>NC_087515.1:3112414-3412414 GCF_963921805.1 Phalacrocorax carbo | reverse complement strand
AGCATTTGAGGTAAAAATTACAGGCTGTTTGCGTTCGCTTTGTCAGTGTGTGACAGTGGGGACATCCTGTGCAGATAAACTGATTTGTGCGACAGAAAGTTTACAAACAGGGTGCAAGTTTGATATTTTAGTGTGATTAATGAAAACAAAAAAGCGATGTAACAGGCAGCGCCAAGGGACTCTCTGATCTGGAGATGATAGACGCTCTGCAGCTGATGAATGATATCCAGGTGGATTGGCAGCTCTGGATAAAAAGTCAAACAAGTCTTTCAGGTTTTGCAAAGCCTGCACTACCCCATGAGATCACTTCTGAGGGTACATCAGAGGTCCCGGCGAGGGCAGAAGCCCCCTGGCCACTCTTGCTCTGAGGCAGGTCCTTTTCTGAGTGGGAAACCTCCGCCGTGCCTACACCGGGCAACAAATACTGCAAGACGTACTGCAAGCCACTGCTTCTGGCTGCCCAGCAAGGCTTCTACCCCTTGAGGTGGCCTATGGTCCCCTGTGGCCACTCCACCTCAGGGCTGTGCCTGCCCACTGCCATCGCCCGCAGCACAGGCACCGCAGAGGGTTGGCGGTGGACTGGATGAGGAGCACTGTCTCCTAAGCAGACATCTGTGTTATCTTTCCTTCTCCTGAGGATGAAAGACACTTCTGGAGACTGGGCCCACCTCTAGAGATGTATGTTTGGAAGAGCCAGACCTATGAGGAGTGAGCAATGAAGAAAAAGTGGTTTTCTCTCTTTGCCTCTCTAGCAAGGCAGCTGGAGTAACAGGGAGCCTAAGAGCTCCTGAAACAGGAGAGTTTGAAGGGAGACATTCAATAACAGTGACGTTAAACACTAGTCTGGTTAAAAACAGGATTGGAAAAGGCCACTCCTGACCTACTGTTCGTCTTTTCTATTAGTGATAGAGCCCTTTTCTCTATATTTTTATTTTCTCCATCCTTCCAGGTGAATGTCTTGATGACCTATTTCTGAGCTTGCCTAAGAAGCAATATGACAGGCAGTTCAAGGCAAGTAGCAAATGCCTGTTTTTAATACTGCTTTTCTACCAGGACACCAACCATGCTGTTGTCCTGACCGGGGTCACCAACAGGAACAGTCTGGTCCTAAACAAAGACTTTTAGGCTTTTCTCTGCATGTGGGTCCTTTTGGGCTGCTGGTGGTGTGAAGCCACCACAAAGAGCACTGTGAGAGCTATATGGTACAGGATAGCTGAGGGATTGAGCCCTGAGGATGCTCCTGGTAGTGGTGGGAGATCACCAGGGACAACCTCCTTGGTCTTCTCAGTCCGTGTTGCTGCATATTCAGACAAAATGTATGTTCCTGTGAGAGTTAACATGTGCTACAGTCCTGAGACTACAAATTCTGACAGCTGCAAAGCCCCACTGTAGGATGAAGATATGCTGTTGACATGGATGGATTAAAAAGAAGAATAACTGAGAGCTGTTTCGAGAGCTGAATAGTCTTCCTTATTTTTTTCTTTTTTTTTTCCTTTTTTTTTTCTTTAATAGGCTTTTCAGTAGCAAAGGCAACCCCCAGCAAAGGCTGGCATCTCATTGTCTCAGGCATCATTCAAATACATATTAAAAGGTTGCTTCGTTCCAAAGAATTTACAGTCTAAATAGGGCAGACAAAGCAATGCAGGAAAGAAGGCTACATCTATACAAGCAAATAAAATAGGATAGGGCCTATTCTCTGGCCCTTCAGGCCAGTCATGGTGTGGTTTGTGTCCACATGGCTAAACACTCCCCCGCAGTGACTGGGGAAGGGGGAAATCCATCCAAGCTGCCCGCTGGGGCAGTCCCCGGTGCATGCTGTCCTCTGAACTGTGCATTGACATTGTCTGGGGAAATCAAGACGGCATGGGCCAAAGCCATGTGAGAGAGTGTGTTAGCAATTAAACAGTGTAGACAATTGTGGGCCAGAGCTTGAGTCCTTGCCCTGGCCTTGTTTTAATTACCATTTGCATGGACCAATTTTTGCCCAAAATTTTGTGGGAAACCCATGACAAAGCCTGAAATCCAACCTATATCTGCTGAGTCTTCCTCTGGTGCCTCATACATCATTCTTTTCCTCTCATTCATTAACTTTTCATATTCTTGCTGTGCTGCATTAGCGTTCGGAAACAAGTCCTGCTGAGGATGTCGGACTGATATGGTCAGTAGCGTGGGAAGCCATACCCCACTAGAGGTAGCTCGTAGGACCAACAGGTTTAGTTTGGCAGCCAGTTTTACCATGTTAGGAAAAAAGGAGATATCTTTATGGAGTAAGACACGATGTCAAGGGAACATGTTCACTGACCTCTGATTTCATGATTTCATTCACTCGTACACCCTCTCTTTGGCCTTCAGCTTGGATATAACCACTCATCTTTTATTTGCAGACCATCTGGAGCTACAGTTTAAAAAGTCAGTTTGAAATTATTCGGCTGTAAACTGGAAGTTTGTCCCCAATCACTGTAGCTGAGGTTGTGTTTGGTTTTAGTATTGCCTTTTGAATAAGCACAAAAAGCATGACCCCCCCATCAAGCAAATGGTGTAGTCCAGGTATCAATATCAAAACATATAGGAAAAAAAAGACACAGAAAGCCTGAATCACTGAATGTCAAAGAGTGAAGCAGAAGAAAGACCAGTTACAAAGTCAAGTCTTTAGCCTCCAATTTTCATTTGCAAATATTAAGAGAGGAATTATCAGAAACACAACATCCAAAGTTCTTTTGTCTTAAGAAAAGTACCATGAGATCTTCTGTGGTGCCAGCACAGTTCTTTGCCCACCCTGAGGGCAGGACACAGTAATTCAGATTTTCAAGGCAACCTAGTCCAGAAGAAAATATCCTCAGCAGCTTTCCTCCCATGCAGGGCACACCTGGAGATGGTGCCTTTGGAGAGAGCCATGTGTCCTGCTTTCAGTCTATGAAACTTCAGGGCAAGCTCAGGGGAACTAGGGCTAGTGACTGTGGTGGTTGCAAGGGAATTCGTAGAGGGAGCAACCTCTTCATTTCCTGCCTATATGGACTGTGACTCTTCCTTTTCTTTGGACAAGGCGTAAAATGGAGCAGAAAATGATCATTGCCCCCTTTCCCTGTTACACGTGTGTGCAAGGATCACTGAATGATGACTTGACTGTTCCCTGGAAGGTCAATAGTGATGTGCCCATTCACAGGTGATGGGACATTAACAGCTCTGTGACTTTTCAAGCCTTCTGATCCACGAAATCTGCATTCTGCTCAAGAAACTGAAACAGAAGCACTGGTTACTACTAAAACAAACCATGTATTACATTACATTTAATACAGTTTCTGCAATATCTTATACAAGTTCTAAAGAGCAGTACAACAGGATGCAGGGGTGAAGAACAGAGTGAATTACAAGACTTGTCTAAGGATACACCTGAAATCTGTTGTTGAAGCAAGCACTAACTCTTGTCCCACACCCTGTTCAGCACCCCCATCCCACAGAGAAAGAGTTGCCTTCTACTGGCTTTCCGTGTCAGCAGATAAGGCTTTTGCAGGCATTTGTAGACAGTGCTAAAAGGTATCCAGCAAGATCTCAGTACAAGAACAGGACAATCTGGTGCTAAGGGAGTAAGAGAGGACCTGGGGAATTAATTTACTAAAGCAGAAAGGCTCCCCCTTGTGAAATGCAGTGATAAGACCTCTTTGGTCCCCTCAGTAACTAGATATTAAACGTTCTCACCTGTTTGCTGGTTGAGTGCATAAGGTACCAATGTGCATTGAATAATTGCTTCCAACTCTGGAAGAAAGCTGCATTTTCTAAACTTGTTAAAAGTCATTTGTTTCCAAAACCCACCCCATATTATCTTAATTTGCTTCTAGTTTATTAATTATCATCTAGCTTGCTAATTTTTCTCTTTCTGAGCTGCAGAACAGCAGCTCCCAGACCACAGTCTCTAGCTAATACCGCTGGCTGCTGCTCCTGCTGCTGTCGTTTCATCTGCACAGTCTTCTCCAAAACACTAATCATTTCATCAGCATTCAAAAAAAAGACATTAAAGATGTGCGTGTATAATTTTTCTTCCTTTTGTGTAAGAGGCAACAGTGGGGGTTACTCAAGGGAAATTCTTAAAATAAGGTCATTATTCAACTGCTGCTCTTTTCTTCCATTTGCAAGTTAATTTTCTAATATATTAATCGTTCATAGTAGAAAGTAGCAAGCAGGCTGACAACGAGTGGGATTGTTTCTTTAGTAAGTGGTAACAATTCACTTGAAATTAATAAGGAGATCTAGATAAGTGACTTGGAAAACACTTTCCCCCCCTTTTGTTTATAGGTGGAAATTGATTTCCTCCAGGTGAGAGGTTCAGTGAAGGCAAGAATGCTCAGAAGGTGTTCCATGAATGGGATCTTATGCTCATGTTTCATGAGTGTGTATTCTGAAGATTATGGTTGTGTTTAGCTAATTTGTACCCTGAACCTAAAGGGTTCACACACACATACTCATATGACTGTTCTCAGTAGCACCAGCCCTCCATTTGTGTGCATATCTGCAGGATATGTGCTACAACCACGCTGCCTTTAAAGCAATGTCAAATCTACTGCTGTAGCAATGAGAACACAAAAAAGCACGAGTTGTACCCGTGGTGCCGAGAGACATGACCCCAGCACATGCTGGACACAAGCTCATGCTGAAAAGACACCTGCCTGGTTAGATGCTGCAGGCTCTGGTTCATGGCATTGTAAGGGGGCTTGGCCAGCCTGGGGCTTTGGGCTTCCACATGTAGTCTTTGCCGGCAGGAGAACCGTTTCCCAAAAGTCCAGGGTACTCAGCCTCTGGCTGAGCCTGATTCCGTGCTAGGGAACAGATGGGGGAAAAAACCACCCTTTTTTAGGCAAGCTAAAAGCAAGGTAATCGTGGACACAGTGGTAGATGCGGTGCCTGCCTTGGCCTGAGAAGGTCTCACAATATGAAACCAGAACTTTGATGTCTGCCAGGGTTTATATTTAACAGAAAGGATGCTCTGCTGCTTTACTAACCACTATGGGCCTTTGAACAGAGCTGTTTCTACAGCCAAAACATGGAAGGGGACTGGAAAAGGTTTGTAGCTTGGCCCTGAGCAGGGTCTCAGTCCATTGCCTGCAACCTCAGGTGAGCCCTCTGCTAAAGAAGATTAACCTTACTGAATACTCTGAGGCACTTCTGTCCTTCAGCTCTCCACGGGGGTCAATAACAGCCCCGTGCCCCTTGCTGCGTCTGCTTCGGGGTGAGCTCTCCTCTCCGTTTCCCCTTCCCCCTCTCCTCTTCATGGGAGCACGGGAAACATGCCCGCTGCCCTAGGCCACCAATCCACCTGTGTCCGGCTGGGCATCTGCATCCTTCAGGAATGCTATAACAATATAATTTACAAATCGCTTGGGGGTCGTAGGCTGAGGAATTTTAAAATATTCTCTTAAGCATTTCACACCGTTTGTTGTCCCAGTTGCTCTCTTGTGGATTCAAGCAACGAGCGGTAAGAGATGAGCCTATTTTTCTTCCTCGCTCCTTTTTGTATGTGGAACTAAATTAGATCTCTGTGCTGCGGCAGGGCTATAAAAGGGGCTCCAATGCAGGCAGGGCAGGTGATTCAAAACAAAAGGCCTTGATTGAAGTGGTTATAATACACAGAACCACTAATGTTATTCTGGGCCATTCAGGGTGGTTTATAGCATTATACAACAACAAACAAAGATGAAACTTACTGTGCTTACTGACTCAAGAAATGTTTTCTTCAATTTATTTTCTCTCACTCATTTAAAGAATGTATTTTAAGGTTTGGAACGTTTCTGTGACTTGGGGTTTTTTTGGGTGGTTTGGTTTTGGTTTTTTTTTTTTTTCCCCTGGACCATTTTCCTGTCCCCAAAGCCCCTTTTATCAAAGATATCTTTGTAAATAACCTCTTTTTCGTTCTGTGTGCTTGGTTGTCCTGCCAAATTAGCTGTGCTGCCATGGAGACGTGGCATCAGCAATCCTTGTTCTTTTTCTGTAGGATTTCACTAGGCCCTTGTCTCAGGCCTTGACTGAATTCAAAAAAATAATGAGATATTGAATGTAAATGTTACACTCTTAACATTGTTGGTAACGGTGTTGTAAGTGTTGTAATATTTCATGATGCTATGTGTCATAGTTTTTCTCTGAATGCATGTATCTGTTGGGTTTTAGTTTATCCTACAATTCAAGCAGGGTATCAATACCCTTATTTAGCAAATAAGCTTGTTGGAGAGGTAGGAACTATATATGTCTAAGCAGTGAGTAGATGAACTTTTTAGAAATTATGTTTCTGATTTATTTTCTGATTTTTCTTGTTTGGCCTCTCTATAAAATATGCTACAACATTTAGCAATATAATAATCAAGGCCATTTATTTAAAAACTGGACAAAACAGTGTCTCTGCTCTACCTATGGCTGGAGATGACACTCCCGTAAGACCTGCTGCACATACCAGATGAGCTACACCCTATCGCCCTGTCAATATTTCTTGTATCCCGCAGGCTGGCAGTCCTACCGGAGACAGGTTGTTTCAGAAGGGTAAGGAAAGGGTTATTTCTGCCAGAAAACTTTGCCATTTCCTGATGGAAAAAGGCAACCCAAACCCAACTCTGCCAAAAATTTCCCTGTGAGCTCCAGAAGGGAGCTACACAGGGAGGAGTCAGATTTTCAAGCACATTTATATTGCCTGTCTGGAGCACAGTTTTCTCAAGGTAAGCCTTTAGCTGGGAGGCAGAGCAAGTACTACGGGAGTGACTCCTATCCATACATTACAGTGACGATAGATGAGCTTCCAAGTCCAAAGTTACCCAGAGTTCCTTGTTACTTTCTACTCTGGATCCGTATGTCAGTGACGGGACTGACAAGGAACCATGAACATCATCCTGAGAGCTGACAAGTGGTTAAGCAGCAATGGAGTTACCTAATGAGATTTTTTTTTTCCAGGTGTTTTCACTCCCCTTAGGGAGTATCAGCAGATTTTTTTATTTAATTAATGTGAAAAAAAGGCAGAGCTACATTTCAAAGTTTCAATTCTCCGGGAATATTTTTTGCATTGCAGTGTCAGTTTCCTCTTCCTCCTCAAAAGATGCCAGATCAATGGCTTTTTAGCAGAAACAAGTGATAGAAAACAAAAAAAAAATTCCCTAGGAAACTTCACCTCTCCTCCCCTCCCCACTGCTGACACAGTATTTGCAAAACAGGGCAATGTTCACATTGAAGCCATTGAGTTTGCACGATCACTTCCCTTTAGGAAGATGTCATCTTATGGTATTGACCCCTTCCACGGCAGCTGGAAATTCCCCCGGGTGCAGCTACCTGCACAACCCCTGCACTGCATGCAATCCCAGCTGGAGACAAGATGACTTTGTTATGCAAACAATCATTCTCATTGCTAACGAGAACAATGTAAAGAGTCTGGAAGAGTAAAAGTTAAGAAAGTCCCTCTGAATTTGCTTCCTCAAATGTCCCTTACAACACACTCTACAAGAAAAAGCTGATCTCTAGAGCAGCTTGTAATTTCTTGGTGAAGTTCCCTGTCTGAGCGGTACAGTTTACAGATGGGACCTCCATGGACTGCTCTAGGGCATTATTTGAAATGGTGCCTCAAATGGTGCCCAAAATGCCTAAAAGAGCATTTGTCTTTGAATGTCCGACAGACTTAAATGTACTGATTGGACACTGGCGTAAAGCTGAGGTACGTTAGCTGAAGGCAGTGGTCTAGCACTAACGTGATGTTATGAATTTTAAAGCTACAGACTACCAGAGAATTCCAAATATTGGAGAGAATTTGATGCTCCAAGATCTACTTTGCTGTTCATTCAGCTTCTCCATGCCTCAATGCGTTCAGGATTCCCTGCTCCCTTCATGCAACTCTAACCGCAGATGAGTCAAGCTTGACATTTGGGGTTGGGCTTTTTTCCCTCCGTTTAGACACAGACCAAGCTCTGAGTTACTTTCAGCTTTGAAGGAAGGGGGTGTGTTGGACTTTCTGCTGCTCAGTAGCAACATCTGCTGGCTATTGAGGGCCAGCTGTACCGTGAAGGAAGTCCAGTTAAAGACATCTGGCTGGGGAATAGTTAGGAGAACAGGCTTTTCTACATGCAGATCTTGAGCAACATGTCATCGAGAGGAAACGAGGTGCTATAAGTAATTATGGACCATGTGTTGGTTGACCTGGGGTAAACTACTTTGGAGCACAAAGGAGCCCAAGACTGCTGCAGTGGGTGGGGCCCCTCCTCTGGCTAAGACCACAAGAAGACTAAAACATTCACCATCATTTGCTCTTCACTATTACATCCTTTTGTGGAGCCAGAGCTTGCAACTGTGACAAACTGATAAAAGAAAATAAGTAGTTTCATTACGTTCAGAGGGAAGGGTTTGTGAGGCAGAGGGGAGGCACAGCTCAGAACTGACTCCCTCACATCCCAGCTAGACCACAGCAGGTTATTCCAGGAGAAATGGCACCTTTCAGTGCCACCCTCTTACCCGTATGGCTTTTATTGTACTCACAACTCAGCGCTGGCCCAACACACGTGGCACTACTCTCCAGGCTGTCACCACTATGGTTATGTCCTCCTGGCTCGAGACTCCGTGGCTTTAGGAATTCCCTTTATTTTCAAATGGTTGCTGCCTGTGAAATGGCAAAAGAGGGAAGCAGACTATTCAGCCCTCATCTCCTTGCAGAACTACCAAGCCAAATAATCACACGTGGGTATCAGAGACTGTAAAATTAAACTGAGGATTCCTGCAGATAAATTCTAGAACATCTGGAGGTGTTCAAGAAAAATTGAATATTAAATGCTTCATTGCAACTTTCTCCTACCCCGTGATGTTGGGTCAGAAAGCAGTGTCACATCACACTAAGTCAGTTGTTGGCTGTGTTACCGTTAGTAGGACACATTACTTATTCCCATACTACAGTGGGAGAAGCAAGGGCTGCCTTTCTTAAGAAGCTGAAACAATCGTGATCACCATCTCGCATACATGCAAATAAGAGATACCCTCATGAAAAACAAAGGCAATGTTTTCAGGGATATTTTGAGAAATGCTATTCCTCTCAGCATGGCATGCATTTGTCTTTCAAAGTATGTTTCTACAGCTGTCGAATTTAAAATATTATTTATATAAGCACAGATTTATTATTTAAAATGGTGATTATCATAAATTCGAATATGTTAAAAGATATTTTTGTGATTAAATCAGTTTATAAACCACTTACTGTCTCCAGTTGAAGTTAACTTCAATATGAAACTAAACCTCAGCAATCTCAATATTTTGCAGTTTATCTTAATGTATTTAAAACCTGCTTACACAAGGGAAATATTCTTTCATTAGTGCGTCTGAGGTAAGAATAAACACAGTAAATGCCACAGGCTTAATGAAGCTGAGATAATGAGAATTTGAAGATTAAAATATTGGGTCATTTTCTAGTAATTGTCCTCTGAAGTGTCCACAAACACTCTGCTAAGTATCTCAGTATCTGACATTTCTTCTGATCCAAATAAGCCCCACTACGTTCTGCAAGTCTCAGCTCTCTAACGTTTAATATAGTCCAAAAAGTTGGCATTATTTCAACAAAAAAAAAAGGCTGAATCAAGATAAGACAATTTTGTCTGTTGAAATTGAAAGGTCAAATAAGACTGATTGCTATGGAGCAAAATCACTTTCCTGTTCTTCTGCTTTGGCATTACACATTTTCAGGAGGGAGTTACTTTAATGACCACCGGCATTGCCAGCAATGCTTGCGTGCAACATATCTTTGGATGAAAGTGTTATGTTATAAACAGCTCTTTGATCTAATCTAAGAATTTATTTTAAAAATAACTTTTACCATAACGTAGAAGTCTGCTACAGATAATTCAGTCATTCTTTTTCATTTTCATTAGACATTATCCTTGCAGAGCTTAAAAGTTTGAACTGGAGAGTCTACCACAGAAAAATAACTTTTAATAGTTCAACACTATTTCAAGATTCTTTCTCTACATGAATAAGCACCTGAGACTTGAGGGACTCAGAACTGACATAAATCCAAGACCGACAAAATGAAATGTCCCATGTAGTCATGATTTTTTTTTTTAATGGTGGAGGAAGAAAACCAAAATATTGGCTAATGACCATAAAGATCAAATTATAACTTCTGCATATTTTGTTGTATTCTTTCAGCTACAAGCTGAGTGATTAGCTCTGAGGAAATATTCACGCTTCTGTTTGGTAACAAATTTCCACCAATTTGTCTCTATTAACTTGGTGTATACTTTGAAGTCCACATCAGCTTCTCAGCTGAGGACACTGATGCAAAAATGATGCAATGCCGAAAGTACAACCTGTTTGTTTCATACTTTCAAACTTTTCTAAGGCAGCTTATTCTGCTTAGAAAACAAGGAGTAAGTGAAGAATTTGCCTTTTAGCTGTGTATAACAAACATCAAACAACCTTAATATGAGACAACAGTAACAACCGAGGAAAAAAATACACTCTTTTAATCAAGTCCATAATTTTCTTCTCAATGACAGAGGAACAAATGTATTGTTGGCGAAACACAAAGATTTTTTCCCTCTAAGATGTATTATTTAAGTATGGGTGAATCTTGGAAAGCAACAATATTTAATTTCCTGTCATGGTCAAGGACCTGTATGAATGACATGTGTAAACCAGAAGTGATATACTTCTACTGTTTTTGCAGCTTCTGCCCAGGTTTTTATTTATTTCCATCTTTTTTAGGACCTAAAAATGTTTTAAGGGTTTTCTTCTTACAAAGCATACCGAAATTATTATTCAGGCGTTACGCTTAATAGTCCACCTCATGTAAATGGCAAATTCTACATAAACTTCAGCAAATTTTATATCAAATATTGCTATTTTCCCGATCCATGCAAAATAAAATTGTTGCTCATCCTAGAGGGGATCCCTTCTTCATGGAGGCTGGATCTCGTTTTCCTGATTCAATGTTAAAATTGTAGTCCCTTCAGAGATATATAACGACCCACTGAGAATATAGAAATAGTATGTAAACTCTGGCTTTGATCATGATCATTGTCTCGCCTGCACACACCCCTAGTTGTTGGACAAGGGCATGTAGAGTAGGCCTGTCCCTCCGTCAGGAAGCCCGTGTCTTTTCCAAACTCTGTCCAACAGATGTGAAACTCTCCTTCTCTTGAAATGCTCCAAACTCCTCAGCGTTTCCAATACAGGAATGCAGTTTGGCAAAGTTGCCTATGAACTGGACACCTCCTCTGTGGTCTCCCAACCGCTTCAAGGTAGCTTGGTTAAAGCCTGTGTCTGGAAAATGAACAGCCCTACACAAGGGCTGTTTGCTTCAGGACCCTGGTCTGAATCATAGAATCATAGTATCATTAAGGTTGGAAAAGACCTCTAGGATCATCAAGTCCAACCATCAGCCCAACACCACCATGACTCCTAAACCGTGTCCTGAAGTGCCACGTCTGCACGTCTTTTAAATACCCCCAGGGACGGTGACTCCCCCACCTCTCTGGGCAGCCTCTTCCAATGCCTGGCCACTCTTTGAGTGAAGAAATTTTTCCTAATATCCAGTCTAAACTGCCCCGATGCAGCTTGAGGCCGTTTCCTCTCACCCTGTCACTGGTGACTTGGGAGAAGAGACCAACCCCCCCCTCACTCCAGCCCCTCTCAGGCAGCTGCAGAGAGCGAGAAGGGCTCCCCTCAGCCTCCCCTTCTCCAGGCTAAACCCCCCCAGCCCCCTCAGCCGCCCCCCAGCACACTTGTGCTCCAGACCCTGCCCCAGCTCCGCTGCCCTTCTCTGGACACGCTCCAGCCCCTCAAGGCCCTTCTTGTCCCGAGGGGCCCAAACCTGAGCCCAGCATTCGAGGTGGGGCCTCCCCAGTGCTGCGTCACCACTCAGTGAGCTTTTGCGAGAAAACATATTGCTACTCCTACAGTGGTTGTTACATATCTGTCAACATCTCTTTCCAGAAGTTTTCTTTCTTACATTCCCTTTTCTTACATGATGCAGAAGTACAAAAGAAGACAACCAGGTTAAAACCATGTTTTAACAAAGTCTCACACACAAACCTACGTTCATGATTTTCATTTCAGATGTGTAATTTAGCGCAGTCTTAGGACATCGCAAAAGAAAAAACATTTTTGCTTCCTGCTTTGTGGTAAATCTTTTGTTACAAGACTGTGACTTTAGGCTAAAATCTACTCTGAAAAATGAGGTTTAATCAATGGTGATATTGTTTAATGTTACCCTGCTAAGGCTGGATTGATTGATTCACCCTTCTTGTTACTGGTATAACGAATCCAAGAAACAAAGACTGGTTCCTTCTAATTGCAGGCAGGTGAGATGCTAGATGCCAGCCCTCTTCTGCCTCCCAGAAGCCTGGAGCTCAGCTTCTCTTACCCAGCTCCAGCACAGAGCAAGCAAGGAAGGAAAACACCTTGACTTCTCTTCTGTTCCTCACCTGGTTGAAATGGGCACAACCCATCACTCAAACAGCCTTATTTCAACAATTCAAAGCAAAACAAAATACCCACAAGAATCAAAACTCTTCAAAATGAATGTCCAAGCACATTTTTCACAGCGTTGTCTGGGACAAGTTCTCAATATAAATTTAACAGCAAAATCCTTTGCTGTCAAATTAAGCCCTTGCGCAAATATGTTTTTACTTTAGGAAAGTTCAAGCAAGGCTGAGAGGGAGGGTGGAGAGAGTTTGAAAGAATCCCAGCTAGGTTGCATACAAAGGAAGGCTGAGCTGTGTATTTGAACCTAAGTTTGCTGGGGGGGAAGTCCAACACTGTTTTCAGTTGAGGAATCAGCAAATTAGAGTTGGAGCAAGCTTGAGAGCCAGTAGATGACTCCAGTGTAAGCCCTCTGAAGCCAAGAGTCTTGTATGGATCAAGCGAGATCCGTCATCTGGTAGGGATGTATGAAATGCCAGTGTGAAATCTAGCACACCACTGAAATCCTGAATCTTGCCTTCTGCCACTTTTATAGTATCTCAGGCATATTTCCTCCTGTTGCAGTCATGCTCAGGAGCTGATCTAATACTAACCCTTAAGACTGGATGTCTGGAGTGGGTCAATGAAGACCACAAGATGTTTATACATAACTAACAGAAGTTCATGGCAGGGGAGATCCGGCAGAGCCTCCAGCATAAATAAAACTGCAGTAAAAGTCCTCCTTCCTTCACAGTCACATTATTGCTAGATAAGCCACCCACCTCTGCAACTCTGCAAGTTCACACATCTGTTCTTAAAATGCCTTCACCTGTGTGCTGGGGTTTGCTGCTCCAAGCAGTTCCTTTTTTCATTCTTTTGCTGATTACGCTGTGTCACACTGCAGCAAGGAAGTGAAGTGATAAAGCCATATTTCTGCTAGTGTGAAGTATGTGGAATTTACTCATGGGTCTTTCTGTTAATCAGAAACTTTTAGGATGAAAACCTTTCTGGTAGTCGCCTTGGCTTAATGAGCTTCTGTGTTTGGTCATTTGTCTGATGAAAGGCACCAGGCTGCACCAGGCTGCAAATGTGCCTATCTCAGATGTATCAACTACTGCTTTTGCTGTCCTTTGTTGTGGTAGAAGGCTTGGGAAAAGGAAACAAGACCATGAATTCATTCTCCCAGATAAATGCCGGCAACACAACTAACACTCTGAGCACTGTTTGTTTCAGAAAGGCAATGGGAAGAAGAAAGCTGTTTGGGAAGGTGGGTGGGAAAAATGAGATAGGCTGCAGGTTCACACCAGGTGTAATACTGTTTTATGGCTGCTTTTCATGTGTACATTCAGTATTAGTTTGCTGGCCACCTCTCAGGCTTGATCCACGAATTATTTGACACGGTTCCTTCTGCTGGCCTACATTTTGGCTCCAGCGCCTGCCTCGCTCCCAGCGATGGAGGGGAGGCTTTGATGTGAACCTGCTTCCCCTCCCCTCTTTGGCATGCCTTCCCCAGCCTCCACCAGGGTCTCACGCTGCCGCCTGCAGATGTTCCCGCAGCTCCCCCAGCCACACCAGCCCTCTTTGAGTGAAGACAACACATGGAGGGTGAGCTCTGCCGCCCCTGTGGGCTCAGGCCAGGGACACCTGGCCAAAGAGCGCCTACCTCTGACCTCCGGGGCTACTCCCTCACCTCCCTCCTCGGGTGATGATGGCTTCCACAGAGGTGACTTCAATTCACAGCTGTCATGGCAGCCCGTTCCTCCTGAAAGTTCATGAAAGTTGCCCTTCATTTTCCAGCAATAACTTGTCCTGCTGGCCATTGCCTAGATGGTCATAAAACCCTATGCTTTCTGGAGCATCCGTTGCAAGGAGCAAGTTTATCTCCCAATACAGCGTATGGCAGAGAAATGCATAACGTGTATTTAACCACAACGAATCCTTCCCAAGCATCCTCCCCATAAAAGTATAGGAATGCTTTTTCTGACTCTCTGAATGCTTCCAGCAAGCCCATGACAAACTTTTTACCAGTGTCACAGGATCCAATGTTAGGACATTTTGCCTGATTTTCATAGCAAATATTTTATTTCACTCAGTTTCGTAACGTTGTTCTTTAATCCTTCCTGTGGAGTATTCCTCTCTCTTTTGAATTTCGAACTCGGAGATGGATGTCAGCAGTATCTCATGCATGCTGCACCTTCCGATCTGCCTAACGTGGGTCTTTTGCATACGAAACATCATAAAATTTAAGTTTTGTCATTCTCTTGCGCTGCCAACACATACTGGTTTTACTATCTGATATTGCGTACTAGAAGTGCTTACTAGGTCCTGCTGATGTTTCTTTATGTGTCTCTTCTTTTCAATACTTGCTCACCAAAATGGTCCGTGTGTATTTAAGGCAATTTGGGTTCCTTTTTGTTACGCAATTCACACAATTCAAACTCTTCCAGTTTACCTTTGGGTTTTTTCCCTCTGTGGTCACTCGTGTTTGCGTCACCACCAATTGAATATGGTCTGCAGACGTAATGTGCCGTTTATCTCATCCAGTCCTCGTGGCACCCTGCTGGACCCACCCCCAGCTCAGGACATCGTTGTTGCTGGATACCTGCTGTTTGTGTCATCCAGCCAATTCCTAGATTTTGGTGTTTTTACCTCGGCTGGAATTAATCTGAATTTCACTTTTGCAGGCTAATTTTACGAGGCAAGGTGTCAAATGGCTTAAGAAAATGCATCCACTGTACCACATTCCTTCTATTGTAATTAGATTTTTAAAACTATCAGCTCTGCCAGGTATAATTGGATTTCTGGAAACCTGCTCAGAGAGGACTGTGATCTCAGACAAGCCTTGATTGAAGTGCCAGTAACTCTTACATGCTAATACCTGTTCTTGCAAGTCACTCAACTTCCCTACCTCTTTTTCCCTAAATGTGAAGAAAGAGGAATTAAACCGTAAAATGAGAATGACTGTGTTTGCTTGTTTCTCAAAGGTGCTAAGGGTTAACACTCCAGAAATACACAACACAGTTATTTTACTTCCCCAGCTTCCACCAGAGTCAAGGCCCTTAATCCAGTGAATGCGCTCATGCCTAAATTCCAGTCTTTAACGGTGTCGAAGGTTTCAGATCCTGGTCCTTTCAGCATCCTCATCACAAAACCCATAATGCGTTAGTGAGAATTAAAATAAACTTTGAAGATCATCATGAGCCTCACTACTTTACTTTTCCCTAGAAAGCAATCCTAACTCCCATTTCAGCTTCTATTTGTAGTTCAAGATCTTTTTGACTCTGTGTACATATTTACTCAAGGTTCAGTGTAAGTTCATCAGGTTCCCTTAAACTTTGGAAACATTTCATTTTAGCTCACCAACCTCTGTACCTCTAATTTTTATTGATGCTCCTACAACTGTTTTTTCTCCACAGTTACATAGATAATTGCCTACCTCAAAGCTGCTGGGGTGACACAAGAATCCAGGAGGTTTCTGGAGTGCATTGATTGACAACTTTCTGATGCAGGTGATTGAGGAGCTGACAAGGGGAGGTGGACCTCATACCCACAAACAAGGAAGAACCAGAGGGGGATATGAAGGTTTGGGATAGCCTTGAACGCAGTGACCATGGGATGGTGGAGTTCAGGATTCTGAAGGGAAGGAGCAGGTCAAAAACCAGCATCATCACCCTGGGATTTAGGAGAACAGACTTTGGCTTCTTCAGGGATCTGCTTAGAAGAATCCCATGGGAGACAGCCCTGGAGAGAAGAGACGTCCAGGAGATCTGGTTGATTTTCAGGGATCACCTCCTGCAGGCTCAGGAACGGCCCATGCCAACATGCAGGAAACCAAGCAACTGTGGCAGGAGTCCTGCATGGACCACCAAGAAGCTCCTGACAAAACTCAGGCACAAAAAGGAACTGCACAAGACGTAGAAGCAGGATCAGGTGACCCAACAGGAGTACAGAGACACAGGATGTGTAGGGATGGAGTTAGAAAAGCCAGAGACCATCTGGAGTTGAAGATGGTAAGGGATGTGAAGCACTAATACGAAAGACTTCTGCAGACATGTTGGCAAGGAAAGGAAAAAGCCAATGTCATTGTGAGGCTAATCTTGACTGTCTTTGAACTGTCCTGGTGACTGGGGAAGATTCCTAAGGATGGAAAGGAAGAAAATGTCACTTCAAGAAGGGCAAGGAGGAGAAGCCAGAAACTAAGGGATGGTCAACCTTACCTTGATACCTGAGAAGGTGATGAAGTGGATATTCCTGGAAGCCATTTACAAATATTAAGGACAAGAAGGTGACTGGGAGTCGTTAACATGAATTTGCAGCAGGGAAATAATGCTTTATGAACCTAATAGCCTTCTGTGGTGAAATGACTGGCTTGATGGATGAGGTGAGAGTAGCAGAATTTGTTTATCTTGACTTTAGCAAGGCTTTCATCACTGTCTGCTATAAAATCCTCATAGAAAACTGAACAGGGGGTTGGATTAAGCAGCCTCCAGGAGTCCTTTCCCACTTTCAGCTCTTCTGTATGATTCTGTGAAATGGACCTGTAGGGTTCATCCACATGAGCTATTGCAAAGTGACAAGGGAAGTTTCTTTACTTAGCAACCACCTCAGTATCTTTTACGGCCACTTGTCTCCTACTATGAATTTGTCTTGGTATCACAGTCTTCCCTGTGCTAAATGTGGATTTCCACAGAGCTTTGATCACCCATCAAGCCTCGGCTTAAGTAAGTCATTCCTTCTCTGTGGTCTTAAAGGAAAGAGATTTTGCATTTTTAGGGCAAATTCAACTTCTACTGCTGACCTACTTCTCGTTTGCTCTTGTCATTCACGGCTTTGCAAAAACCCCAACCCAATTTACGCAAACATTTTGACTGATTTGAATTGGGTCCCTTATGTCAGTTTGTGTCTCTTCCATCTCAAGAGACCCCCTGTGGAGTGTGCTGCTGCTGGTGCTCTCTGTCTCCTCTAATGTTTGACATGACTTTGGAAGGTTAGCAAGGAAACACAGGATCCCCTGCCTTCAATATACTGTATCCTGTACTCAGCTGAACAAACTGATGTAGTGGAATAAATGACCCAGTTAATGCCAGTGATGAGGTTGGTGGTTCAGCTGCACCATACTGTGTCAGACAAGCTGAAGAACTGATGAAGGCTGACGTTGAAACTCCTGGCTTGGAGGCAATGCAGCTGGCATTTGTGAGAGGTTTGCAGTTAAGGAGGACACTGGCAGCAGTACAGCAGCTTCTTAGTAGGAGCCTTGCTATGGTAAAGCAGGTTAAATGCCACAGGTCTGCAGCTGTGAGCTTGTGCACAACAAGCTTAGACATGCCTTGTCCTCACAGATCCCTTCTGGGGCCAGGAAACTTAATAAATCCTTTCTGAACTTTTCCTCATACTCTGCTTAGGAAGTGAGGTTAGAGACCATAACTGTGAAGTAACAGGACAGCCAGACCCTGTCATGTGCAGCTAGAAAGCTGATGGTTATCAGGGCGTGTGTATCCCAGGTGGAGGGAACGTGGGTTTTGCTTTTTTCATGTTCTCAAAACCACTCTAGGAGTTACCTTGCAATCTGAGATACCTACAAGGGAGTTTAAGCTCTGCCATAAATTGTTGCGGTCAGGATGGTGCCAGAGCTCCATGGAAGGTTCAGCGTGAACCTGAATGCCATGAAAATCACGCGCACACACCCCCTTCCGTTGTATACTATGGCATGCATTCTCCCCTCTGTGTTTCTGGCTGGAGGTCAGGGTTTCACAAGCACTGGAATCCAAGACAGGACAGGGGAAAACCAGCTCCTGTTCTGTCACTGGCTGCTGCCCATTTCCTTCACTGGTTTTCAGCTGTGTGCTGGTTCTTGTTTGGCATGTGGGACACTTTCCCCTCCCTGGTATTGTTTGACTCACGGGCTTAAATTTTGGAAATATCTTTTGAAATGCGCTGATATGTTTTATGAAGCGTATCAGTGTTACACATCTAAAATATGCCTGCGAGGGATCTTACGCTGCTTTCCTTTGAGAGGGTGGTGAGACAGAGAACAGCCGCAGACTCGTTGCAGCACAGTCAGATGTGCTGTAGGGAGCCGAGAGCAAGGGCAGGATGCCCCTTCGAGTGGCAAGGAGGAAGTGGCATACCTGCATCACCGAGGGATGATACATCACTGCTGTAGTCTGAATGACTAATTGTGACTTTGACAGTGAAAAGCAAATAAACCTGCTGAAGAAATATATGTGGTTTGCAGGAATAATCACTTCCTCTTGAGTAAGATGCAGCCCCCAAATTCTGTTGTGACTTGTCAGGATTAGGTAAACCACATAGGTGGGCTTGGCACTGCATTCATTTCATGCGTTCTTCTTTCCATGATGTCTCTAGGGGGTAGCGTTAAGGCCATGTAGCAGGAAGGCAGCCGCAGGAATGAGGGCTGTGCCCATCCCAGCTGCAGGCAGAGAAGGGAGCAGAGGGTGCAAAGACAAATTGTCACAGCCGAAAGAAAAGTGTGAAGAGTAGCTGGAGCCATGTCTATACTGGTGCCCTTTGCTCTTGTCTCTGTGTGGCCAGTGGCATAGCCTTTCTCCTTGTCTTGACTGCTGCTTCTCGGAGGCTATTCCTACCATCAGTGCCCTTTGAGGAAGAAGGCCTGTTCAATGGCTGGGAGGCTAAAAGAAACTGGTGGTGACGAGCAGCAGCAAGATAATCTGGGAAGAGGCTGCTGGTTCTTTGCAGCAGCTAGCTGAACATTTTAAGTTTTCAGGTGCTTTTCAGATGTGTGATATCTTTAGGCGTGTCTCAAAGCAGAAGTCTGAATTAGCTTTGACTAAACAGTGCCATCCATACTGACTGAGGTACCGCTGCCTCTGAGGGGTTTTGGTAGCTTCAGCAGCAGGGGAGCCGCGAAGAGAGAAGGAAGGGGAGCCAGAAGTAACCGGGTGTCACCGGGCTGCCTGGGGACACATGGACATCAGATTGTACTGCCTCAAAGGTGCAGGGGCTGTTACGTATCCCAAACAGCTCTGGGGCTAGCTGATGATACCAACTGTCTATTTACTAGAGAAGGCAAGGAGAATGCACCCACCGTCACTACCCCTGCATGGAATACATGCTTATTTCCTACCACACACTAGAGAGTGCAGCCCCAGTTCCACACCTCAACCTATCCTGTCCCGTCCCATCCCATCCCATCCCATCCATGTTGCCTCTGTGTCCAGCCCTGAAGATGTGGCAGCAGAGGCTAGGCAGTATTCCTTCTTATGGCCATTGCTCAACATACAGGCATTGGGTTTATATGGCTGATGATATCCAAACCTCGGTTTAAACCCCCTTCTGGGCACTGCTGTTTACAAACTGTAGTATCAAAGCACTTTGCAAATACTGATGAGCTTCTCTGCACAACAGCACAGCTGGAGATAACGTAAGAACAACCTTTCTGATGTATCCACTGTTTTTCGATGCCCGATTCAAGACATCTAGGATTCAGCTGGCAAAGTGTGCAGAGCTGTATTGTCTGCAACAAACCAGGCACCTACTTTCCAGCCTGGACTCTGCGAGAGCTGCAGTGCAACTCACCTCCTCCTAAAGGAGGTATCTAAAGTACATTAGATGAGTCACTCTGTAGAAATGCATGTTTCCCTCTGTTGACTGTAAAAAGAGTGACTACCCTTGGAGGAAGATGGGGTGTCTAGAGTGAGGTGACATGACCCCCACTTGTGAGGTCAGAGCACAGCACAGCGCTTTGCAAGTGCAGACCGCAGCTCTCATCCAGCTGTGCTCTCCCTGAACTCCTGCCAAAGAGGTGCTCAGGTCTCTGTCAGAGAACAAAGAGCAGACAGTCAGTGATCCCCGTGGATAGCTGGGTGTGAAGGCTGTCAGCAGGGCAGTAATCATCTTTCTTGTTGTGGTAGTTCGCTCTTTGCCTTACTAGGGGGCCCTAACTCATGTACTCGTCAATCCCAGCCTTCACAAGGCAAGATGTTGCGAATCCACAGATAAAACCAGGAATGCTTCTGGATTTGCTGTGGACCTAAGCTTTGCATATCTATGGTGGAGAAGTTTAAGTGTAACAAAATCATAAGTGATTAAAACCTACATATAACTTGCAGAGGGCAGAATCAGATCCTGTTGCAGTCCTGGATTAGGTTTGCTCAGGCACCCGTCCAGCATGCGTTCTCTAATTGCCTTAGTGTATCCTCCCCAGCCTGTCCCAGATGTTTTTTGACCCCTCCTGGTGTCTCTGTCGGTTATCTAGTATTGAGAGGACGTGGCCTTACGAGGAGGCGCAGTGGTATGTTCCCAACCCCTGCCAGGGTGCAGCTTCGCCGCCAAAGCAGCAGTGGCTGCTGAGACCTCTCCAGCTGGGGCTGGTGTGAGCCCTGCCTAACCCACATCATTCTGTTTATGGCTGAAGACTTGGAAACCAGGATTTTGAATACACTGGGTGGAAAAGTTCCCACAAACAGCCTGGCTGAAAGGTCCAAGGTGGGTAGTAGTCCCTGACAAGAGAAGGGCAGCAAGTGTCCAGGGAGGGGTTTGCAGATGACTCAGCTGCACTGGGAAGAGGCTGTGCATCTCTGGGCTCTAGAGGTGCAGCAAAGAGGGGTAGAGGGAAGGCCGTGACCACCTCTTCTCCTCTTGTTTCTCTCTTCTCAGAAACAGCTGAAATGGAGCTGCCTGTTGACTAGTACAGGAGACTGGTTGTGCTGACTGTGCTCCCTGGGTGGGCATGAGGGTGTTTGATGCCGGCTGGAATGTGGGGACCCACAGAGGAGGTATGACCCTCTCCATTTGCCCTCTGCCTTGTGGGGCACTTGTAAGAGGGCAGGGCATGCCTGCTGCTGGCTTACTGTAAAGGAAGTCCCAGGTGCTCCTTTTTGCAGCAGCACGTTGCATCTGTGCAATACCCTGGCTAGAGCAGGTGTATGTACAGGTTATGTCTGTGAACCCCTTCCCTTGTGGCCAACGCTCCTGCACAAACCCCTGAGAAGAGTGTGTCGGATTCACCTTCATTTGTGCCTGACGCGCGCTCCGCTGAGGGGCTTTGGAGAATGTCTGTCTCCAGCAATGGCCTCAGGGATGCGCCGGGGAGCTTGGCTCGCAGCAGAGAGAGGGAGTGGGAAGGAGCTGCCATCTGCTAACACTCTGAGGATAAACAGACTGTTTTTCCATTACCGCACTGTTTGTGTTGCGGAAGTACCAGAGAACACATTTCCAGTCTATGGCCCTATGTGTTTACTTGCTGTGAAGGGGCTTGAAGGGGGAGCAAAAGCAGCATGACCTGGTGATCTAACATGTTAGATGCTGTCATTAACTTCTACCTTGTCAGCTCCCAGAAGGAGGTGCAAACCCTGGGGGGGCACTAAAGAGGCCCCAGAGCTGAACACCCCAGCTCCCGCAGTATTTCCCGGCAGACCAGCTTCCCTGGTAGACCCTTTGCTTAGCACTTAACTCACAGATGAATGTAAATGCCAACATTTATGGCCTGTCTTGTCTTGTTGCGTGACTGTTTTCCTCATAAAAGTAGACCACAGTGCCTCTCCGCCTCATTGTTCTCCTTCTGTGCTTTTTTCCTCCGCCTTTTGATACCATCACCCCCCATCCATTCTTTCCGCCCTTTCCTTTCCTCGCTTCTTCTCCGTTAAAAGCAGAAGAGACCTTTGCCAAGAAAGGCGTGAGCCCCCCGCCGCTCCCCCGCCGTGCATGCGTGGGGAGCGCTGCCGGCTGTGGGGGCTCCATTGTCAGGCACGGCCCCGGACCACACGCGTGCGAGCGGCACCGCATCCTCGCCCCTCTCCCTGCCACTGTGGAAGCAGCCCTGGGGACCCAGGGAGAGGCTGCACCGGGCAGGACATGCTCTCCGTAGGTCCAGATTTTTGCAGGTGACAGTAGACTTCAGTAAAAATTTTTTTAAAAAGGAGTAAAAATTATGCTTTTTAAGATAAATACCAAATCCTAGAACCTAATAGAGCTTCCCAGGCCAGTTAGGAAGCTTTTATTACTGTCATTTAATTTGCTGTATGAAATTGTAACTTTTATTACATACCTCTGATGTGGGATGGGGAAAGAAAGTGTTTGCAGTGTAACTAACTAGTGGGGGTGAGTAAATAAATGTCACAAGGTCTCAATAGTAAGCAGTTTCTCCCAAATCACAACCTTCCCTTTTATCACAAATGCTTATAAATCAGGACAAGAATTGCTTAGCTTTTACTTATTATTGAGTTTGCATCCCTTAGGTGGGTGATGTGGATTTGAGAGGTTTAAAGGACATCAGAGGATCAAAATATGCAGCAATAGATTACATTTATTTTCCCAAAGTGGAAAATCAAATGTCAAAATATGCACAATATCAGTTTCCAGTGGTTAAATTGCTAAAGGTTTGAGGTCAATTTGCTTTTGTTTCTTTTGGTCTTCAAATGAGGCATTCATTTGAATTTTTACAGCTCCTTGATCTTCCAAAAAACACGACCCCGGGCTGGAAGGCTTGGAGGAGGGAGAGTCTCTGGAAACACTGTTTGTGGTGCTTCCCTCTAGTCTGGAGGAGGTGGTGTAAGGACAACCTTTCCCTCTGCATCCTCAGAAAGTTCTTAGCACTGAAAAGGTGAGCCAGGAGCACAGCATCAAAGGAGTGCAAGGTGAAGTTTGGGAGGAGGCAGATAGTCAGGGAAAAACCTTCTGGCTGTTGACAGCCGCTTGGGCTGTTTCTACGAACAGCCAGTAGGTTTTTCTTTTTTTCTTCTACCTCTCCCCATGAATCGACTAGGGTAAAGTCTGAAAAAGGAAACTCTCGCTATTTTTACTTCCCAAAAGAGTCTCCAGTGAGGTCATGCTCAAGTACAACTAGAGGTACAAAGGAAGCTGTGCTGTGTCTGCCCCCAGCCAGAGAGGTTTCATGGGACTTTTAAGGATCAGGTGATGCCACAACTACTCTTCTTCTTAGGAGTCACTGAGCCCTGGCCTCTGACCGTGAGCGGTGGTTGCATCTCATGCATGACTGAGTCCACAGGGGAGAGAGCAGCATTTCTTTTTGCACCATTTGCTCTCTGTGGACACTCAAGTGTCCCCACAGAGGCTTTTTGTCAGGGGAGGAGATGGAAGCAGGCTGGTCCAAGGCAATCTTTCAGAAAAGGGAGACCTCTGTTCCCTCCTGCACATTCGACATTGGATCATTCAATGCTGGCCAGAAGACTCAAGAAAAAACAGCCGCAGTGGAGTGATCTCTCCCTGTTTGCAATGCTAGAGGAAGAGTACAGCTCTTTGCTGCTGCCAGCTTGTGCTTTGGGGAGGGTCACTGACTCTTAGCATGCCTACGCTATAAAGGTGTTGCAGTGGAGCAGGGTGGGAGACAGCATTTTTACATGGCAGAGCATGAGCGTTTTGGGTTGCAACAGCAGGATGGGCTGGGTTGTTGCCCTCTGGGCTAAGCATTCCTCCCTCTCACCCACATGGCTTTGCTGCTTTTGATTCTGGAGCAAACTCATTCGCAACTAGCTCGAGGATCATGACGCTCCATTTGGTGGTGAAGATGTACCAGCTTTCCATTCGGCTATCAGCAAAAATGTACATATTGTTAATGGACCTAATGAAACCTCACAGTTGCTTTTTGTCTATGTCAGTATTCTGCTTTTAATTGGTAATTGTTGGTTCTCTATCACTTGCTTATTAATAAAAAGCTGGGTTTATTTACTTGGCAGGCTAAAGCAGTCTTATTAAAACAAGGCTTGGATGTAAACAATCATTATAGTCCATCTAAATACCAATTTATCATTAAAAACATATTAATTTTAGATTAATGCTTGTGTGGGACCCAACCGTGCACTTCTTAGTCACATAGATAAATGAACTCATACATGTAGTCTCAATTAATTCAGTGGGACTAGTCATATGAGTAAGGATTGCTCAAATGAGTAAGAGCTGAAGGATCTGGCCCTTAGGGAAATATATTTATGACTTTGTTGTTAATTCTCATGACTTATGTTTTCAATAAGCAAATGGTATTAATTCAGCTCACAATAGCTTCTTAATTAACCTCCGTACATCAGAGGCATATTCAGGAATCTTAATTTAAAGCATTACTATCTAAGCATGTCATCATCCATCCCATTCCTCAGGGTAACAATTGACTCTGTACACATGGCATTTGCCATGTGTACAGTGGGCTGATATAGTTCAAAGAGCTTCACATAATGAGAGTGGGAAAGACGTGGGGACGGTCCGCATGGAGACACTTTATCAGACTGGTTACTTTGCTTAGAAATACTCTGTGTCCACACAGAGCACTTACTAAAGCAAGTGATTTGGCATCACGAATGCAGTAGGTAGTTCTCCCTATGACGGGAATGTCTCCAGCTTTAGAGAGTTTGTCAGCTTCAGGATCTGGGTAGTCCCTTTCCTGTTACTCCCCCACCCTTGCTCTCAGCGTGCAGAGACCCCTGGCTTTGGCTGTCTCTGCTGCATGCCATCCCACCCTTTGACAACGGGGCGGGTATCCCCAGGGTGCCCCCAGATCATGGCCCCCCCCAGACTGTCTCGCTCCGATTGGTGCCCAAGACCACTTACAGGCCAGGGAGTCCAACCAGGGAAGATTTATGAGAGCAACAAAAAACTGTATGATCCATACAGGTACCCTGGAAAAGCAATCAATGAGTCTCCTCTGTCTGTTCCTCCTAAAAATGCCCTTAAGAAATTGGCTAAATAATCCAAAAAAAAAAAGTAGACGCGGTTCAGTAAGCAAAAGGCAAGTAATGGTTATTTGAAAGGAATCATCTGCAGAAATATAAGCTGAGAGAAAACACCTCTATAGCAAAAGACACTATGCTGTATGCAGCGTAGCGCAAGCTAAAATGATTCTGTAACATCATACTTGTGTAAAAAGCAAATTTCTTAACAGGAGTAGATAAAGATGATTATCAAGGAGTTAGACTCGAGTAGCCTTGCAGGTCCCTTCCAACTCAGGACATTCTATGATCACATCTGAGAAGCATTAAGACACGCTTCCAGTCTATCCAAGTCCTGACAAATACAGAGTTGAAACTTGTGGGCTTGGTCTTCAAGAAGGACGTTAATCATCTAAAGACAGTCTAGAAAACACCAAGGACGATCTCAGAGAAAAATGTCATCTGCCAGGAAAGATCAGGCAAAGTGAGGGGAGACTCAGTAGCACTTAGGAAGCCACAGATATATTAGAAGATGCCAGAAGAAGTTGCCACTATTCCCCAGAAGGGAATAATTTGTGTTTCATAGTGCAGAGGACAAGAAGTAATGAGGGCAAATTGCAGAAAAGACATCTGTATTCAAAATCAGGGAAAAAAAATTAACTGTAAGGACAGAGAATCACCTCAAGTTATTGCAAAGGTGCAGAAATGTGCCCATTTGAAAATATTGATTTGTGACAGAGTGGCTGTGCATATCTATGTACGTGCAAGCTGCAGACAATGCAATTTAATATCCATGGGTTTAGGAGAAGAACAGGAGGCAGGATTTTGTTTCCACCAGGAGATGAAGTGAAAGGGCTTTCTAGCATAATTCCTTGTGGGTAGTGGGGTGAATTACATCGAGCAAAATTGGTACCAAGCAGAAACAAAATGAAAAGCAGCCATACTGCGTGAAATAATAACCCCAGCACCTAGGAATATCCAAAGATTGTCTCTTCATTTATGAAAGTATTTACAAAAGTTCATTTCAAATATGTAGGAAAAAAAACAGGAGCCAGATGTAAATGCTGTATTTGGCATTTTTATAGTAAAACGCAATTTGCAAATTTTATTGTGTTGATAACTGTATTAATTATCCCTCAAAGAACAGAGTGACCCCCACACGTCCGGAACCCCCATGTGCACCAGAAACCCCCAAATTCTCAGTCACCTGCAGTCACTGTGGTGTAGTTTTCCTTCTGCCCCTTGCGGGCTGTCCCACGGTTGCGGGGTGCCGTGTAGAGGAAGCAGACAGAATACTCGTCCTTCTCACGTGCGGGTTGTAACTGAGACGGGACTCAGCAAAAGGTGGCCACACACAATGCCGTGAGATCAGAGCTTTCCAGAGAGTCAGGCGGGGCAGAATACTATTATGAGATCCCAGAGGTACTCTTGGGTATTATCTTTGCTTGCTCCATTAAATGTGTGATTTGAGAGGCAGATGGGGAGACAAATGCTTGCCTACCTTGGTGTTACTTACACAGGGATGTACTACAGCTCAGGAGCAGAAACTCTGCCACGTGACTTAGGTTATTTATCAACCCTATGAATTGCAAATATATTCAAATTGCAATTGACAGCTTGTAAACAATCTGCAAACCAAGAATTAGCCTCTCCAGGGCATCACATCTCTTTCTGAGTAACATATAAATATGAATATTTTACAATCTGGATAAAACAATTCATGAGCAGTTGACACAGTAACACGCATGAAAGCCATCAAATAATTATGTATTTACTTTTGCTAATTACATGTTTGTCTTTCTTTCCAAGCACTTTTTTTCCTGTCTTTTCCGGTTGTCTTCTCTGCAAAGAAAAAGAAAAAAAGAAAACACAAAAACCCAGTTGGCCTTAAATGCCTCTTCAGGCCAGAGAAGAGAGTTGTGGCTACATGCAACTCACAATGTCAAAAAAGACAAACCTCCTACAAAGACAGATTAGAAAGTGAGCCTTAATGACAAATAGAAACAATACTTGTTAAAAAAAAAAGAAAGAATCCCAGGCTCCCATCATACCAAACAATAACTGAGCATTATTGTATTTGTTTGCATACCAGCTGTGCCCACCGAGCTAATAGAAATGTTCAGAAAATGCCAGTAAAATCTGGTAGGGGGCAGACCCAGGGCCTTGAGAGTGTTCTCACTCCCATCATCATGTAATTATCGGTCCCCTCCTCGAACTAACACACACACACAGAGACGCTCACCAGCCTCGTGGGCAAACGAGAGGAGCATAAGGAGATTCAGAGTGCCCTCTTTCTCTCCTAACCGTATTTGCTCAGGGGAGAGCAGGGCTGGAGCTGCTGGCGGGGCCGCTGGGGCTCGTGATGCCCAAGTGAGAATATTGCTGGGTTAGAGGGGAGCTGCAGCTCTGACGCTGCTGCTGCTGAGCCTGGCAGATCTCAGGCCGTGCCCTTGCAGCGCAGCAGCGATTGCTACACTTCACCTCCGCGTTGCAGTCAGTGCTGGCCATTCTGGCTCGGTAGAGCAAAGCAAAAATGCAGAAGTGTTGGGAAAACTAATTTCTGACTGCATAAGGCTACAGCACAAAGAGAATCCTGGAAGATGAACGTTCAAAGGAGGCGGTTAGTGGAAGGGGTATTTTTCATACAATAGAAATGAAGGTCCATGCAACAGCGTGGTTACATCAGCTTCTGAGATGTTATTCCTGGTGTGCCCTCATCTGACTCCCATCGGAGTGTCAGAGCTGTGAGGACACACTGGCAGCCTGTGCATGCCAGAGACGTCCATGCCCAGCGCAGGCGTTGGCTTTAGACGTTTGCATGGAGAATAGGCCAGAGAGAAATAACCCTCCACGGTGGTGACACAAGCCACCTAGCCACAGCTGCTTCTGGTAAGCATCCTGGGTCACAACACAAAGCAAACGTGGTGTGCAGATGCTCGTATCACTGTACCTCCTGGGTCAGACCTGGGCCCAGGCTCAGAGCAAACCGTGGTGCCAGGCTGAATCTGGTGCCCTTGGAGCAGGAAAGGGTCCAGCTGGGCCTTCTGTAAAGCACAGGCTCTGCACGGAGACAGAAAATCCCACTGCGGTTTTCTACCATCACAGGGACTTAATCCAGATTTCTTCAGAGAGGAGAATATTCTTGTTCTCCCGTCCTTGTTGTCAGGTATAGCATACTGAGGATGTGTTGGCCTAGGAGATGCTGTATGTGCTACTGCTGGAAGTGCCTTGCAACAATGAAATCTGCTTTTTCAACCTTCCATCTATCCCTCCCTCCCCTCTTTCCCCTCTCTCCCTCATTGCAATGATGTTAACCACTGAGGCACCATGTAGGGGTTTCTGGAGAGATTACTGGCCGTTAGCACTATCCACAGCCACTGTTGTCCTCTCTTACCTCCCCAGCGGTCATTTGTCTCCAAGACAGACAACTCGATTCACGTGGCTGCCTCCAGGATCACCCTTTACTCGTCACCTAGCTGAAACATGAACAGGAGTAGCAGTAGACGGCCTGACCCACTGACGGGTGGTCTCTGCAGGCATCCCTCATCCCTCGGAATCCCTCTGGCTGCCTGGTGGATCCTGGGGTGATTACGGTCACAGGCACGCACACCGTTCAGCGCTGATCTGTTCCACTCCATCCTGGGAAACCTGATAGCCCCCTTTGCTCCCAACCTGGAGACAGCAGTGGACAGAACGGCGGCTGGGCTTTGCTCCCTGCCCACTGGATGCACACTTGACCCTTCAGGTACAGCCCCGGGTTGCAGTTAGCGTCCACGTGGCCGGAGGACAGGGAGAACCCAGTTTTCCCTTCGCGTATCCGATGAGAGCACGGAGTTTGGCAGCAGCGACCTTGGGCGGGGAGCTTAGGAAAGGCGAGGCACGGCGTGCCCTCCTACATCCTCACTGCTGGGTACTGCACCTGGAAATGGAAACTGAGTCTGTTGCAGGAAGCCTTTCCCCTGCCGTTTCACATGGCTCAGCAACATGTGAAGGACATTGCTTGTCCCTGCAGGAGCTGACGGTGGGGTGGGGAATTACAGATCAGGCAAAGGAAGGGAGTTGATAGTTATCTGACCTGATCCCAATCTAGAAATAGAATAACCTCATTTATTCCTCTTCACAATCTGCCCAAATAGGATTGCCTAATGCGAAATACTTGGAGGGTTGTGTGGCTCCCTTAATTTCAGATGCTTACTGAGAAAATGAGGTAAAATATAAGAAAAACCCACGCAGTATCTTTAGGTGTGTATCTGGACTGATATAGATATATCACACACTGTTGTGCCATATGGCAGAAAGCTGTAGGCAGCTTTTCACTGTCTTCCTGCAGACTTGGATTTTTACCCAATCTACCATTTAGCTCAGTGCCATAATTTCACTCTGCAGTGAAGATCTTTTCTACTCCGCAGTGTGTCGATGCAGTCTGGGGCAGTGGCTGTACATGAAGAGCTGTATGGCACTATGGATAACCCTATGGACTTTGGAGCATCCAAAAGGGCTTTGAAGCATGGGCCTCATGCACAGGAGAGTGTCACGGGCTCCATTAGGACTACAGAGCTTCAAGGTCTTCCTATAAACAGGGCATGGGGCTTCAGGGTTGCAGCTCTGCTACTACCCTGTGACAGCCCATTGGACAGGCTATTCCTCATTCGGTCCCACAGATGTTCTTTTCACCCGTTACATGTTTCAAACATTTTGCCTGCAAGCTGGAAACGCTGGCGTGATGCATGGTAGCCTAACAGCCACAGCCCCCGCGTACTCCTGTGCAAGAAACGGCAATGGCTGTAGGATGCTCTATAGTCCTTTTGCAGCAGCCGTGTAAGGAGAAAAGGGCTGCCACGACTCTGCCTTTTCTTACCCTTTGGCCCCAGAGCACCCTGACGTTGCAGTTCACGTGCTCCCCTGATCGCAGGCACTGTGACAACCCACATGGCATCTGCAAGGGGTGGCAGGAGAGAAACCTGCGTGTCGAGCGTAGATTTAATGGGGGGTGCCTTTACTATCCCCTTTCTTCATCCAAACTGGCATGTGCTTGGCTGGATGAGACAGTCATAAACCTTCTCCATTTAGGTGAGGGCTGAGACAGCCCGGAAACTGCAGAATGTCGTTTCTACAGAGGGAATTTTAATTCAGGGGTCTGAATCTTGGTCCATTAGGGTAACAGGCAGAAAGCCTCCACCAGGCTGGATACTTTTCTTTTCTTTGTATGATCCAAGCGCATTCCTTCTGGAGGGCTGGTAATCCAAATGCCAGCCCTTAGAGAGGTTCAGACGTGAAGACCTGACCCCAGGCCATCCTGCTGAGCCCCAGCCAGAGGCGGGCACCGTCAGCCAGAACAATCCTGTCCCCGCCGCCCTCCCCGGGGCGCCTTTCGCTGTGGAGACCGCCCTGTTCACAAAGCTTATTCATACATGTTGGGGTTTGGACTTGGTAACAAAGAGCCTGCTTGTGCATCTTATTATTTTTTCTTACTTATTTATTTTCTGTAACGGGTGGTTGGAGCTCAGGCCGATGCTAAAGGTCTGGGCTGACCTCTCCTCCCCATCAGGGGCTGTCTTCTTGTGCGATCCCTGCCTGCCGAGGCACAAGGCAGGGCTCCTCACCAGCTGAGAAACAGCTCTGCGGGACCATTGTTAGGCTCCAGGACTCCTCCACAGAGTTGGGGAAGGGTCAACGTTCACAGCGAAGGAGTATACGAGGCAATAAATTTTTTGTGTGTGTGTGGAAGATGCTAAATTAAATCTGAGGCATTTGGAAAACCACAAGAATAATCCAAGGCCATGAACATTATTCCTGCTATACAACAAGAAAAATAGAAGATTCAACAGACCATAAAATGAAGGGGAAAATCATGTTTTCTTGCCTCAGGAGGGTTTGAAAATTCAGTGCTGCTGCTGCTGCTGCTACCACCACCATTAAGGATTTTTCATTGATGTCAGTTTGGGGGCAAAGCTTAGGTGAACGATGGCTCAAGGGCATTTAACCCTCCCAGTGCTTCACAAGCATTAATTAATAGAGCTGGGCAAATAATTTGCAGCAGATCATCCAATGAATTCAGTGCCTGTGTCTGCTTGCAGAGAGCTAGTTTGTGCCCTGGTTTTGCTCTGCTGAGCAGAAAAATAAGTCTCCTTTCCTCAGAAGCGCTCAGCCTACATGGTATTTGGGGTTTGGTGAGGAGGGCAGACCCCTCCACCCAGGTGCTTTCCCTGTACAGGTGAGCAAGGCGAGGGCAAAGATGTTCTGCTCCCCTCTCTTCTAGGGTCAAGCTGCAGTAAAACGACAGCCTTTCACGGCATCCAGTGCTGCTGGCCTCGGCGGGGACCAGGCTGTCCTCCAAGGGGTGCCCCTTGCCCCCCTCGTCCTGGGGCTGCGCTTGTGGCTGGCTCCTGCCGGTTCCTTCCAGCGTCAGACAGTCTCTGTGCTGCCCGAAGTGCAATGAGCGACGGGACTACGCCGCTGCAAGTGGGTCTGCCGAGGTGTCTTGCCAGCAATCATCTGCCTGCCAAGGACCGTCCCGTCTCTGAGAGGAAAGTAATGAGGCATACTTAAGCCAATAGAATGAACAAAAATAGCTAATAAATAAGCACATAAGACTGTGCTTAAAAGATGTATAATATTGGTAATAATTTTTGACCTGAAATGTTATAAAATACAAATATCACAATTTTTCTCTGCAGATATTTGTATGTACACATGCATTTGTGAATGTGTTTGCGTGTGCGCGTAGATGTGCGCGTGCCCCTTGGTAGTCTATGAGGCTGCTGCTCTAGTAGAACAAAATTTAGCAGAGAGAATAAGATAACAAAGATGACTGTGACTATAAATTTCATCCACGTTTCAGACGAACAGTGTACAGTCCAAGGGAGACCCAGTATGTGACTCCCATAAGTGATTTGATGGACACAAAAGCCATAATGTGAGCTTGGCTCTCAGCAGACTTCAGAGAAGCCGTGAAAGTGAGAGGGAGTGGGAGGAAGGCCTTATCCCAGCCCCAAGGATAAGGCCACTGGGAAAGCTTTGCTTGCAGCTGATATATTCTTAGTCACCAGTTTTAAACAACCACAAGAAACAGATCTGTAGGAAAAAAATTTCATGGAGGGAGGAGGCAAGCATGGATGCTGCATGGTCTCCATCCAGAGACCATTTAAAAGCTCAGCTTGACAAGGACCTGAGGGCTTGGTCTACTCTTCAAGTAAGCCCTGCTTGGCCCGGGGAGTTGGAGTAGAGAGCTCCAAAGGTCTCTTCCCACCTAAATCACTCTGCGAACCGATGAAACCAGGCTTCATTTGTAACTGCGCCCATGGAGCCGCATACTCAGCCCGGTGAGGAAAGTATCTAAATAGCGGCTGATGGTGAGGAGTACCAGGCATGGCCACAGAGGAAGGCTAGTATTGCTACCAAGAGAGGAAAATCACAGAGATGACCTTGTTAACAACTGGGAATATCATCCGAGCACCAGAACTAGTTGCAGTGGGACATTTTAATTAAAGTTTCTTGGGGAAGGATGTGGAACAGCCCACAAGCCTTTGGAAGTCATCAGTGGCCGTTTCTTATTCAGAAAGTGGAGGTAAACAGAATAGGGACCTGTTCTACATCTGATTAACGAAGATTAACAAGGAGCACATGAACTGTAAAAGGGAGGTGAGGTAAAAGGTTCCATAGAAGGAAAATCTACTGGCAAATAGTGGCAAGAAAGCTGGTGCATTAAGGTATCTCTTATCTGGACTAAGAAAGAAAAATCAACTTCCAGGTAGTGAACACAACTACAGGCTTGAATGGGTGAAGGAATGGATGAGATAATACTTTGGTAAATTAGTGCTTTCAAGTTGGCCAAGGCTGATGCACTTCACTCTAAAATCTTTGAAGTATTGGCTGCAGTAAACCGAGGGCCGCTTCTGGTTGTCCGTGAGCACCTGAACAAGACGGTTGAGATATCGAATAACTGGAAAAGGTTTTCCTGATAATAAAAGCAAGACAAAAAAGAGGATTTGGAAGTTATAGACCAATCATCTTATCTTCAACTTCTGAAACAGTACTGGAACTAATAATTAAACAAATTCCTAAAAACTTAAGAGATAAGAAGATTCATAAAAGTCTACATGAACTTGTCAACAAAAAGCCTTCAAGAAATGAACTTTTTTTTTCTTTTCTCAGCTAACGACAAGAAAATTCAAAAAAGGCAGACAGACTGGTAAGAAGCCATATCATCCCACCTGGCACAAGCATACAGAGTAACTTGTGTATTGTCACACAGCTGGCCAGCACACCCACAGGTCTAGAGTCACTGTCGCTTCAACGCTGACCTAATGCTTTATAATCCCCTCAAAGTCCTGCTGCCAGACAGGCCCAGGACCCCACACCCCCTTCTGTTTCTGACTCTGGCCTCAGCCGGCAGGAGAGCAAAAGCAAGTCACATTCTTCAATGTCTGCCCTTCTCCTTGGCTTCCGAATGAAGCCGGTGTGTGCCACAGCAAAGGAAAGTTCTCCATAGTGCCGTGGCACTGTTCCTAAACACAAGCTGGAAGAATCCTGCTAGGAGAAATTCAAGTCCCTAAATAATACTCTTTATAATCTTAAAAATTCTCCTTGCTTGTCAGTCTCATTGTTACTTATCTAGAAATATCCTATTTTAATTAAAAGGCCTGGTATAGATAAAAAAATATTTCTTGTCCACTTTTTTTAGTATCGTCTAGAATGTAGAATCATATACTTTGATTATTCAAGCCAGGGAAACCATAGGGCATAGCAATCTGAGAAACCTAGAAGAGGTAATTATAAACATTTCAATAATAAGAAACAATCTCAGTGAAGACTTTGTTCTGTAGGTCAGCCGGCACCTCCCATTCCCACTAAGCTCAATCAGTGATAGGATGTAAATGCCAAGAAAAGGAAAAACTAGCCATCAGACCCCGGCAAGGAAAAGCTGAGCTGAACAGCATGTAGATTTAATCATCAAAGGTAACAACAACATTTGCACAATTTACCACACAAAATAGCCTTCACACTGAAAACTCCCTAATTAGATGCTCCTTACTGCTGGAAAAAATGACTTGATGGTATTTACAGATGACTATAGCAACGTCTGTAGTTAGTAACTAGCACCTACCTTGGTTAAAAGAAAAAAGAAGAATCCACAAAAAATGGCGTTGGCCTGAAAGCTTCCAATATAATGTGCGAAGGCCTCTAGGGAATCGAGTACGGCTGCCAGGGGGTCAGAGAAAATTGTAATGCAGAATCGAGAAAGGCAATAAACCTGGCGTTATTACAGAACATGGGACAAAGCCTCTGCCCTCAAGGACTGTAAATAAGCCAGAGGTAGCGCGGGGACCGGAGCAGGGGCTTGGGTGGGCGCGGGAGCCGGGGGGCACGGGGCAGGCTGGTGTCCATCGTGACCAGCCCTGCGGCCCGCGACGGGCCCTTCCACCCCTGCTTCTTCTCCTGCGTTCAGTTCAAAAGCTAGTAGAGGCAGAGGAGGAGGTGGGCAGTACTTTGCTTCACTGCTGCTGGGAAAAGAGAAAGCTCTGGTGCGTTTCAAAGCCACTCTGTAAACCCGTGGTCAAAAGAGCAAGTCACACCAGGCAAATGGGTGCAGACAGACTCCTCCTTTAAAAAGAAATTAATAACAACCCCAACACATCTCCAGTTATAACGTTTATCTGCTTCCCAATACCCTATCGCAGCTGGGAAGGACCTTCCTCCTTGCTAACACCTCCTCTCTCCCCCCTCCCTTCCCACAGTCACCGGGACCGGCACGTGTCCCGCAGCACCGGTATGGTCAGCACACCCCGACTGTGAAGCAGCTGAAGGCTTTGCTGCCAAACGGGATGCTGAGATAACTCTTTGGAAAAGGCAGGTTAGCCAAGAGGCCGTGGACAAGAGAGGGAGGGAAGTTAGTTCCAAGGATTTATGTGTATGGCAACAAACCTCTGCCTTGGGCTGGGCGCCAGGTGGAACGAGCCGCCTGGGGATGGGGCTGGTGGGCTCAGGTGTTAGGGCTGGGAGCGCTGATACCCCTCCTGAGCGGGGTCTTTCCCCGGAGCAGCTCTGACTTCCGAGATTGGAGCAGCAAGAGACAGGAAAGCATTAGTGGTGTTTTTCAAAGCCAGTGGTACAGGGCAGGCAATAGGTTTGAATTTACTACGTCCTTTGATACCACTGTCTCACGAGGCAGCACAGCACTCAAAAAATAGTTCAGATGGGCTTTGCAGAGACACAGACGTGAGGGACTAGGCATTGCCAAGTGGAATTAAGGAAAGCATGCATGAATGGTTCAATCCTAGTATACCCAGCTGTAGGGAGGTACCAGTCAAGAGACTGCAGTTGAAGGGGTTTGTTTGAAGGGGAGTTTTGAGGTTTGACCTGGATACACAAAATTAAATGAGAGACTACCTTGGCCTGAGTGATCTTCAGATCTTCAGATCTTTTTTCAAATAATCTATTAATGGCACATGGAATTAATTAATGACGTTAGCAAATGTACAGATGATGCCTAAATGGAAGAGATACAAAAACCTGACGGGAACAGGGAAATTATAAGGACCCAGAAAGGTGAAAACTGTGGGCAGAAATGAACAAAATTGTATCATAGATGGGAGACAAACACAAGGTAAATACATTTTAAAAACATAATTCAAAAGTTTAGCAACGCTGAAGCACGGCTCATGGATTCTGGAGTGAAAACAAATGGCAAATGAAAAAGTTCACCAGGTGCTTCCTCCAGTCAGGTTTCATTGTAATTCTCAGTTCAAACCTCACACTTGGGAGTGGGGAGGTGGGAACTTCTCTCAGCAGCGCCAGGGGCCGGCATGCAACGGTCTGCCCAGATGCGGGGGCGTCTCTGTGCGTGCACGGACAGACGGCAGGGAGCCCACGCGGCCACACCAGTGACCAGGGAGGCGGCGGTGCTCCAGCTTCCTCTCCCCAGCAACTGCCTGCAGGGCCTGTCAACCCAGAAAGACCCCACTGACTACACTCAGGTCTCGGTTATATCTATAGGTCTTGAGTAGAAATTTCCATATAGATTTCATAAACATAGGTCTTCATACCTCTGCACTTCACTTGGGAGTGAAATATTTAATGTACTTCTAGAAAATGGTCCTCTTTCTTATCTTGGTCCTCATCACAGGCAGATAATTTTAATTGGTGTTTCCCTTTGCCTAAGGAAATGAGCTTGCTTTATATTTTGCCATCTGTATTGAGCTTCCTATACTTCTCCAATGAAGAGCAGAATGCCGAGGCCATATGAAGTGTCCCTGCTTTCACTGGTGGCACAGCACTGACGGCTCCCAGTTAGGGTCCAGTCCCAGAAGCCTTCTGGATTTGGTGGTGCTTTGGAGGTATTTTACCACCTGTAGTGGCTGAAAGTGAGTCAGCTTCTGCGAGCGTCTTATAAAGCAGCAAGCAATATTTGGAACTGCCTTTTTTCTAATATGGATCAAGGAACTTTTTAAAAATAAGGCTTTCTCTATTTGATCTCTGAGTTCTTTAGTTGGACTTCTCTGACATCTCCTTACCTAGCTCCATGCTATAAATCTGGAAAAAACTGATGAAAATATTGGAAGGCATGGAAATAACACTGAACAGTGGAAAACTTAGATACAGATCCAGAAAGAGCAATGATTGCATTTTTACTGTATCAGGCAGTCTTCCCAAGTGATACTTCTGTTAACCTCCAGGTGGTTAGACCTAGACTCATGGTCATGGAAATATAACTGTACATCAGTCAAAGAAACAGACTGGATGCTAATGATGTTAGGGTGGTGGCAAGAAAAGTCCTAAAATCTCAACTGTTACATTAAAGTATTTGGTTTCACGTGTAACCATAAGGATCCAGGAGTATATTTTACTACAGGTATTTATATACCCAAGACATCTGAAAAAAGAGACAAAATGAAAAGGTTTTGTGAGGGTCAGTTTGAGTCTCAGTGAGGGCAAATTGACCTCCTCACGATTTAGGAGGGCAGAACCAAACAGGAACGTCTTACTATAGCAAACGTTACTAAGAGCACTGAGTGAGGATGGGTAGGACTTTCTCTTTTTGCTGCCTTCAGGAACTAGTGAGGACACTTGTGTACGTAGAGTCAAGCATATGGATTTCCTCACTGATAACACGGGCATCCTGGTGCGTAAGTGCTGCCGGATCAGGGCTGTGGGCGGCTCCTCCCATAGGCAACTCTCATGATTAATGAGTTCTTTCCAGAGAGGCATCTACTGTCAGCAGCTCACAGTGATAATAATAATAATGATAAAAACAATAGTAATAATAATAATAATAATGATAATCATCATCATCATCTTAATCATTATCTTATTCCATGGCTTCTGCCTGAAGTCAGTGACTACAGGCTTCGTAACGGAGCCGTCACAAGTCAGCGAGCGCAGATGTCAGCTCTGTGATCGGTGGTGGTGGACGGTGGTGCGGACCATAACCTCCCTGCTTCAAATGGGCTGGGGCTGGGGACACTGTGCTCACCCAGGGCTGCTGTAGAGAGGGAGGAAAAGCATTGCTGAGGCAGCTTGCGGAGCTGGATGTGTAACCAGGTCACTTCCCTTCTGGCAGCTTATAAAAGTGCCAGAGGAAGTCTGCAGTGTACGCTGATGTGAGGTGGAGGGAGAAGCAGGGGCGGGAGAGGACAACTGAAATGTGCACGCACACAGACCAAAAAAGAAAAGGAAAAAAAAAAGGAAGAACCCTAATATTGAAGTGTGTAAGACCTCTTCTTATTAAGGAGTGATGCAGTCATTTCAAATTTAGGTCAGAAAGCAAGCACCTCTCAGCAGTGCTGGACTGTGCATTATTTTCTGCAGCTTTGCAGCCGCTGTATCCTCTTGCCTGACCTTGAGTCTTAAAGTCTCTGAATACCGAGGATCACAAACTCATGGGAGGCGACGGCAACAAATCCACACTGCTGTCTGTATGAAGCTGGGTAGGGCCCCCAGGTTGGAAAGAAGTTGTCTAAAGACTGGGCTTCTCCTCAGGGGCTGGGGAAGGTGAAAGGTGTTGGTAGGCATGGCACGTGCGACGTGAGAGGGGCAGGCACGGCTAGGGGTGACATCTGGCTGCATCTGCTGTTTTAACTCAGCGGAGGGCGTGTAACTCTTGCCATATTGGAGCAGGGCCATGTTCACCGTGGCCAGCATCCTGCCGCTGACCGGAGCCGGCGCCGGATGCTTCAGAGGAAGGTGACGCCCTCCCCTCTCACCTCAGAAGGTGAACATGGCCAACGACTGCGCAACCCTCCACAGGGCTCAGGGCGGCCAGGCGGTGACTTCAGCCCATGGTGAGCTTCCAGCCTCGAACATGGAGATTAATGACCGTTGCGGTACCTGCCCCTGTTAGCATAACTGCAAAATGCCTCTGTAAGACTATTTAACTTTTTCCCGGATCCCATCACAATTTTACGTCAAGAGGACAAAGAGAAGTCAGGCTGTCTTTGCCTCCTGCCTCCACCAAGCCAGGGAGTCAGCAAGGATGTAAGACGTCAGAGTTACCGGAGCCTGGCACCTCGTGTTGGCCAACCAGAGCTGCAGCCGCTCTAGGTGCTCTGCTCAAGTTTTTAACACTTTTTACTGGGGGCTGAGGGGCAAGCAGGGAGGAGGAAGAGGAGAAACATTGGCATGATTTAAGGAATGAGAGGCAGTGCCTTATGGGCTCTGTCCTACAGCAGCTTGTAGTTTTCTCATGTTTCTGGTTTGGCACCTTGTGGTGTTGTCGTCTTAAAAATATATAGAAAATACAGAACTGGGCAACATAGTTTCCAGTGCAATGGTTATCTTCTGGCCTCTTTTCAGAGAGTAAGAAATCAATATGCAGCATCTTTTCTGCTTGCCTGCTTTCAAATGACAGTTATTTGCTTTGCCTCTGAACAGTAACAACGTGAAATATAAGTACTTGGCAACGAGGGCTGCACCCAGAACAGTTTATCATTTACTCACAGCAGGTTACACATTGTAAAGTGATGGAACTGAGCCCTGTGTTAACATTTAACCAGACGTTAACTCCACCCTAGCAGCGCTTGGATATCACTCCTTGAACAGATCTGCAGGTGCATTGCATTTCTGAACAGCTCTGGTATTTCCACTGCAGGGCACGTACGTTCAGGAGAAGGGGGATATGTTCCCCTATGCGCTGTACAGGGTGAAGTGATTGAAAAAAATACAATAACGTCACTTCCAATGAGCAACTCAACCCTAAATATTAATGCTAATAGTATACCTGACAGGAAGAACCCTGACAGTTTTCAAAGCAGTCTCCTATTAATATAGCATGCAATAGAAACTGCCCTGTTCACCAATATTGCCAACCCATCTGATCCCCACCAGCCCAGCCTGGTAAGTCCTGGTCTGGTCTTCTGGTAGTCCTGGTAAGGACTTCTGCTTTGGTCCAGTTTACTTTTAGTGTTCAGACGTGAAGTGGCTGCTACCCTTCTGGATTACAGCCAGGAGGGGAAAGCAAAGAGCTTGTGCAAGAGACTGTTCTCCAGGTATTTTTTAAAATCCTGACCCGAAACAGGATGCACCGATAATCTTGTAAGAGAGCTTGGACTCGTGATTTCTGGTGCAATCTGGCAGATTTAGGAGATGTTTGAATAATTCAATAAAGTCCTGTCATGCACACCACATTTGGGCGCTTGTCCTCTGAGGGTATGAATCTCTCTTTGTTCGCTCACTGCCTGCTACACTGATATACTTTCACTTAACATATCTACTGGGACAAGGGCTGTATCCACTGGTCTTTCATGGGAACTCTTCCAGGCTGGATCTCACCCTGATCCCATTCACTCCATGCGTAAGCATTTGTCAGGTCAGTTCCCAATTGCCTTTCACTTTTTAGTGTGCTGAAAATTTATTCTTTAGCCTTGTTGCTTCCTTCTCTCTGTCTATTCAGATATCTATATGATTCGCCTAACCCTGAATACCCCCCATCAGTAAACAGGACAGCAAATAGAGTTATCTTTCTACTGTTTTTTGCTGATATCAGAAGGATACCAGATGTGAGGTTGGGTTTTGGCTAAAATTAATGTGCTTTTCATCTGGGGAGAAGTAGAAGTAGTTACATATCGCTAAGATAGATGGAGGCTGGGTAAGTTAATACGGTAACTGCAGCACTGGATCAAGGCTTTGTGGGACCAGCTGGCATCCAGTTTTCCATATGTACAGTGCATGTAACACACTCTGCTGCTGCTTCTCAGGAATTTTGTGGAAAAAAAGGATCAGTGTGCACAGAGTTGAAAGAAGATACGCAGCAGCACAGTCACAAGATCCAAATTTGGTGTAGAGAAAATCCCCAAATATGTCGTTCTGAAAACTTTGGCTCAGCCTGAGCTGAACTTCTTGAGAGTGTGAAAGTCCTCGACCTTTTTCCCTCAATCTGGATTTGAAGGAAAAGCCCACGGCGCTTTGCCTCAGCTAAGCTGTACACAGAAAGCTACGCTGGACATTGGGATCTGCCTGGGTACGGTGCAAAGATGCTGTGAACAGCCACGCAGGCGAAGCAGAAGCAGCTTGTTTTGCGAACCATGCGGAGTGTAGAGGGAAGCCCTGGCAGGGACCAATGTGGCAGGGTGGACACCTCGGCTTTCCCTTGCCTTGGGATTTCCCAGGAGCAGAGGCTGCTGGGCTCAGAAAGCAGAAACAACTCAACCACGTGTTAAATTGTCACAACAGAATGGGTGAGGGGAGGAGGAGCAACTTTCCCACTTCCAGGGGTCTGTGAGATATGTGTGTGTGTATATATATGTATTTCCTACCATGTGGACTACCTGGCTCACGTGATGACTGGGAGGCAGGTCGGGATGGGATGGGGAGGGATGGGAAGGAATTCATGGGGCACTGCCGAGAGGAGCAAGGAGGAGGAGGAGAGGTGCAACTGTGTGGAGGATGAAGCAGCAGTGGCAGAGGTGAGGGGACCTTGCTAGGGGCAGAATTTAACAGGTGCTTTAGGAACCAGTTGTGCTTTTAACAGCCAGCCCAGCTGGCAGTACCAAACTCAGCCCTGAAACCAGCCAGCTTTTGTTCCTGAGGCATCCGAAAAGCTCTGCAGCTTCAGCTCAACAGAATGCGGTGAGCGGGTTTGTACCAAATACATCCAGGAGATAAATGCTCTGTGGAGATGCAGATCTCGTCCCTCACCCCTGGGCAGGGGGCTGGGGGCAGCCGGCAGCCGAGCAGCATGACAGCTCTCTCTCCCAGTGTGATACCTCTTTATTGGTGCCAGCTGAGTCCTGAAATCTCCGCTTTGGAGAGATGAAAACACACGCTCGTATATTGAGATGGGACAGCTCTAGGGCACAGCCACACTTGGCTCTGTTTATTTCATTATCTTTCATTTATTCCTTGGTGTTCACCCTACCAGAAATATAATAATAATCAGACAGATAGATTAAACAAACCAGAATCTCTACTTAAAGATTCAATAAAAATTGAGCTTAACTGTCTCGTAAGATCAAACAAACAAAAAAACCTCTTAGCTAATTTTCCTTTCTATCTTCCTCACTGTTTAATTTAATTAATAATACTCTGGGTCCAGAAGTAGAGCTATCAAAATCCTTTGGGAGAGACATCCATTTCCAGCTCAACCAGAAAGAAGTTTGCGCAGAGTCTTGTGTGGTGACTTGTGTTTTTGTGGCTTGCAGCCTGTTTTCATAGTAACAAAGAGACGTCGGTATCTCAGTACTGCAAGTGCCTATATCAGCAGAATTTCTGAAGCCCCCAAAGTTTGTCTGTTACTGGTGGTTTGTTTTCTTTTAAAAATTATAGCGCAAACCCCCGAAAGCCCAACAAAATGAAAGAAAGAAACCAGAAGTGACTGAACGGTTCTTTCAAGAGGGAGACAGGAGCCTGGCATGCCAAGCTGCTCTTGGATGCTGCACCCACCCATTCTGGTCAAATAAGTTCATTTAGCGAGTCTCCATCCCTGCTGGAGCATATATTAAAGCCACGATGACAGTCACTGCAAAAGTGACCAACCTGCCAACAAACAGCAGTAATGTTCAGTAAAATTCATTTGCTCCCGTGGCTCCCTCAACACAAAGTCAGAAATCAGATGTTGGAGGAGAGCTAGAGCGACGGCATGTTCTCTCAGGGTTATGTATTTATGCTACCCATGTCATCTGGGCTACCTGGCAATCCCAGCCTTTCCTTTCCGGGAGCACTGCTGTCCGTCAGGATGGTGGCAGTGGGGGGGATGATGTGACAAGACAGGATTGGGGATAATGCAAGGCCCGCTTGTCCCCATCCTCCACTGCTTAAATCTTGTTGTTATAGCAGTTATAATTAATTCACATAAAGATCTTAACGGCTCAAAGCTGTATTCACATTTTCCACCACTGAAGCTTTACAGGCCAGTGAAAGGCATTTCTAGGAAAGCGATACCCCGGGATATCTCTAGGCAATAAATTAACCTTTCCCCGCTCCCCCTCCCCACTCATCTCATTTAAAAGTGAAGGGTGCTGAGTTTTATTAGCCCCCCTCTTGTCATCACAGCCTGTGATTTGCAGTCCCAGGGCCAGACTTCTCTTCCCTTTTTTCTCCCAAGTGCCGCGAGATCACGTTACATTAGACGGTGAGGTCTGCCAGGTCACAGCCCCGGTCGCTGTCACCCACTTCCCATTTCCTGCAAAAACTATACGTGGGAACATTTTCCCTTCATCTTTGTGAAAGAAAAAAAAATGGCCCGAGGGTTTGTCTGTGCAAAGGCTGGCAAACAAAGACACTTGCTGTATTCGTGTGTTTGCGCATTGATGTAACCAGCCGTACCTATGAGCCAGATGGAAAGAAAACCTGAAGGAGAAAGGAAGGAAAGTGGTTAAATCTGGGTATCTGGAAAACACATTTCCCACTCTTGTACCACTTGTCACCACCTCTCAAGCAAGCCGTCACCCTGACAGCAATGCACCGCTGCTCAGCAGCATCCCCCTCACTGCCCGGGTGCACAGTGAGTTGGTCCAGCTGCCACTCCAGGATTTGCCAGTTCTTAAGCTCAAAGCAAAGTAAAACAAACACTGACACAACCGTCAATGACAGCAAGGGAGCAGACTACATGCTTTCCTTTCGGAAAGGATTTATGATGTGAGACCCCCATGGGGACCCAGGAGGATGCTCAGAGAGCAACATCTCTGTCCATCTCCTTGCCCATATAGGCATGAGTTAATATTGTATTTCATTTATCAAATAGCACATACACCCAAAGCTCAGACCAGTGCTTGCCAGCACAGTTGGGCAGCTAAAGCACCAGAAGGCATCCTGGCCTGCATGCCCGGCCGAGGAGGAGCACCGTGCAGTGCCAGGACAGGGATGAACCAGGGTCTCCTACGTCCTTCCCTGAGCAAGCACCTATGGCTGAGGGAATGCTGGTGAGTGACAAAAAAAAGACCTTAGGACTGGCCAAGAGAACCTGAAATCTTAGAAGCTTTTGCTCCCATGAGACTTACCCAGCGAGTTATGAGTTATAGACACTGCAGGGGGATCATCAAGGGTATCACTGCAGTCTCGGTACAGGAAAATGAAGACGGTTCCCCTCCGGGGAGTGGAAGAACTAAATAATTTTCTTTCTTCTGTGTCTCTTGCATTAATCCCTTGTGAGCTGCCTGTCTTCTTGCTAACATAGCCCACAGCCAGAGCCGAAACAGAGGGCTGACTTTATCAGACTCTGCAGGTTAGCTCATTCTCCTTTATGGAATCAGTAACAGGAAGGAATTTTCTTTCTTATCTAGGAACTGAACCTAAAATTGCTTTCCTCAGGCTTCTGGTTTAGCTGACTGGTATTTGCCATTAAGCAACAGCAATTGTTAGCTGTAGCAGAGTGGGGCCCCTTTCCCTGGGAGAGCAATGGAGATGGCTCTGCTAGTATCTGGAGTGAGGGATGGGAAGCACAGCAACCTTTCTCTTGTGAATGATTAGCAGCGTGAAGCGGGTTAGCAGTGGAGGTTTAACCACGTGCTTAGCCAGCATCTGAGGCAAACCCAAAATGGTGTGGACCTTCAACACAACAAAGCTGTGGTTTTGAATGTTTGGCATTTACAGTGTAAGACTCACCATATTTGGTGGATTTCTTAAGGTTCATCTTAAGGTTCATCTTGCCTAAAGGTCCCTCTCCTGAAGCAATATTAACAAGTAAGGATGCCACATTTCTTTTTGAAGGTATGTTTCCAAGCCTCAAGACCAAAAAGAAATCTGACTACACGAATCTTGAAGGCTTTTTAAGTATTTTAGGTGTATAAGAGTGTACTGCACATGAAGACAGCCATGAAAGACAAGCCCTGCAGTATTAAAACAGGACAAGGAATGAGGCAAAGCAAAAGCAAGAAAGTTGGCTGGAGGAGGGGCTGTATGGAGCTTCAAAGAGAAAGGCAAAAGAGGCTTGACTTGACCTTGCCCCAGGGTGCCAGTGAGAGTCGCGGAGATTCATGTGGGGAGTGATGTGTCTGAGGAGAAGGAAAGATGGTGCTGGTAGAGACAGTCTGTGTGAAGTCCTTCCAGAGCAGACAGGAGAAAGTGGCAAAGAGCAAAGCAAGAGTTAATCAATGACCAGGCAAGGGACGTCACAGTAAGCACAGGAAGAAAAACAAATGAAGTGTTGGAAAGGAAGAAAATACTCAACGGTTTCCAGTAACAAGCCAGGGTGATGAAAAGGGAGGAAAGAGAGGAATAAAATCTGACAGTGTTGATGCAAAAGGAGGTGACAGTGAAGTTAACATCAATGAGAGAGGCAAGTGGAGCATTGCAAAGGAGAGCATTCAGTGGCTGTCGTCTGGCTCTGCAGAGCCAGATGGGAGGGTGAGGGAACAGGCAGAAATGTTGAGTAGCATACAAATGGAGAAATCAGGACAGAGGGTAAGTTGGTCAACACAGGGTTGCTTTTGCAGTCCAAGGTGTTACTGAAGTCACCCGGGTTATAGAAGGCAGAGAAATAAAAAATGGATCAAAAGCCAAGCTGACAATGAACTTAAAAAGCAGAAGCAAAGATGATGCCGGCCAACAAGCAGCAAGAGGAAGAGGAGATCCCAGAGAATGCACAGAGCTCAGGAGGCGAAACCATTGCGTCCTGAAGTGAAATAGGGGGATGAATGGCCAAAAAAGGGGGTTCTTCCAGACAAATCTGCTGCACAGTAGCAGAGCAGTTTCCCCTCACTACATACATTCTCCAAGACCCAAGGCGTTTGGTTTTAGTGGCACACATTGGGGTTCTGCTCCAACACTAATTGCAGGCAAAAAAATAAAAACTGGTGGAAGTGTCCTGGCCTGGGACTCAGGTGAGAAAGATTGCTTGCCATAGCACAGGTTTGCAGAGGAGGGAAGCGGTAGCCCTTCGCATGTGGGGTATGAAAAGGGAGATAAGGGAGTGTCTGACCCCTGCCTGGAAGAACAGATCTTCTGTCAGCAGGGCAGTCATATTTGCAGGGAGTCTCAGATATCGAAACACAGCATGGCAGGAAGAAAAACAACTCAGGAAAAAAGCGAAGGTGGCCTGAGCAGACGCTGAAGAAGCATAATAACACTTCGCATTGTGCAGCACTGTTAAGGAATAGAAGAGCTTTATATAGCTGGTTAGCTTTTAAACCCATCTACTCATGGTGAGTCATCGGCATGTGTCTGATCACACATCATACAGTGTCTTGACAGGAGCCTAGCCTGGACCCTTTCTGATTAAGAGCTACCAGGTACAGCACGTTCCCGATTAGAGGCTTGGTCCGACAGGTCAGGGCAGAGATGCAAATGGTCTCAAAGACTCTCCCTCAGCGGCTGCTGCCTTGGTCATTATGCCCAGGCTAGCTAATGCAGTGGGTGGAAGAGATCTCTGTGAAGGCTGAAAAGTGAGTGTAAATATGCTGGGAGTTAAGTGGTGTGGAGCTGCCTCCTGGTGCAGCTGTACTACAGAGCTCAGCTGGGTTAAAGCTTGCTGGGAAGTGTCTCTGTGAGCTACCACCACCATGTAGGTGATGGGCAGGCTCCAGGGAGAAGCGGTCTCTTGCAGGAGGCGTTGCACCCTGTGGCACCACACCTGTGACTTTGCCTTGCTCTTTTCCACGGCACTGAGAAGCCAGCTTACGGTGAGACTTACAGTTCTCACGAGTTTCGCCTGGTTATCTAAGAGGAGGATTTATTCCAGGGTTCTGTTCCTTTTTCTGCAGCAGTTTTTCTACTCCAAGTATATGAAGCATTTGAAGTGAGCCTGATTTTCCTGGCAGTCCCAAGGGGAATGAGGGAAGCCTCAAGGAGAGGCAGAAACCTGAAGATTTAATGACTTATAGATGCTCTGCTCAGCCCCCTGCTCTCTGGTAAGATTAAAAACTTGACCTGCTTCCTATGTATCGCACGGCTGGATTTTTGTTTTATTTCAACAGAGCAATGCTGAGGCTGTAAGGCCTGATAGTCCATTTCTTCTGCTGGGAAATGCGGCGTAGGGAGCAAGGGTTCATGAGTCAGACCCCTCCGTGGGTCAGAGGGCAAACAAATGGGGACAAACTACTTTTAAAAGTAGACTTCAAAGTAACACATGAAACGTTAAAATCTGATTGAAAACTGTGAATGTGCCTCCTCTTCTGCTTAAGCGAACACCCTTGAGTTTCCAAAAAGTAGGGCATTTGGGGAAAGAGTTCAGGCTATTAAATTAACAGCAGACATATTTCTAAACAAATTTCCCAAGAATCCCTGCCAGGCTGGGGTGCCACAGACATTTTAGGATGCCTGTTTTGATTTGATATAATGAATTTCTTGAGTATTAACTTCCCTTTCATTCTTTCTGTTGCCCCGTGAATGGCAAAGATACTGTCTGAAAGAACTAGATTAAAATTTGGGGGTGAGCATTTAGGTTTATGTTCCCCAGGCTAGAATGTATATAAAACACCAGCACAACTGGTGACGTTTCTGGCCTGAAAACACACAACTCTCTTACACAGCACTCCCAAACCTACTGTGCATCTTTAGGGCTGTTTGTGGGCATCCTCCTGTCTCATGCCAGGGCTGTTACTGTGGCTTTGACTTTCACATTGGGAATACAGTCTTTCCACTCACATTCCCTCACATATGATTACCTGTAAAGTGAAAGGCACATTTATACAATTACAGTGGAGCAAACTTTATAAAAGCTTGTACATCCATAAGTATTTAAAAGCCTTTCATAAAGACCTCTAAAATCTCATTCTCGAAGTGTGCATGGCCAGCAGGGTGGGGGAGGGGGTTCTGCCCCCCTGCCCCGCTCTGTGAGACCCCCCTGCAGCGCCGCCTCCAGCTCGGGGCTCCTCGGCACGGGACATGGAGCTGTTGGAGCGGGGCCAGGGGAGGCCACAAACGTGACCCGAGGGCTGAAGCACCTCTCCTACGAGGCCAGGCTGGGAGAGCTGGGGTTGTTCAGCCTGGGGAAGAGAAGGCTGTGGGGAGACCTTATTGCAGCCTTTCAGTACCTAAAGGGGGACTATAGGAAGGACGGGGACAACCTCTTTAGCAAGGCCTGTTGTGACAGGACAAGAGGTGATGGTTTTAAACTAAAAAAGGGCAGATTTAGGCTGGATATAAGGAAGAAATTTTTTACAGAGAAGGTGGTGAAGCACTGGAATAGGTTGGTCAATGCCCCATCCCTGGGAACATCCAAGGCCAGGCTGGACGGGGCTCTGGGCAACCTGATCTAGGTGAAGCTGGCCCTGCTCACTGCAGGGGGTTGGACTAGATGGCCTCTAAAGGTCCCTTCCAGCCCAAACCATTCTGTGATTCTATGATTCTATGAAGTTTCTTGCTTCTCCTAAAACTAATTTTGAATTTGTCACAGCAAATGGGGCAAAACTTTGCCACAAGGATGGAGTTTTGCTTGGTGTAGGCTTTCACCCCCGATCAAACTGGGTTCACAAACTTCTGAAACATGTAATGAACCTGTCCCAAGTTTACAGTTTATACTGTTACCTGATAGTGTCAAAATCAAACCTGTTTTCATTGTGACAGGTAGCTCAAGGTTTAATTTTTAAGCTGACAAGGCACCAATAGACAGAAAAGTTGATTGTATTACATAGAAACTGACCCCCATGCTCATGATTCAAAATATGCTGGGCCATTCTTCGCTCAAGCACCAAAACACTTTTGCTTCTTTGGTACTTAAGGAGCATACAAATAGCACCATGGAGATCACAGATATGTTTAAAGTTGCATACAAATTAGTCCATTGCTGGATCTAGGTTCAGCTAAGCATGGCAGTGTATGAAATCCAACCGTGGAGGATCTATATGAACACTTCAGCATCCCCAATCTGTTTACTACATTGGAATTTTAAATATTCAGATATAGATGTAGATATAGATGAAAGAATTAGACATTTTTTCCTATTTCAATGTAACATGAACCTAGTGACTCTTTGAGTTTCATCTAGAGAATCCAACAGAGAAATTTTTCATCTTTTCCTCTCTGAAACCACTCTCCTAGTACTGGAGATAAAACAGCCCTAGTCTCTCACGTGGTCTCTTTGTCACCTGACCCAACCAGGCACAAAAGAGTCTTTACCATTTAACTGTTGTGCTAGAAGTGGTTAACAGGGGACTGATCTGGCCCAGCCCTTCGCTTTTTGTAGTTGAGCACAAGCGACCGGAGTCAGGCTATAAATGAGGATGTGGTGCTGGGTGACTGGCAGTGCTGTAAGTGTGTGTAGCTGCACGAGGAGGGGAGGGCAGAGCTGTTCACACACATGTCCGTGCTGTTTAGGCAAAAGTTAAAGGAGAACTATAAAAATTATTCAGCTCCATGCAGACTTTTAAGGTGAGAAATCACTCAGGCATGTCAAGCAGCAAGCAGAAGCGGCTTTTGGTGCTAATGCCTGAAGCTGTGAAAACGGGACATTTTCCCTTCGGTGCTGCAATAATCCACCACGCTGCTGCAAGGCAGGGTTCAATTTTATCTTTCGTCACATGCCAATCACTCCAAGAGTTGCTGATGTCTGAAACCAAACCTGAGTGTTTCCCCAGCTTGTGTGATGGTCCAGAACTCGCCTTTCTCTTCAGGTCTCCATCCCCCTGAACATGTCATCGCATTAAATATGTATTATTTAAGGTGGCCTGTGGGAGCAGCAGTGACTGTGTCATGTACTAATGGCTGTATTTTTAGGGTTGCATCTTGGCCACTGGCACATTGCCTGAGACCGTAACCATTATGAGCAGATTTGCACCTGACTCTCTAAAATATTATTACTCATTTGCTATTTTTATTTGCTCTCCTTCATCCCCTCTGCCCTTCCTCCTTGTATGCTCTGAGGCTCCAGGGATGCTTGCTGACTTCTGTGTTATGACTCCTGTATGTGCACGTCCACGCAGAGCAGGACCAATCTCCCCACTACAAAAAAAGACTGGGAAATAACAACATCTCGGTTTCTCCCTCCAGGACACAGGACTTAAAAAGACCTGTATGTGCCTCAGTGGCATTTTTACATTAACCTGGAAGCAGAATGCACACTTGAATAAGGAGATCCTTTTTGCCTTTGGGACTGTTCTCAGCAGGGGTTATTTGTGCCGTAACAGCCCAGGGAGGACACAGATAAACATTTGCTGAGGAGGAACCCTAAGCAGACAGAGGGAGGGGAAGACTGGGCAGGTGCCAAGTGGCCTGAGGTGTCCCGGCCGTGGTGGGAGCACAGGTCCCAGGTTGCTCCACCCTATGCCTTTGGAATAGGGAATGTCCTGTTTTGTTTCATTATAGTACTGCATCCTACTGCTGTGCTCCATGGACATAGTCGAACCAGAGGAAGACACAGATTCAGCTTCTTTTTTCCTCACAAGACTCGGAGGGTCTCACCCCATTTGTCCAATGCTTGCTACTTTTGCCAGAGCACTGGAGAGAAAATTTGTATCTCCTGGAACAACAAGGCAGAAATTCTCAGGCTTTGGCTCAGATTTGAGTAGATGTGTGCAATCTCCTAAGTGATGCAGTTTATAGAATTACATATTAGCTTCAAGAGGACCAACTAACGAACATAAATGACAATATATCACCCAAAAGATGTCCCACTGATAACCCATTGGGAACAAATTTCATTGCTAGTCCTGTGAAAGAACAGTACGTTGCCACTGTGAACTCACATTACCTTGCCGTGACATTTCTTCAAAGAAAATCACTTCTCAAGCTTGGACCACAACGTTCTTAAATGTCTTTCCAGGTTCTAGCTTCAATTCCCGGTTCTCCCAAACCTTTCTTTGCCCAGCTCTCACATTGCTGTGAAAATGTGTGATATGGGAAGGGTTTGCTCTAAGTAAGGAGTGGAAGTGGCAGTGGCAGAGTCCACATCCCAGCTTTGTCAGCTCAAGCATGGCCATAGCTGGCCATCAGTGTGCCAGTGGCCCCATTCCCTCCTGGCCTTCTGGCGAGGATAAGGGCACGAGGATGGGGAGAAGTGGAAGTGTGGGTAGGTCCAGGGCAGAGCAACACATGCAGAAGGTAAGAAGGCTTCTCATCAACCCACCATGCCAGGAGTGTGAAGAAGGCCATGTGGAGCCAGGGCACTTACCTCCATCCAATCTCTTGTGTGTTGATAAAGCTCATGGCCGTCTAACTCCAAGCAGTACTTCACCTTCTGAGTCCCACCAGCTGCTGCAATATTTCTAATGGGTACTTCCCTGCACAAGGGTAGCACAGCCCAGCTTAGATTTTGGAGCCTCTTGGAAGTCAGTGGAAAGCGAGTAACATCAGCTGAAAGCTTGGCCTTCTCTCCTTAATGAACTCTAACCAGTGAGTTCAGCAGAAGCTCCCCTATGCTGTCTTTCTCTATCATCAGTTTCTCTTGCAAGCCAACACTCAATTCAAGGCAAAAAAAGGCTGGATACACTGGTCAGGTATGAAGGCGGCAGATATTTCCATAGGAGGCGGGACTTTGGGTAGGGAAACGTGGGCCAATAGAGAGAGGAAAGATTTTTGCAGAAAAAAACTGGGATAGACAAGTCTGCTCTGAAGAGGCGTTTTAAATCTCGAAATGTATCAGACAAAGTAAATAAAAGGCCAAATATTTTCAAAATTGTACAGTTACATCTAAAAAAGTCTCTTACTTAATTCCTAATACAGTTTCAAGGACCTGCCATCACTTGAAATCTTCTGTTGAAATGCCTCTGATTTTTGTTCCGTTCTCTGAAATTTGAGATGAAGCCACTTGAAAGACAAACTAAAAACTCTGCAATAAATTAAGGAATATTTTACATTTTTGCCTGTCTAACTGGAGACGCTAGGATTGATAGACTAAGAGCAGTGCTCCCAGAACTCGATGCAGGGCATTCACAGTAAATCTAAATTAGTATATAAATATGGGTCATTTCCAAGAATTCCCATTATCGTGATAGATTAATCCAAAGAATAAAAGATTGAAGAAGTGGAAACCAGAGTATTTCAACAAGCAAATGGCAGGTCCATTCTGATCTTACTCATTAAAAATTAGTAAAAAGGAAGAAAGAATTAGGGAAAGATACTGAGAGGAAGTAAGTTAAGAAACCAAGAGCAAAAAGCTGGGACATCGCACCCTCATATTATTTATAGAGGGGAAGAGTTATGAATCACAAAGGAGGACTGCAGTAGGCCATTTACAGACAAAATTAAACAAAGGTCATTTCTTTCCCAGAGAACTGCCAGTCCAATGCCAACTACTGAGAATGATGGAAACCAGAATGATTAATGGGACAAGAAAGATGGACGTTTCCTGTTCCTTTGGTATACAGCCTTGCAAAATCAAAGAAAGGCTAAACGGTACCCTCCAAAGCATATCCAGAGTGTTCAATGATTTTATCTGGATAAAACAGGCACAGAAACAAAAGGGGAAAGCTATCTTAAACATAAACTCACCACCACACCTCTTAATCATTAACCACCTACCAAAATATTTTGATTACTTTTCTGGTCTTCTTCCTTTCCTGATTTCAAATTGGATAGAGCAAGATCACTGGAGGAGTCTGGGGGTCTGAATCCTTGACTGGTCATTGCTTATACCTACCTCCAGCTTTCTCTGACCTGGAGGAATTGATATACTCTCTCTGATTCCAGTTAGTATATATGGAGAGAGAAATAACATTGATTCCAGATAGGTGTCAGCACGTGTAAGTCATCTAGTGAGATGTGAATGCTTCTGAGCAGACAGCGTGGATATAATGAAATATAGTAGAAAATGCCAACAATTAGGGCAACATTGTCCAATGTTGGTGCTGATGCTTAGCATTTCAAGAGATTAGTTAATAAGAAATGTATTTATACATTGAAGTCAGTGGGCAGTCAAAGTGCTCATCACATTAGTATATGAGACCATTTACTTACATGCCTCATCAGAAATAAGGACTTAAGTCTCTGTGTTTCAAAATGCTGGCCTTGCTTATGAGCCAAAGTGTGTTATACCTCCTTTTTAGCACAGGGCGATTCTGTGGTTAGCTCTGACTGCAAGAGCAAGCAATTATCTATGACTGCAACTCTGTCACTTGGCGTCTTACAAAAAATTAATTTTACAAGAAAGCTGAAGAAATCAGCTATTTTTGCTTGGCGAAACAATGGGATGTGACTGCTGAGTAAATACATCAAGGAGCAGTAAACCTGAGGGAGATGAAAAGAGCTATTTAAGCTAAAAAGTAACATTGGCACATAAACAAACAAATGCCAACTGGCCATGAATAAAATTAGGAAAAGTAGAAGCAGGTTCCCAGTGACCCAGACAATGTGGGAAGGAAGGACCTTTCCAACAGAAGTAATGCAAGCGCAATACCAAAGTACTTTTAAGAAGGAGTTTAACTAATTCCTGAAAGGGGATAAGAGGATTCAGCCTCTTGCTGTGGCTAAGCAGAGAGGCCTGGGATCAGTTCCATGTCAGGCTGATATTCAGGTGAATAACCCCTTTCTCTGGCCTCCTTGCATCCTGCTTTACATCAACAAAGAGTGCAAGGCCAGTAGTAGAAGGCGAAGCAAGAAGGATGATGGCACAGCATTCTTCAGTCAGGTCTCTCCTGGAAATTCAGGGAACCCAGAGTTTAGTTGGTGCTATAGAGTGAACCCTCACCTAGTTCCCCCTTGTGATACTGGAGGTCTGGAGTAACATGCTCAGAAAGTTGCCTTTTATGTTTCTATCAGTTAATACGCCCCTATTTTTTGCATTTAGGAGATGTTTAAAGAAAAATACCCCAGATTTCATATATATAAAAAGGCAAGATGTCCTAAACAGACTTTGTTTTCACAAAGCCAAACACACTGAGATAGAGATGATCATTCCAACAGCTAAATAACTAATCCTTAGTTAGTTAAACTACTGGTTATTAAACTGAACCCCTGACTGCAATCTTTACAAGGGTCTGTAGGACCACAGGAGAGCTCTGATCCTTTGACTGGTACACTGATATGACTTTTCCTCTTTGAAGAGTACTTCCTTTTACAGATGCCACATCATTGCTGAAGTGTTTGTTCTATTGCCCAACTTGATTTTTACCCAGTCACTGTAAAACCTCCTTAATCACATATACTAGTTAGTTATATGTAAAGAACACAGCAACAACTTCTAGTGTGTCAAGTAAAGTTGCACCAGGTAAAAATGAAAGATCTAAAAAGTAGAGTCTGACTATTGTGACACATCTGAGGATGTGACACATCCTTTATTCAGCTGCAGGCAATGTCACTCCATTCTTTCCAAAACGATGGACCTGCCTCCTTGTACTGATAAAGTAATTAGATCTAAAGCATGATGATCAAACTCCATTTACAAAACTATTTTCTAGCTTTTTCCAAAACTACCAGACTACTAAGCCTCCAATAACTCATACACTACCATTTACTTTACCATTAAACTTCTAGCTGGAAAGTTCATTCATTTTCTCACCAAGAGGTCCCACAAACCACATTCCCCACCACTTGAAGCTTCTACCATGAGAATGTTCTCTGCAACTTTTATGGGATGTTGTCACTGTGTATGCCTTGTTTCTGCCCCTTGGCTGACTGACAAGCCAGTCTTGTATCCAGCAGTACAAGGCCCGTGTCCTCGTTCCTTGGAGGACCAACTCTCCCACCAATTTCAGACAGTCTTGTGGAGACAGTCACCCACCGCATCGCTTGGGTATTGGTGCCTAGCCACTTGCCTCGGGAAGCGAGCAGCAAAGACCCCAGTCTCACCATCATCACGAGGAGGATCTTTTCACTGTCCTCGTGAGCAGGTGTTCATTAACCTCATTTCCTGGGTGCAGAGAATGCAGACAGCCTTTGTGTCCTGGGAAGTGATCCATGCACAACTCCCTTACTTCTCAGGACCATTATCATCAACTCTTCCTCTTCGCTGATCCTTTGGAAAGGTGATCATTTTTTCCCAGGCTGTTCATTACTGTGAACAAGAGGAGGGGCAGGAACAGCAGCCACAGTTTGGCAAATGACCCTTAGTAACAGATTAAACAAATGGTAAAAGTTAGCCGTGCTACAAACTCCCTTAACTCCTTCTCGCTTTGCTTCTGCACAAGCACCTTCCTTCCCACCTGCAGCCATATAATAGGCTGAAAGATATCTTCTCAGGGTCCTTAATTAGCAGGAACACATTAATGGAGAGGAAGGATGACCAAAGCACACACAATTAGTCACTAAGTATAATTGTAACTCAGGACAGATTCAGTGACTAATTGATTCTCAAGTCCAGGATTGCCCAGGCACCAACAGGAATGCCTGGCGTGGAGCGCTCAGCCTCCAGTAATCACTTTCACACCAAAAACTGTGTCACAACGACTTATATCAACAAAAAACCCAGTGTGTTTGCAGCTGAGTCAATTGTTAACTTGCCCCACTCAATGGACCCTCACACTCCCTGGAAAAGAAAAGGTCCAGGGTTGGTGCAGACCTTCTAGCTCCCATTTGGAGCTGAGGAGGCAGCTAGGACTTCAGCACGATCAGTTAGTTTAGGAGCACAGGACCGGCCAAATTCCTCCTAACTCTGTCAGACATTTTTGAGAGACCCCCTCTTGTAGGAATATATTCAGACCTGGGAGCTTGAACACAAAAATAGTGGCTCTGCACCTGAAAATCTCTAAAGTGTAGATTAGTAGAGGCTGAGAAAATAGACCCCTGGCCTTATCCAGTTTCTTATCTGATAGTGGAGGCAGCGCAGGCATCCTTGCCTTCCTGCTCAGCCCGCTCCATCCTGTCTCTTCATACAACTGGCCAGCTGGTAGTGAAACCTAGCACTGGGGCATACCTTATACCCTTTGCATGATCCTGCTGACTTCTCATCTTTTTCTAAGCTTCATCTGAAACGGGCCATTTTCTCTCCTGCTGTTGCTTTACGTTTGTCTACTCCTTTTCAACACACCTTATTAAATTTCACAGTAATTTCCCATTCTCATTAGGGACTCTATAGGATGATGACATTACAACGCTCATGAGGGATGTTCAACAGGAGTACAGAAGTGACTCCGAAGTGCTGCGTTCAGGCCCTGGGTCCCATGAGCCCCTAACTCAGACAGTGTTCATGTCCACACTTGGTTGATGGAACTGCTGTGAGCAAGGCAAGTACTTTTAGTGTGAAGTCTGGGGCGGTCACGCAGCTTGAAGATAGCAAAGTAAGCTTGCTATAGTAGTGGTCTGAGATTTCTGCTGCTCTTCTGAGCTCAGGTCCACCCTTAGTAAAGTACTCCAAGGAAAGGAATTGCCTCAAAAAGGGCCAAGTTTCTAAAGAAGTAAGAAACCGAGAACTGAGTCATTGCCCGTTGCAAAGCCAGGTAACAGCTCTCCAAAGTTTTATCAAGAGAAACACATAGAGTCATAGAATCATAGACTCATTTAGGTTGGAAAAGACCCTTAAGATCATCAAGTCCAACACACACCGCCTTTTTTTCCTTTGAAGCATTAAGCTGACACAAGCACATTTATTTCATTAAATTAGCAAAATCTCAGTCTTCTCTAATTGTGCAAGCCAGGAATCCCACAAGAATGTTTCCCAGTGTAATTTTGAAAACATTGCTCTTAGGCTTGAAATCTTGTAAGAATAACCTTTTTTTCCTGGTGTTTTGGTGCTCGCTCTTCAAGTCAAAAGCAGAAGCACAGAGGGCTCAAAATGAGAGGGGGAATTCCAGCAAAATGGGAGTCAAATGGGAACTTTCTAAAAGGCTCACTTTGGTATGTTTGGTGATAAAATGGGCAGAAACAGCTTGTTCTTCACAGAACCCTGTCTGTGCCCTTGCCGGTCCATATGCCATCAGCGAGGATGGCGTATAGGGTTCGGTCCTGCCTGTTTGCAGAGGTCCTGCAAAGGCAGCCCCGTTCTGCACGGAGAGAGCAGCTGTTAACAGCTCTGTCGAGATCTGAGCTTCAGAGAGTTAACTCAGAGCTCACCTCTGAATTTGACCCTGTGAACTAACACAGCAGCATCCTTCAAACCCTTCTAGTATCTCTTTGATGAAAATATTTTAAAACAAGATACCAGAACAAAAGTATGGTAAAAATTATGTGGTTTGCGGAGAGTTTTGTCTACCCCTGCAAAGCAAGAAACTCTAAGCAAATATTTACAGTTTGCTCATTGGGAGTTTAGATACAAACCTACTAGGCCTATTTACAGTGTGCTTGTTAGGAGTTTAGATACACACTAATATCAGCACTGGAGAATTAGTCACTCTTCCTTTTCCCATTATGCAATGGATTCAAGAGAAGAGTTTTCTTCTCTGATGTTTGCTGCAGGAAAGGTGTGTTTCACCATGGAGAGTAACTCGGTCAGAGATGCAGAGGTCCCAGCAAGGAGGTCCCACCTCACTAGCATCCTAGGCAGTGTTATGCGAACAGTCTGAATCCTTTGAAGTATGTGTCTGGCTGCAGCAGGACATCCACAAACCCCAGCAAGATGCCTTGGTTCCCTTTTTTATGGGAGGAGGTTGAACTGAGGGTGGTTTGACAGCAGAAGAAACCAGTCAGAGGCCTTCCACATGGACACCAGCTCTGCTTTCCGTGTCACCTGCGTATGCACCGAATGCTCGCAGCTGCCCACCCTCCAGGCTGCTCAGTGTCTGCAAAGAAACCAAGCAAACAAACCAGAAGCCACAGGCAAGCTCTGCCTGCCTCTGTCCCAGAAACCAGTCCCGTATATCACAGCTTGTACTTCACTCCTGCACATGGGCTCACTACTTCGCATTAACCGCCGCAGATTTTGCATATGCTCACCATGCGCACGTTGGGAAAAAGCCTTTGGGAAACACAGCTCTGTAATAGAAAAGGTTCTGAAATACGACTGTGAAAATAGTTGCTTTTGGTTTTTTGTTTTCCTTGCAGCGTTATTTATATTCATCTTTAACAAGGCAAAAAGCTTCTACGGGAATCACCTCGTTACAGGAAAAGGACAAAGAACAGTGAGCTTGAAATGCAGCCTGAGCAGGTGCATGTTGCCCCCCGAATGCTGTTTCCCTTCTTCCCCAGCTCCCTTTTCCCCTGACGTTGCTGGCAGGCCGTTTTCTTAGCATAGCTGGAAAGTGGGGACGTTATGGCCAGAAGCAGGGTAATTTTGGGCAGCCACGAGTTAAGAATCAGTTAATATTAGTTAAAGTAAACAATGCTATTCGTTTTACCTTTCCAAAATGTGATAATAAAACAATAATGTAATTCACCAATTCCTGGCCTTTCTCCAGTATTCTGAAGTTTTGTTATGATTTACTGGACACAACAATGTCAGGCAAATCTATTATCTTTCAGATGGCTGTTTATCTCAAGCTTGGTCTCCAGACCTGGCTTTTTTTTCAAGGCGTGCAGCTTTATCTTGAATTCACAGAGACTGACCTGTCTGACTCCTGCTAGAGTATGCTATGGTTACTTTCCAAACTATACACAAATATATACATAAAAAGCAAAAAAAAGAAGCATATGGTGATGCCAGAATTTTAGCTACATTTTCTGTTGGGGCAAGTTTCGGTTTTATTTTATTTTTAATGCCTCTGGTGGAATGAAAAGGGTGGTATACAATAGTATGCCTACATCAAAACATCAGCAGTTATATAGAGTGACAAAATTTTCGTCTCTGATTCCACTGACATAAACTCCAGCACGGCTGTCTTTCTCCTCTTGCTACTCATTACAAGTTCCACTTTTGCTTTTCGTTTTGTTGTTTGGTTTTTAATCTGGGATGTGCATCTATTGCATTCCATGAAATACGACATCAGTAAGATCAGCTTCAGGCCCCGATAGATTAAAGGTGGGGTAACCGCAGCGTGCAATTACTTTACGCAAGGTGGGTAATTACAGCGTGCGCATCCAGGCCTGGTTTACATCTGCGTTCAGATGTCTAACTGAAGAGGACTCATACCTAAGTCTGAAAATATTTATTGGAAGCTGTTTGGCTCCCAACCTTTCCATCAGATCTGACTACTCAGCTGGTACGCTTTCTCCTCCCCACTGCGGTGGCCCGACACACCCTTTCTGTCCCTCACACGTTATTTCATCGAGCAGTTTGTCACAGGGTTGGATGCTCAGTAAAAAAACCCCACCCCACAAACCGTAGCATGGGAGCACAGTGTTTTAGAAGAGCACTGTGCAGAGAAAGTATATTTTGCGTTTTGTGGCATAATTGCTTAGAAGATTATATTGAATAAGAGAGCACTTAAAATACTGGGTTCGTGTTATTCTTGGATGCTCAGTGTATGGAGAGGATTTTTTTGCTACTTGTTAAGTATTGATTTTCTCTACCAAAGGGCTACAGCTGCTTCCTGGAGCTCAGAGGAACCTTTTCTGCTTCCAGAACCAGAACCAGAGCATCAAACAGGCACCAGAGGGCAATAACCCACCTGATTTCTTTTTGCTTCTTTGCAACACCTCAGCAAACATCTTCTCTCCTGAGCTGTGCCCCTACCTTTTCATCTCCCTTGATGCACCCCAGTAGCACACATATGCAAAAAATGAGCTACTGCAAAATGGCAATTATGCTTTTATTTCACGACAACACACTGGGAACTGAGAAGGCGTCTTTGGCCATGACAACCTAATTGTCGCATTCTTGACAATGTAAATGTGGAGCACGATGCTGAAAGGACACCGACTTTGGGCCTATATTTACCACACTACAACTGAGAGAGGTATCATCCCTGAGACGATCTTGTGCTGTCTCAGTGTTGTGCTCACGCAGAAGAACTATGCAGAGTATGAACCTTGAATGTGTAAGGAAATTTTTTCTTAGGCTCGCAGCAGCTTTCTCCTCAGAAAGCTGAAGTAACCAGAATGCTGATGAGGTTTTAACTTGCTTCTCTAAGAGACATGTCAGCCCACACTCATTAGTTCGGAGGGAGCGGAGGGTTAGCGGGGTGGATAGTTCCCACAGCAGCGGGAGGCGTAGCCCAGGAGCCGACTGTAGGCTGCTGGTGTTGCTCTCCTCGAGAACCTCTGTCCTTCCCCAGCTCCTTCAGGGGGGCTTCTCCTGAGCTCTGGCCTGGCCAATGAATGAAGAAAGATACAGCCTGCAGCCACATTACCCGGTCGTTTGTCCAACAAGCTGTATTAAGCCGGACATGTGATGGAAAATGGCAAAGCCATTGCCTATTTTGTTCACCAGGCTCCTCTGGTTTGGAAGATACAAGTCATTAGACGCCCCAGATTGAGGCTGAAGGCAGGATGTGAAACCTCTACCTCTCCTTAACTACTTTGTCTGAGGCAAAGTTAAAGCCACAGGTTCTTTGACTGCGTGAGGGAGCCATTGTCTAGGCTATGTATGCTCATGTCTGTATTTATTCCTGATCACTGAAGAATTTAACAGCAGAACTTGTGGCTAGTGTCCTCGGTACTGAGAGACGTCAGTGTGGTGCACACGCTGTAGTGTCGCTTAGCTTTTTTATGCAACCCCCTACATATTCTTTTGGTAAAAGCGTACTCAGTAACATATTTTATTTCTTCTAAGACATCACTTTTCAATAGCAGCGGCTGCAGAGGTTTCATCTGTTGTTGAGTGAAATCCCAGTAGCCCCACCCTTTCAGTCTGTTTCTAAAACTCTGGGAACAGGAATCTTCATGGAGGGCAGTGGCCGATAGCACTTTCATAGTCAGCATTTTACTATTAGCCAACACTAGCAGCAAGGATACCCCTCCTGTGTGTATGAACTGCCGTGATGAGCGGTAGATGCTCTCCTCCAGCAGCAGAGGCCAGAGGAGAAGCTGGTGACCAAACCTGTCCTAGAGAACCAGCTTTACCAGGTGTAGGCATTTTCCAACCAGATGTAGCAAGACGTATATTGTCTAAAAGGCTTGGGGTGCCTGGGAAGCACCTTGTACCGTACCTGGTGAGCAACAGCAGCCCCAGTTTGCAGCTCTTGTATAGGACTAGTGGTTTGATCCTGGTTCTGAAGCTGCTGAAAGGAGCTGGACAGGGCTTTGGCGGAGGACCCTTTGCCTAGGGTACTGGGGGAAGCCCGAACATATTGCACTAAAACCAGGGGTAGATTCAAATCAAAGTATTATAATGGTGGTGAGAAGGAATCACAAAGAGATTGTGTTAACACTTCCATTGAGGCAGTCTTCCTTCAGTTCCTGAGCCCTGATGATAGGGCTTGTAGTCAGCCTGTCACACTTGTGTTGGGCGGTTTCTGGAGACCGACGCCAAGTATTGCCTCTAGAAATGGAAAGGAGCCAGAAATGGTGTTTTTACACGCCTTACTCTAAAATACTATTAGTGGATTCTAAACGTAAAGCAGGAAAATACAAATATTTGCCAGGCAATTAGGCTGGAATTAAAAGTTCTCCTCCACTGTTATTACAAAGATAAACTTCTCTACCTTTCAGTGAAGTCTCTGCTACGAACAGGCTTGCCTTGAACTCCTGCCTGACTACCCAGGGCTGGATATCATGCTGCCATGCGCCTTTGCGAGACAGTTGCCCCAGATTAGCAATCATGTCTAGGTTTGAACACTGCAAAGTTCGGGGGGACATTTCTACTTCTGCTCCTCGAAGGACATTAAAATCTGACCAGTTTACCCACAGAAAAATACCCCTGGCTGAACTGCATTTAGTGTGTCTTATTCTATTTATTTTTTTTTTTTAACTATGATTCTTTAAACTAGTCAACATCATCTGGGAACGGCTGCAAACACCAACATTTTTTAATTATATGCACACATAATAGTGAACAAAGATTTGTCAGTGATCCTCCCGTTGGCACATCTCTGCTCAAAAGAAACGTCTGTCTTTTAACCATACCCCTCTAAGCCTTTCTTTTATGAGGCATCCTGTTATGCAAGACCTTGGCTGCGATCCAAACCATATTGGGCCCCTTTTAAGCATCCCTTTTACAACCTATCCTTTACAGTAACACACCAGTCCCTTGTTTCCCAACAACAACTTTCTGTACAGAAAGCTTTCAGCCCCAAAGAAGCCTTTAGACCCAGCAGTTGTGTGATTTTCACCATAAATAACAGCTCTTATTAATCAGCAGCATTAATCTATAAAGGCATTATTCGGAAAACTAGCAGCTTTTCAGAATTTGCTGAGAAAGTTACAGGAACAGTAACACCTAGGAAATCCCTTGGATTTAAATAGCGTTGCATTTCTTTCGGGTTGCACCGTTCAGAGCTGTTAAATACTCTCTCTCGGTCACCGCTTTGGTTGAACTAGAGGACACAGTGTATATATTAGCTACCTACTGATCTCCAGAGAAATTCTCCTGAACTAATCACTGAGCCCGTTACGGGCTTATTTCATGAAGGCTTAATAACTGAGAACGCGGAGATCTCGATATCCTGTTACACACCCTCCTCGCGCTGCCATCTGGTTAACAAACCACTACCCGGGAAAGTAATTAATCTGTCTGTAGGTCTCCATGAAGAAGGCAAAGAGAACAGATTTCTGAATGAAAAGTCAGATCATTCCTTAGGATATGGAAGAAATCAGAAAAGAGAAGGCACCGTCCGAGACTCAAATCTCTTGCTGTAGATGGAAATGTAAAATTTAGCAGCCTAGTTAAGAAACATTTCTGTCCTGTAGAGAGAATCCCAACTGTTCATTGCAGAGCAGCCCACCTCTAAATATCATAAATGAGTTGTAAACTGTTAATATTTTGATTTTTCAAGTCTTTCATTTAATTTTGCAAGCACAATGCAGTAATAGGTACATATGGATGCTTTCCTAGGGAGATTACAGTTGCTGTCTGGCAAATTATGACTCAAACACAGGCCTGGAGGAGAGGGTATTTTGGCAGAAGGACAAAATATCACTGGATGTTTTCATTATCATTAAGTATAATGGTCAAATGAGCAGATTTTATGCCTGGACTGGTAAATTTTCAGGCCAATTTGAAACCTGAATTACAGTACCTAGTACAGAAATTTCTTATTGTACCATACTAGTCACAGTCCCTAGTGGGAATCTGGAGGAGTCTGTATTTAAAGAGTGGGAAATAAAGCATAAGGGATTATTAGCTGCAAATGTGTTACCGTGACAAGCAGAATGGTGATCTGCTAGCACGTTCTTGAACCTGTGACACAAAAAGAAATCCTTTGGTCTGACTTTTATTGGAATTATGCTAGTGTAATTTAGAGACGATGGGTTGGATGAGAAAGGAGAATCAGAATCCAGTCCTGACATTCCTGCCGCATACATGGACACCTATAGAAGCAGGTTATGAATCACACTGATGCATGCATGCCTTTGCTGTATCTTCAGTGTTGTCCAGGCCAGAACATCTCTTAGGTTTGCTTTTTTTCACCAACCCTAGAGCCTGGTCACTCCATACACTGGGCCAAGGGCAGCTGGTGAAGAGGAACCTCCTCTGTCTTTAAAATGCACGTCTCACTGCTGAGTTCAGGTGGGGTCATTAATTCTGCTTTTGGAGCAGCCTCAGAAGAGAGAGATCCACGGCTCTGTGTAACGAGAAAAATCGGGCACTGCTCATACCTGCGTTGTATGACTTCAGGACCTCTTGCAGCCCTCCTTAGACTCTCTTTTCAGCCTCACCAACTCCATGAAGTTTCATCAATTTGTGAGGCTAGCCTCGTCTGGCTAATGTATTTAGGAACAGTTTTCAAGTTTGATCGCTAAATATATTTTTGGAAGGGAGTGGGAATAGAAACAGGGGAAGGGCATTTTTCCTATTAGTTTTTCACCTGAGGCTATCATTGTACAAACGTGATTGGAAAAAAACAAGGATAAGCGAATACATGACTTCAGCAGGACTTTAATTCCTTCACTCTCAGGTATTAATTTAAGCCACAACTAAAACAATGGGATGTTGGGCGCCATTGGTTCAGCCGAAAGCCTGGTGCACATGACTTTTCCACTGGAATGCTTTCAAGGTCTTTTTCCTCTTCCTATCCTAGCTGTGAAACCTTTATGCAAACGGTCTTAGTCACAATTAGATTACATCAAAGAATGTTTGTCTTGGTTTCAAGCCTGCTTGGGCTAAAACCAAGATAAATTGCAAATTGGCTAAAACCACCAACAAACACCCACTTTTTCTGGTCATTACAGATGAGGAATGTACAGTGCCTTTAGGTCTTATATTTCCACCGCCCTATCCTGTCCTTAGTCAGCAATTTGTTAGGTAATTGGAAAACAAAGTTCAATAGACTGCCTCAGAGTGGGTGGGGATTTTTTTCTTTCCCCTTTTGGCTTTTGTGCGTCACAGAGTACTTACAAAGGAATCATCTCACAACCGGGCCCATGCAAAAGCAGCCACATGTGAAGCACAAAGAGAGGAGGCAACTCATAATCCTCGAAGACAAGTAAAACTTAATATGACAAATGGCAAGGGAAGGCAACCCTTTTCTGCCTCTTCCTCTCCCTCCACCGTCACAACTGAGGAAAATAAATAGGTACCAAGTGGGCTTGTCCTTCTCCCTTGCTAATGTAAATCTGCTACCCTCAAGATTGTCCATAGGGTAGAAAATGTAGACAGAGATCATTTCAGCAGCTGTTAAAATAGAGGTGCCTCTGGAGGGACACACCACGACACGGCACAGCAAAGCCCCAGGTGGGAGTCTCTGAAGGCCGGTGAGAGTGGAGTTACACACCCTGCAACTGGCCAAGCAGGGGTGTGAAGAGTAGCTTCACATTAACAGGCCTTGGCACAAGGCGGGTGGCGAAGTCAGGAGCCAGGACTGACTCTACACCCTGTAGACTGGAAATGAAGAGCCACTGTTGGTGTAAACGAAGTTTTCGTTTCTGGAGGCTGAAGGGGGCCGTGCAATCTGACGGCGTTAGGGCTGTGCTGTTCAGCTCTCTCAGCACCGTGCCAATTTTGCTACATAAGTTTTAAATCTGTGTGGCTCAGTAGACACTTCTGGAGTTATTCTGGACTTACACCATTACTTTTTAGTAGAGGTGGCCAGAAAAAATAAATATGATCCATGAAAAAAAGTTGAAAGTAGAAAAATAGTCTTGGCTAGGTTTTCACCATGAGGAATATTTACTCCTTGACATTTACATTGGCCAGTCAGCCCAAAACAGACTGTTTTCCCAGAAAACAATTCTATGAAAGGTACATTTTTGAAGAACTTTTTTTCAGGCTCTTTCCCTTAAGTACTCCTCCCAGAGCTCAAGGTTGCTGCCACGGCTGCTAATGCCGTGCTGAAATCTCTGTCATATAACCATGCGATGGCATAAAGGCTGTGCAGAGAATTTTAACAGCTAGAACTTTGTCAGGCAGTAGTTTCAGCTGTGTGCTGCCGCATGCAGCAGATGAATCAACTCCTTGGAATGCAGAACAACCATAATTATCCCTTAGTCCAAACTGAATCAGTAAAGCGTGGCTGAGGGTCAGCTTCCCGGGTACCTGCAGACTCTCTGCTTCCTCACCTCCCCTTTCCAAGCATTCTTCACCTTAGGTCTATGTCCTGAACGCCAGAAGTTTTGATTCTTCACCCACTGCCATCCTTCTAATAGCAGCAAGATTATTCTAAAGAATGCAGTCAGAGCAGAGGGGTGAAAACTGGGCCCTGAGCTAGGGTGGAAATTACAGTTTTAAATGTGAAATAAAGAGATCCAGCTTTTAGCAGATAAATGTGTTACTACGTTTTCCTCCTTCATGAATGGTAACTGGTAAGCTAAAGGTCACTTTTGGACATTTCAAGGTGAATTTTTATTAAGACGTACTGCTTTACGTGGGGAAGTGATGCTGAGTTCAGTGAGGGAGAAAATGGCTCACTCTGCTCCCAGGAGTAACTCTTTCAGTAACTGTGCTGATATTGGTACACGTCATGGCCTGGTCTGGAACAGTAACAAGAACTGCAAATTGATGTTTTCGTCTTCGTAGTCACTGAAGCTGTCACCATAGACCAACCAAAAACGCAATGCGCCAAAAAATCCCCCAAAACACTTCTCGAACAAATCCAAGAACTATAATTTCATCAGATTGACTAGACATATGAGTAGTTTACAATGAACATTGAATTCATCTGTACTGTTCCATTTAGACCCGCTGTTCTACATGCAGCACCATGTGCCCTGGTGTCTTGACCACCTCCAACTGGACACGGGGCTCGGTGGCAGAAGGAATCTGACAGAGGAGGACAGCTAATGCCCAAATCTCAACCAGAAAAGAATCATTAGGTGGGCTTGGTGCTGCACCCAGATTGGGTGGCTCTCCCAATCTGTGCTTGTGAAAGCACAGGTGTAGTCTAGGGTATAATGGATACGTCTACTTGATGTGATATAAAAGTTAGGTACAAACTGGTAGGTATCCAATCCCAGTGCATTATTTTCTGATGGAAGAAAAGGTTTTCAAATGAATTCAGTGCCTTCCACAGACTTTGAAGGCCCTTATGTTTTATTAACCACACAGGTATTTTCTCCAAAATCTTGAAGTTCTAGAAAAAACAAAGTATCACTCTAAAAAATACAGCTGACATTAAAGAAAGCAATTGTTGTTATGATGAAGTGTTATGTTTCTAAGAAGGTTGGCAAATACTTCTTCCCTGATGCTTTGATAATGAAGTAGAAATTAAGACTTTTCAGAAAGCATGGGTGGTTGGGGGTGAGTTGTGTCTGTATGTCAAACTGGTGTCTGATTTCATGCCTGATTTTCAGAAATGCTGAGAAATGCCTTTGAGAAACAAGCCATCTAACGCTGTTGAAAATCTCAGTCAGAGTTCAGATCCAAACATAGTTACAAATTTCAGGAGTGATTAAGTCAGTGGTCTGTTTTTTATCCTTTACAATTATCGTGATGACTTACGAGGTTGGGATCTGGTTCCAGATTTCCCGAAAGTGTGTGACAGTTTTCATCTGGCATGTCCTAAGGCCATGTGCCCATTTAAATTACTTACTTGACTGAAAAACATGGATTAAAATAATTTACTAGTTTTTAAAGAAAAAGGTGTCGGCAGGCTACTGCAGCCTACGTACACATTTGCCAACCAGCAAAACATTTTCAGACTCACCGACAAGGCAATCTGAAGGGTTTGTTACCATCATTTAATAAGAAATTTCACCGAGCTCTCTTCACCTTATTTTCTGCATCGGACCCAAAGCTTCTTCGCACAAATGTTTTCTGATGGCAATGTGGGATCAAGTGATTTGGGGACTCCATTGACAAGGGTTTTATGGCTCTCTGTTGTGCCCTGCCTACACTTACCTTCTGTGAGCCACAGAGCAGAGTATGCCTTCCCGTCCCGCGGCTGCAGCACATGGCAGTCCCCTTCTGAGATCCTGTGCTTATTTAGGGTGAAAGACAAACGCATGCCTGATGTTAACCAACGTTATGGGATGCTAATGGGTCATGCTGCTGATCTCGTCCGACAGGACAGCTCGAGTCAGGTCACATACAGCATTCCCCCCTGATGTAACCACGCGGCTAACCTGGTTAAGGCTGGTGGGTCATAGGAAGGTTGGTGGTGGTTGGGTCTCCTGTGACTGAGTCTGGGAGTTTCTGCACTTTACTCCTGCCTGGAGATGCCTTGATAGGGATGAAACACACTCTCCCTGTCCTCTCTTTTGGGCATAATCCAAAGCTCGGTGCAGTGGCAAGGTTTCTTCTGAGCTTCACATCAGTCAAGGGTTAAACTACATATGTAAACCAGAACCTGACCTTTTGCGGCAGTCTGCTAACTCTGGGCCGTCCCTGCTTGCAGAAACGAAACCAGCCTCAGTAAGAGATGGATATGCTCAGTAAGACAAAGAAAACGAAGCAGATCTACTGAATATAGGACACTATATCAGAGACAAAAGCATAAGCCAGAAAATTATTCTGTTCAACAAGATGAACCAAAAAATTTCAGAAACATACTCTTAGTGTACCTGTTTTCTCCCTCCTCATGAAACAGACCAATGAACCAACCAGACCTTCCAAGGAATGGTGTGGGTTAAGTTTTGAAGGAAAGCTTCCTGGTAGAGCTCGGAATACGGGACCACATTCCAATTTAAGCATGGATCACAGTGAGCTAGCGGGATGGTCCAGAACAGTGAGCAGCCACTCGGTGCTGTGTTGGAGGACGCTGTGGGAGAATTCTGCATTATTATTTTTTTTTTCAAAGAAACATTAGCCTTTCTTACATCCAGCCAATAGCATTTGTTGTTGGAAGTAGAGTGAACTCTACCCAGGAGTGTTTGCAGGACTCCCAGGTCCTCTATATCCTGCAAGTGTGACCTGCATGCTGTTTAAACTGAGTGCAACCCAGGAAGGAGAAGAGAATGATCCAAGCACTTTCCCTCCCACCTCTGCATTACACCCAGCAGGGCTTTAACAGCAGCAAAGGAGGCAGCTACTGTTAATACTACAGCGAACGGTCTGATCAGAAAGGGAAAGCTGATGGGGAAATGCCAGCCAGCAGTGGCTGTAGGAAGGCATCCGAGACTGAATTCCTGGCAGACTTGGGGTGTCTTTATAATTTTATTGCAGGTTTCCAGGAGTTTTGCTTTTTTCTTCTTTTTTTTTTTCTTTTTTTTTTTTTTTTTCCCTAGGCAGCAAACACATTCCTCACAGTGATTTATTTTGTTCCTCTCCTTCACTTCCTTGGGCACTCACGCATCACCGCACAATTTTTCTGCCTTGCTTGGTGGTGTGATGGGGAGGGAAGGTGCGGGGGGCAGATGAGTGGCTGCTCATGACCTGACAGTGTGGCAGCCGTTGCGGCTAGCGGGGAGCAGAGGAAAGGTTCTCAACAGAGCCATTGCCGAAGTCAGTTTTAATCAATTTAATTGTTAACGTTCGGGGGAGAGAAGGAGGAAGCAGACCGCAGACTAACACGGTGGGGTTAATGGAAAGAGAAGTGATAAAGTATAACCTTACAGCCTGCTGTGCAGCAAGTCTCTGGGAGATTAGAAAGTTATCAAGCAAGAGAACAATTAAACTGATTTGTAATTAACACTGCAGAGAGTAAAACCAGCAGAGTTAATGGAAGGCAAAATACTGCTTGCTGGGTTTGTCCCTAAAAACTGTTTCGGTCCCTAACTCTTTTCCTCTGTGCCCCTTTAGCAATCCCAAAGAGCTGGCAGGGGGTCTGGGGTGAGCTCGCCCTGCACGGGCAGGCGCTGGTGCAGCTGGGCTTGCTGCAAGCCCATGGCAGCCCTCGCCCCCCAGCCGCTGCCCAGCGCTGAAGAGGAACGACGGGAAAGGGAGGCAATTATGCTTGATGGTTTAGGCAGCTGCACAAATACTCACCATCAGCCCGGCAGGCGCACGGCCACAGCCCGTGGGTGAAGGCAGGCGGTGAGTCCCTGCCCCACACTGGTATGTAGGGGCAGAGCCGGATGGGCATCCTTGCTCCGAGCAGCCGCCGCGCAGAGGTGGGCTGATAAAAGGCAAAGCCCTGTTAATGACCCGGCAGCGGCTGGGTGGACATGGGTAGTGTGGCGTGGATGGATGGCCGGCAGCTGCCAAGGATGCCTGTCCTTGCTCCGGCCCTGGAAAGGCTCCTTGCTGCTCCCGTCTCTTCATGGTCATGTTCCCCGAGGCTCATGCTTGTGGCTGAGTTTGTTGGAGCAGCAACACCCTGCTTACCTGTGAAAACATTTGTTTTACTGGCTTAATGTAGGTGTGAGGATAACCCCAGTCAGAGGGCAATGCCTCCTCTTGAAGGAGATCTGCGTTTCAAGACAAACCCTGGCTTACTTAAACCCAGGTCCCATCCATGCCGAAAATCCCCTAACTCAAGGCTACCAGTGCATTTAACTACACCAGTCATCCTGTCTTTGGTTAGAAACTAAAACATCAGTTGCAGCCTATTTACTTTGTAGCGTGGCTATAACCCCCTAAACGCTACCAGTGTGTTCCTGCCTTGCCGTAATTAGCAGAGCGAAGGCACTGCAACCGCACGGCGGCTCTGCGGCGTGACTCCTCTCCCTGGGGCACACACCACGTGTGTGGTGCTAACCACCACGACCGTCTGTGGGGAAGATGTGCCATTAATTTCAAGCTTCCCACTTTTCTCTGGGCTCCTGGTGATGTGCAGCTGGCTCACACGGCTACTTGGGCCACAGAGGTGGAGGAAAGCCCCCAGGCGGGGGCACAGGCAGGAGAGATGGTCTCACCTCCAGCAATCCAGACGGACGGGAGAGAAACCTGCCTAACTGAGAGTTTTGCCCAGCAGCCCTCTGTTTCTGCAGGTTGTATGCCTTGCTTTGTGGCTTTTTTAGGCACGATGTGTTTTTTAGCCGCAGCGTATTGCTCTAAAGCTGCAAGTGGGCTAAGAAAATAGAGGGTGAAGCTTTTTTCCCCTTTATGCAACAATAATGTAACATGGAAGGAAGCAAGGGAAGAAACAAAGGAGAAGAGAGGGAAGTCAGGGGACAGTTAAAATAAATACAGAGGGGAAGGGGGAAGTTAATGAACTTGCTCCATCTAATAAACCGTTTCCTTCTCTCCCCACCCTGTGAAGGCTGTTGTTTCATGCCGGTGCCGTTCTCCCAGTGCTCCCTGCCCAGGCTGCCGGGGAGCGGGGCCCGTCCACCACACCCCACCTGGAGAGGGGCCTCGCTCCCCGCCTCAGCAGCGCCGCAGGCACAGGGGCTGCCGTGAGGAGGGAGCGGGGAAGCTGGCCTCCGTGGCCCAGACGGACCCCGGCCTCTTTTCTCAGCGTGCCAAGAGGGGCAGCAATTAATGCCAAGGGGGGTGGTGGCTTTAATGATGCGGACACCTGTTCCCCGAGAAATGGCCTCAGCTCTATTTGGCACGAGTCGCTGCCGAGGCTCCTCAGCCACAAATTGCTTTTCCATAAAGGCAAAGCAGCTTTGTTTATAAACTGCTGTAGATAGGCTGGAGTTTTCATGATGAGAGCACAGAAGCAACAGTCATTACAGCCGTATAAATGAGTTTATTTATTCAGCGAGAGCACATCTGCCAGGCTGTCGTGAGGTAATCTGCTGCCGCTACAACCCACAATTAATGGCTTCTGGGGGACAAACGAGATGAGGGAGCGGGGAAGGAAGAGCTCCGCTGGCTTTGCAGGGCACCCCATGCTGCCTGCCCCAGCACCGGTCCCCCTGCGTTGGGGAGGGTCTCCCCAGGGACCGCCCGAGGAGCCGCGACAGCAGACCTGGCCCCGACCTTAATTCAGGTGTGCGGGGCAGGAGCTTGCTTGAAAGAGGAACGGGCAGGGAATGCGGCTGTAGTGGCTCCATCCCAAAAAGAGCAGCCTGGAGAGTAGGGCTGTCCCTGTTTATAAGGCTGGGTGCTAAAACAAGAAGTAAGAGCAAACCTGGGCTGGAAATGGAGGGTGGATTCATGACTCCAATTTCAGATCCAGTCTGTAAAAATGGTATCCTTCAGGGGATTTTGGATCCAGAGCTCTGACTTGACTCACCAAAAAAGTTGGAACCGTTTCTTGAGTCTGTATCAGTTTCTTGGCTCCAAATTTGGGGTGGGGTGAGTGCAAAAGAGGTGCTAATCCAAGGGTTTGGCTTGGACTCTTGCTCAGCTGGAAATGAATACCCTGCCTGTGGCACAGCTCCTGGAGGCGAGTTGCTGGAGATTAGTTGGCTGTCATATATTTGACCCAATGAGGCCTGAAGAATTCGCTCGCGATGCCACTAAACTGGTCAAATGCTGAAACATGAAGGACAGATGGAAATAACTGTAAAATGCTGTAACCTGGCATGTCACCAACACTTCACAGCTTTCACACCGAACGCCAGCAGTAGCAGGAAAAGGCATTAACACGAAAAGCGAAAACTTAGAAGACCTCATTTGTAGGGGGCAATGCTGAGAGAGGTAATGAGTTGCTCTGCAGAGGCGGGTCTGTAATCTTTCGAATGGCTGGACAAACACGGCAGAATAAGAGGATGTCACATGCAAAGACCAGATGAAATCCCCCCGTCCTTTTCCTTCCACCTCTAGGGTGAGGTAGACGTGACTGGCAGGCCCAGCTGATACCGCTGCTGCTTGTCTGGTCCCATCCAATGGTCCTGACAGATGTTTTAATCTACTGTTTGAAGAATGACTTCTGCACAGCTCTGCTGTTCAAACATCTGTTTCTGTTTAGATAGACAGAGGCATTTCAAACTGCACTGGCCATGCCACACACTGGGAATTGTTTAAACGGCAACCCAAGTTGCTTACATTACTCAGTTACAGCATGAGGAGGATTTACTGCAGCAAACCTTGACATATTTTTAAGCCCTGTAAAATAGATCATTCATGAAAAGGGAACAGTTTTGCTTCCTAAATACATCCCTTTAAAAAAGGGAGTATTTACAGTTATAAACCCATAAAGGCATCTCTGAAAAGCCATGGATTTTCTACTTCCATCCCTGTTCCCATGTCAAGGGAGAAAATGCTTGTTTAATCATGATTTCACCGTCCTTGGCTTTCCTAGCTTTTGTAGTTGAGTGTGTGTGTGTGTTTTTGTTGTACCACCTCTTGCCCTGCTGTTGTCAACACCCTCTGATTACTCCTACTCCAAACAGCCCATGACATATTGCACGTCAGAAGATTTCTGTGCTGAACTTCCCCGTTTCTCAGTGGAGAGGAACAAGAAGCAGCTAAATTTCATATGATGCTGGTGAGAGATCAGTTCCACTAAGCCAGTAAAATTTAAAGGACTTTCTCCATTCCCAGGTTTTGTGTACCTACCTTCTTGCCCTTGAAATTAAAGATGGTGTCCTCTTCTTTTCCTCCGTCTTGCTTAGCTGTTCAAGCCTTGAACTACAAAGCACATGCCAAGATTGAATTTTCAGCTGGTCAATAATTGCTGTATATCACATGTAAGGAATATCCTGATTGCTGGCCATCAAGTAGGAGCTGCCATCATCCAGCCCTTTGCCTGCATTCTTGTAACAGGTGGAGTGCTTCGTTAATGCATTTGGCTGATTTTCAATGGTGAAATATTCCCCCGGGGTTCTGGTTTTAAAAATAGCAGAAATCGGAGCTTTGTCTACAAAGTGATAGAAGGAGCACACTGTGAGCTTTTGCCTCTTTTGTCCTACTGGGAATTACTGGGATAAAACCACATGCTGAAGGATCATGCTGCTTGTTTTCTTTAGCATCCTTCTCTGTGACTTTTCAGATTTGCGAGCCGAGGTAGAAGTCTCCCCGGTTGGCTTTTCTTTTCCAGTTGCCATCTCCCCTAAGAAGCACATCTCAAAATCAAACCTATGGCAATACTTTTGTCCTTATACACTGTTTCTATCCTCTGTGAACAAAAGAATAGGTTAAAAGGAAGCCCTTACACAAACATGCTGGTTCGTGGCTGGCTGTGTTTCTGTGCACGAATGGTATTTCTGTGCTATGCAATACTCAAGGGATTAATTTTCCTTTATGGGTTTGGTTATATGGCTCAGCTTCATCAAAGTCCTTAACTACTTGTGTAACTCTAAGCGTGTAAATAATCCCAAGCTGAACGAACAGCTCACCTTCTTTAAATCAGACGTGTTTGAATACGCTCCTCATTTGGGTCCTGCAGTAATTAGCCTGGAAAGAGCGAATAGCCAGTTGCATTGAGATGAACTTTTCTTTCAAAGAAGTGCCAAAAACAATTGAAAAAGACTAATGATATTTCCTGAGATCCACCTGTTGCTCAGTTTCCCTTCAATTAAGCGACAAAGGGGAGCTGCGGGAACCGCTTTTTGTTATAAACACAAATTAGTATTCGGACAAATGAAGCTGGGAAGAGAAAGGTGAAGGCAAGGCGAAACAATGAGAGAAAAGCTGCCTCTGCTTTATCACGGGCTGGCCATGCGCGGGGGCGCACAGGAAGAGGCACATTCCGATGCCGCACGAAGGCTGGAAGAACAATGCGGTCCTTCCTCAATAAGGCATTTGAACAGGCTAAATGATCCCTCTGGAGATTATATGGAAGTGAAATACATCAAAATAGGAAAGGAGGAAGAAACACATTTCTGCCTTGATGAGGCACAGCCCGCGTTTTGCTGAGACATGACAATGGACTTCTAGTAAAAACACCGAGCAGCCCATGGAGGTTTTTCGGGGGGTAATTGCCAGCCTGTGCTCCGCTGCCCTGTGAATGTGCCTTGGGGGCACCAAGCTTTTGGCCAGCTGTCTCTGCTCGTGCTGTACCCCCGGCTGCCCCCACCTATCCTTTTCCTCCATCCTCCAGTTCCTTGACAGTGCTCCCCTCTCCATGCGTTATTCCAGGTGTCTTTGACACCTATGATCAAAACATGGGCTTAAGGAGCTGCAGCTCCACTGCAGGACTATCACTTCAATGCCTGTAGGCACACAGCAGAAGAGGAGATGACTTATTCATGAGTCTTCAGGAACTACCCAGCACCCAGGAACACCTGCACAGTGTCCTGGACCCTTTTATGGAGTCACTGCTCCGTTACGCCGTGGCCATGCCTCTTCTCACTGCTTGTTAGTCTCCATGGCATGAGTGCCGTAGTGCCTGTCAGGCAATTACGCCCACCCGCCAGGGCACCCGAGGAACTGGGTATTTACTGATGGTTGCCAGTGCAGGTTAAAGGCCCTGTTTCAGCAAAGACATGGCCCAGGTCTGCACTACCAGCTCCCTCTGTCCTGCCTGTGGCCAAGGACGACAGTTATGGAGGTGCTTCTCAGCCATCCCTCTTGTGAGCCAGGATGATTCTCCTCTGTTTGGTGGCCCTTGCTTTGCCTTGGATAAGATGTCCAGCTCTGGTCTTAAACGCTGAGGAGAAAGGGACCCTTTGTTGTCTTCCCTGTTGCCATGTGGGATGTTGCAAGGCCCCTTCAAGCACAAGCCCAGGGGTCAGGAGGGACTTTGCAGGTATCCAGGATGCTGGGGAAGGAGCAGAAATCCTTAAAGAGGCCATCCCGTACCTCCTCCATTGCTGAACAGCACCTGGGCTTTGCAGAAGGCTTGGTGCTGTAGTTTTGAAACACTGCTGACTATTTTCCTCAGTCTCCCTGATAACTCTCTCATTTGCTGTAAGCAGCCACACTGAGGAGCATCGTGAATGCATTCTGAGCTGCAGAAGACCTGTGTCTGCAGAGGGGTGCAGGTTGCCCTGCAGTCCCTCCCAGGGTGCCACATGCAGCATTCTCTCACCCCTGCCCCTGCATGTCCTCATCTACTCTGGAAGGAAACCCAGCTGTACGCTCCCTCCTGCCTGGTGACCGAGGGACCGCTCCTGGGCTGTGCTCTATAAAGCACATTAGCCCCATGCGGTCAGCACAGCCTGGATGAGCCACCCCGACACTTGTCCGCAGGTGTTGCTTTGGGCATGTTTCATACCCCGTGGTCATAAGACTTCCAGACCCAGGTGATGTATAGGCACTGTTATGGAAAATCATCAGAGGTCGGTGGAAAGACCACTTACGACCTTTGCCTGGAAACCCGTGACAGCCCTTGTTAGTCGTCTCCTCAAGAAGCTCACCTACTCCTGATGTTCTGTAACTTCATGTAATCCATGTGCTATTCAAAATATCCCTTCCTTCACTCCAGAGATCTCATTGTTCTGGCACTGGGAGTCACCACAGCCAGGTACCTTCCCAACAGATCAGGTAAGAGCAAGTAAGTGACTCTTCAGGAGGACGTTATTCTGCTTTCAATTAAGGTAATTTGTGATGAGATTACACTGGTGCTGTGCCTGTGAAGCATTCAGCATTATTTAGCAGATGACTATCCCGGCGATGTCCGTTTAGGCAACTTTATCCTTGCTTTGACACGAAACAAGTTGCTGTCTGGGTGAACATTCAGTCAGATGGAAAAGAAAAAGCCCAACCTATCTTGAAAAGCACTAAGGAGCATGTAGGCCGGTGTAATTTGGGTATATCAATACAGGGCTCACCTGAGGTGGGTATGGAGGTGACGGGGACCTGGTGGAGAGGGGCCATGTGAGCTGGGGTGAGGTCACAGGGAACAAAATCTGCTAACAACCACAGCTCTGGCATCACACTGCCGGGGCAGTAAGTTCTCCTCGTGTGCAATGTTTGTGTATTTACATCCATTCACATCTTCAAACTGCAAAAAAAGCTGTTCATACCATTCTTGGAGCCTGCTGGCATCGTGTTTTCACAAGCCTGCACAGAAAGGGCCAACTTCTATTCTGACCTTGGAGCAATCTGTGAAGTTCTTTCTTCAGAAGCAAGGCTTCATTTTAAAACGGTGGTTTCCTGATTAAATGCTCTTTGGGGCAATTCCCTATTTTACATGAAGGTAGAAGATCACAGAACTATTGCTACAGAAAAAAAGATAAAGCTTCAGACTGGATCGCATTCATAAACGTATGAAACAAATGCCTACCTTTACAGAGAATATAAATACCTTTGACAAATGCCCGTCACTTCAACTCTCATGTTGGGGTATTTTGGGTACCCATGCACTGACAGTGTTTTGCTCAGGGAGAAAAAGCGTCTGAGACAGTTCATTCTGCCAATCGTTCCCTAAATGGTTTATATAATATTAGCAAGTGATTAGGAACTATTTAAAGTCACAGTGTAAGACCTTCACTTTTGGTTTTTTAATGTTCAATAGTACATGACAGTGAATTGTGAGCACCGGGTTGGGTTTGTCTGAGGCCAGGTACCTGTCGTCCAGAATAAAGATCTTGATGCAGAGGAAAGCTGTGCTTTCAGCAAGGTGTCCTGCTGACCTTTGCTTGGGAAGCAATGCGCATCTTTTGCCTAGATAGGTACACGCGTGTTTATTCAACGGTGGCGTGGAAGAGGTTTGTTCCAGCAACTGATTGCTGGAGGCAGAGAGGAGCTATCTGCCAGGGGAGACCTCGCGAGCTCCGTGAGACGCACAGCCCTTCGCGGGGCCGGAGCAGGAAGCGCTTAGCTCTGCCTCACACGGTCTTAATCCCCTATGGACCCGCAAAAGCCGAAAAGGTGTGTATGTCTGGGACTGGGAAATGGGAACCTTCCAACCTTCCCGTCTTACCTTGGCTCGGTTTGACATTATTTCTGCCCAAGAAAAAGCAACAGCTGATTATATATAATAAAGATAAATGCTACATTGCAGTACTGTGTTTATTAAATCACTGCATTTGTAGGGGAGTTCCTTGGCATTGTTTGTCTGTGATATAAATATTTTAAGTCTCTGTCGGTAAGTGAGGCTGGTGTGTGTATATTACATAATGTACTCTCTTATCCGGTTAAGAAAAGCAACAGATGCAAATTGTCCAAACAAACATTTTGTTTCTCCCCACAGCTGGCCTGATTGTCATCATTCCTTCCAGCCCCAGGCTCCTTCTCTGCTCTGGGTCCGACACGTTACTTTTACAGGTGTGGACTGCGCTGGTGAGGGACAATCTGAGCCGTGCATTTCCCCCTTTCTCTGCTGCTCAGATCATCTCCCGCAAGTTCAGCCCCCCGCTCCACCAGAAAGCCAAGGCTGCGTCCATCTGCAGCCCTCCACTACAGCCCATTCCTCTTGTCCTGTCCACAGTCAATATAGAGAAGAGTTTATTTCCTTCCTCTTTGCAGCAACCACTTACAAAACTGCATTTATGTTATTGCATCTCCTCTTAGCCCTGTCTTTATTCTAAACAAACTCAGCTCTTTCAGCCTTCCCTCATAGGTTCTGTTTCTGAGCTCTCTCTTTGCTGTTCCCTGGACTGTTTCCAGTTGGTCCACACCCCTCTAGAAACACGGTGCCCCAGCCTGGACGCAGCACTCTAGCCGAGACCTCCAAGCACAGAGGAGTTACTTTGCTTGTTCAGCACTCCCATTGTACTTCATATTTCACATTGCGAGAGCACAGCAAAATTACCCTCTGCCAAGAGGAAAGCAGGCTTTCTCTGCGTCGGAAATGATCGTTTTCTTACAGAAAGCCAAAAGATCACACCAGTTGCATCTGAACTAAATTGTAGTGCTCTACTATGGCTTATTTTAGGGTCCAGAGCACTTCACAACGCTTAACAAGACACTTCTTGATGAAACCAGGATGTGAGATTGGCAGTTGGGTCTTATCCTGCTCTACAGTGACCTGGCAGCAAAGGGCATCCTATTCTTGAAGTGGACCAGAAAGAAATCAACTTGAGGAAAGGTAAATTCCACTCAGCACCAAAGCAAATGCCTAAGAAAAGGTTATTTCTGATCTTGGCCTCCATTGCACAGAAACGATCACGGGAAATAAACGTGCTAGAGTTAGAGAAACCCCCCACCAGAGACTGACCTGGAGTCCAACGGCACTGACAGATCCCTGTGCTTCCGTACCCCAGTTGCGCCCAGGTCCATAGAACAGATTTCACATTATCAACAGAGGAAAAATTACTGGGTCTGGATGAATTGAGGGGTCTGAATAAAACGCATGCAGGGACAGCCGAGAAAAGTGGGACAGAACCACTTTCTTAATGGATTAGTAAAGATGAGTGAGAAGAGATGTTTGGCACATGAATATAGGAGAAAATACTAGAGTGAGTGTGCTCTGTGTGAAAACCAAGGCTAACACGGGGGCTCTTAGAGCAGGGGTGTCCCTGGTGGAGAGCAGCTGGGGGCTCGGGGTCTGGGGTGCAGGGGCCCACAGAGAGGTCAGGGAGAACCAGCTCCTGCAGCATCCCCAGCGCTGCCGCATCCCCAGTGCATATGGTGCTGCTTCATTTTAACAGTGCTATTTGTTTAATGAACTAAAAAGGCACCCGAAGCACTTTGGTGCAAAGATGAGGAAATGAACGTTATCTAAACTGCAAAAGGCAGCGGCTTCTCTAGCTGCTGAAAACACGTTTTCTCCTTTATGATCCGAGTAATTGGAAATGTCCCTTATCAAAATTTAAAACTTTAATTGCAACATTTTTTCACCATCTTATGTTATTAGAAGAAAGCAAATTATTTTGGTAAAAAGCCAGATGTCATGTTTATGTCAAGTTATAAACCAGAACAATTTTCTGTTGCAAGACTGATGAAGAAAGATATTCTGCAGTGGCTACTAGAGTTAGAAGCCCAGATGGATTCAAGAGGTGTCAAAGGAGTGGCCCAGGATCACTTTACCTCATTCTTTCTGATTTTTATAAAATAAATCTTGATGCCCAGGAGACACTCTGATGTATCGGGAAAGATCTCCTTGCTGTTTCCATATTAAAAATCTATATTGGATAACCCGGTGCCAGATAATGGAATGGTTCATATAAGATGCAAGCATTACTGCCATTGATGCAACCAACATGGGCTGATGGGAGACAGGTTCTGCCTAACTAGCCAACTTCTAGACATCGGAGTTTAGGTAGCTGACTAGGAATCTTTTAAGCAACCATTCTGATTTAACCAAGGAGGGTGAAAGCGTTGATGAAACTAGTAATTCATTTCCCTCATTTTATGGTGTCATTTTGACTGAACAAATCACTACGGCACATACCAAGGGGTTTAAGTCTGTTTTCTTTTTCATGTTACCAACTCATCATATTCTGAGGGGAAGGTTTATAACCAGCAGGAGACCCTGCTTTGTTTCTTTGGCTAGGTTACAGTCTGCAAAACCCAGATGGGGAATATATGTTTGAACTTTCCTTCCTACCTCATGAGGACATTATAGCTGTATTTGGAATGTGCCCCTAAAGCGTCCAGACTAACAGTCTCCAAAGTGCACGTATCAACTGGCATCTCCAACCAGTCTCAAATCCTTGAAGGCAGCGGTGTGGAGGGGTGGTGACGGGTACCCTGTGCATACAATAGCGCCTGCTAAACTCCTGGGGCCAGTATCCTAGAAACAAAGAATTAAAAAACCAAAACAAACCGTAAAAGTCCAGCAAAATCAGGACGCTGCACTGGTCGCCCTTCCCAGAGTATTTTCCAGCAGGTGCACTGTTCAATAGATGAAAGAAAGTAAGGTTAAAAATCAACTTGAAAAGAAATATTTCCTTGGAGGGGGCAAATAAACTAATCCATCACCTTATGCTTCCTTTTGAGAGTGACAAAAACACCAGCGATTAATATCCCAGCACAAGATCACATGAGGCATCTCTGCAGTAAGACTTACCATACATATAATAACACGCTGTCATTTGTCAGCCCCTGAGGTAACCTGATGGCTTTTGTTACTCATGCTTTTGGCAGTGGCTGTGCTGCTTCTGAATTTTTGCCATTAAAAGAAAGAGAGAAAAAAAATCAGAATGTGACATTAAAAATACAGAGGTATGTTAGAAATGGATTTTGTGATGTTTTAATCATGCTCATCATCCCAACTATTAAAAGCACTTTGGGTATAGTGGCTGCATTCAGCATTTGCTCAACGGTGGCTTGCTGTGCCGAGCTTTTTAAAACCTCCCTGCAGGAGGCAACATGACTGCATTGGTGAGAAGGGAGCGACCGCTTTGGGGAAAACCTCCATGAAATGTGTACCTGTGCGTTATCGCTTTATCCGGCACCCGAGCAATGCGCAATGTTAATGCACAAGCTTCATACGCCACGAGCCACAATAGCTGCAATACGGGAGCGATCTAAAGGGTGCTAGGGTCCATCCCCTGGCCCTGAGGCCAGCTAACGCAGTGTAACAAAGTCCATGCAGCTAAACCCTGTAGCTGCCAGAAGCTGCCCGTTGTGTCTGAGCTGCCTGTTGGGAACGGTCTGTGTCCCCCGCCAAGCCCTGGGCTGTGTCGGGATCTGTCTGTCACCCCTGGCCGGACGGGGCCAACTCCTTGCCAGGGCACACGCTAAGTATTTACCAGTTTAGGTGGTTGTGTTCCAGCGGACCTGCACCCCGAGTTGTTTAATTTAGTCGTATAGATGCAGCCAACAACCCCCAAACCCTAATTTAGTTACTGTTGTGACTCGGCAGCGCTGGGGGTACGCGGGGAGGGACGGCGCGGGGGGGAACGGGGCACTGGTCCTCAGGACCAGGCTGGGATGAGGCATCGCCCTGCCAGCGCTTCCCTGCGGGAATGGCCGTGGGAGCAGCTGCTGAGTTATATGAAATGCTAACAAGGGAGAAATTAAAACGGGGGAGCCTAGAAGGGGTAGGGAAAGGGGTAGGCAGAGTAGGCAGTCTGCGGGAATGAGGATGAGAGGGCATCAAGACATGAAAAGGGCATCAAGACAGATCACCCCGTGATGCTGGAGAGGGCTAGGAAAGTGGACAAGCAACAAATACACAGCAAAAGGCGAGGAGACTTCAGGGTGTTAGTACCTGCTCCGTTAATTTCGATGGCCTTCTGCAAAGGTCCTACTCACTCTGACTTTTAGAGTGATCCAGTCACAAGCATGTGACTAGATCCCTTTTAACAGGCTGCAGCTACTCTGTTGTACCATTTTCAGGCCAGGATGCTCTTGTCCCAAGCCCCACGGAGAGATCTGAGCTGAGGCTGAAGGAGGGAAGGCGGTGCTGGGAAGTCAGCCCCATGTGTGGGAATATAGCTGCAGTTCTCTTGTTTAGTAAATACTTCTCCTACTAAAAGTCAGTTTAGTCTTAGGATGACTGAGTTCTCTTGTGTTGTTTCTCAGCCATGACACATTTCCTACTGATATTGCTGGTAAAACTGTTCTTTACTTGATAGAAAATACAATGTTTAACAAACACTCCATATTTTGTATATTCATTCCTGTTCTTCAGCTGATTTTATCCCCAACCTATGTCAAGTTAAAAGAGAGAGCTGAGTCTAGGTCCACAGCTGACACTTGGGTGTCCAGACTGAATTCCCATATGCTGTTCTTGGCTGCTGGCACGACCCGTGGCGGGGGGAGCTGGAAGCGGGAGCCCAGCCCATGCCCATGGCACAGAAATGGAAGGTTTGCTCTCAGCCTCACCTCGAGCAGGATTTGGCGTGGTGTAACACTGTGGGAGTTTGCCAGCAGGGCAGAGGAGAGGTGTCCCGTGTGCAGCTTGGCAGGGATGTGAGGGCAGTTCACCTCAGCTCTCAGCCCTCCAAGGAGTCGCTCAAGCTCTTTAGGGCAGGGAGGGTCTCGCTGCGTTGGCGCTGCACAGGAAAGCTCCGCTCTTGAACAAGAACTCTAGCAGACCATATAATTAAACTCTTTTTCATTTACACTGCATATAATTTTTGCATACATTATGGTATTTCCTGGCACAGCTTTAAACGTGTGCAAATGCTAGTTGCAGAAGATTTACAGAGGTTTTCACGACATCGAGCCAGCGTTGCTTTCCGCACTCATTTGAACACCTCCTTTGCCCGTGTCATGTGGGATTCTTCAAGCTTTTAGCTAAAAAGGAAAGACAGAGCAAAGGTATGACATGATCAGGCCTCTGCACAAAGCTGCAATAGTTGGGAATGTAAATAGTCTGCTACTAGTCATCCTCTGAGCAGTGTCAGTATTACTCAAACAGGTTGTATATGCTGGAAGTGTCTTAGACATAGTTTATTCTGATTTGGGTCTCGCTGAGCTCTCTGCCTCGGGAAAGTTAAATACCATGCAGAATTGCACGGTGCCTCCTCGAAGGGACGTGGGTGATATGTGCAACTACTGCTTTTCCTGACCTGGAGAACGTCAGCGTGAGAGGTATCCAGCGTAGCAAGCAATGCACAGCCTACTGGGCATTTTCCAGGAACGAACGTTGCTCTCAGAGGATGGCTTATTAACAAGCAGAGAGCAGCCCGACAAATTTTGCATTCACATAAATCGACATAGGATTGTAACAGATGGGGTCTGTTTAGGTTTTGCTTTTTTTAACAGCACGAGGAAGGCTTCTCAACTGCATTAGATGATCCATCAGCAAGAGGGTTCAGTCGAAAGGACTGAAAGGGGGGAAAAAAAAATCCCATTCATTTACAGCTACAGCCATCCAAGTTAAAGCCTCTCCCGCCTGACAGCAGCAAGTGGCAAACTTAGGGAAGCAATGGGTCATGGGAAAGGTCCCATTAGATCAGTGGGAGCACACACTAAACAAATACAGCCACATGGATGCACACATTTAAATACTGCCCAAGGGAATATGTGGACATATGTTCAGTGTGGCTGAGAGAGGCAGGCTTTGGGCCTCGAGAAAGCTATGTTTAAAAATAAAATAAAAAAAAAAAGAATTCCATCAATCAGTCCCTGGGCCCTGTGAATTATGAAGATGAAAACTGCAAAGGAAACATGTGCTCAGCTCTCTCCACCAGCTGCCCCATTAAGCAGCGCTGCTCTGCAGTACTGCCCTGGAGACCCCATGACTTCAATTCCAGCCTCCCTTTAAGCCCGGACGAGAGAGGGAGAGAGAGGGAGGGAGGAGAAGAAGAAAGAATTAAGAAAAGAGACTAACATCATTTAGCTTTTAATGTGACCTGGGTTTTTGCCACTGATAATAAAATTTACTTTTTATGTTGGTCTCTGTCCTTTCAAGGGAGATGACTGAGGCTTATATGGTAATATCAATGCTATTAGCACAGCAAAGCAGGGAAAAAATAAAAGACAGGCACAAACTCGAACATGATAATCTGACTGTGCCAGCTCAGCTGGTGCCAGCCGGGGCTTTGTGATGCCATCTGCAGTGATGCTGTCACTGGGGCATTTCCCTGCTTAGGAAAGTAAGATCAAATCAAAGTAAAAGAAACAGATCTTCAACCCATAGTGCTGTGCCACTTGCAGATGTTAATTTAGCAGCTGAGAGTGTTCCCTTGCTTCACACCAGTCAGGCACATTGGCCTGGTGTGTGCACAAAGCCTCCTCCGGGGCCTGCCCATGGGGCAGGCAGGGAGGGGTGGCTGTGTCCAGGGGAGGAGGGATGGGGGGTGGCTGTGCCCATGGGGCAGGCAGGGTGGGGTGGCCGTGTCCAGGGGAGGAGGGATGGGGGGTGGCTGTGCCCATGGGGCAGGCAGGAAGGGGTGGCCATGTCCAGGGGTGGAGGAACCAGGTGGCAGTGTCCACGGGTCGGTGCTGGCCTCGGCTGTGGGGTGTGGGCCTTGCTTATTCTCCTGATGAGACATCAGGATGGCTTGGCTGGGAATAGCCCTAAACGACTGGACTGTCCAGTTCTGTCTCCCCCCCAGTGCCTTTAGAAAAGCCATCGAAATGACCTGGGACGTATCAGCATCAGCTTTTAGCAGTAGTTTCAAGGGAGTTGCACTGCAGCCAGGACACCTTGTTCTTCCTAGCCCTGCCACCCAAACTGGGTATAGGATTTGGTTTCTTAGCTTGTGCCAGGCAGGGGCACCACCACTGCAGCAGGATTTGCAGGATGACGTCTGAGGATGCAGGATGCTTCAACCACCAGAGAGCCCCCGGAGAGCAAAGGGACACTTTGAAGGCTGTCCTCTTGCTTAAGGGAGCACCCACTCCCGTGTGCCTGGGGGTACCTTCCCTAGGGGAAGGAGCACCCTGCCCTCTCTTTCCAGACCAGCCTTCCTGGTGGCTGCGCAGTATTTCTTTCATTCTCCACATCAGAGCAGGGTCTGGGTACAGGGAAAGCTGGTTCTGGGGACAGTGCAGTGTTAGGAGCAGCAAAGTAACCATGGATCTGCCGCCTCATTTGTCCCTGCCAGAGCCTGCTGGCCCTGAGGGCACCTGGGAAGAAGCAGGATACCTGCCGGGGCAGCGCTGCAGGGAGATTTCCTTTTTATGGCATGTAGGAAGAGAAAAACCTAGCCTTATGAGGATACGCTGCAAGCCTTCAGGCCCCACAGAAAGTAGTAGGGAGCTATGCTGTAGGGGTTTTCCAACAGGCTCAGCCCACAGCGATGGACGCTGCCACGGGCGCTGACAAAACTGAACTTCCCCTCCACAGGACCTTTTCTTGCAAAGAGAACGTGTTCTGTCCTGTGGGATCATCGGGCACAAAGGCCAGATTTCTAGCTTTGCTAGGCAGGAGCTTGTAAAGGACATGGGAGGTGGGAAGGCATTTCCAATGAAAGACAAAAACTAGACCATGGCTACGATGCAGAGCACACCCGTCCATGTGCTCCCTGCCAAAGAGACCTCCACGAGCTCCCTCCCGGGAACAGCCTGGGGACTGGTTAGCGGGTGGGGAAGAGGCTTGTGTGGCGAGCAAGGTTTGGGCAGGTTAAAATTTGTCACTCAGCTTTTTGTTGATATCCTAAAAGATTACTTCCCCTCCTTCCCCCACCCCGGCTCCTTCCCCCACCCCGGCTGCAGCCACTCAGAGGCAGGGAGCCTCCAGCAGTGCGGCCAGCCCAGGGGTCTCGTGCTGGAGGGGCACGGAGAGACACAGCCCCAGTCCCTGCTACAGCGCTGGGTTCCCATCTGCTCACTTCGGTAGGAGCTAAACCCCCAGCCTAAGGTTTCCCACTACTTGGTACTTTCCCTCTGAAAGACAAGACCTTATACGTTGAGAAGAAATACGCAGAGACCCACTAGACTGTAAGCTGGAATATGCAGCTCACCTCCACTACAGACTTAAAAACTTTAAAATAAATGAATTAATTAAAATCTATCTATCTCAATATATGCTTAGGAAACTGCTCACAGGTAATTATCACTCCCATTACACAGACAAGAGCGCTCCCCCCCTCTCCCCACGCTCAGGGCCCTTCACACACAACAAAGAGGGAGGCAGAAGCCTCCATTTTATGTCCCTTTTGACCTACAACATGGATCTGTTCCAATCTAGCAGGTAATTAAGTGATGAGGCATCTTTTTAATCCACATTTTATGTTCACAATCAGGTCTTTGGGGTATTGATATAATTAAATCATGTGATCCCTTATAATGAAATCCTTAATTAGGGAAAATATAATTAAACTGGGTTTCTTAAAAACTGAATGTCACAGCGCTTAAGTGTGTTTTTCTTTTAAACATGCACAGCATTTTCTTTCAAACATGCACAGCAATCAGGCTACATCTCCTGCTGATGCTTTGCTCAATTTTCTGTTTAAAATGGCATTATCTATAAGTTCAAATAAAACAAAAGGATTTTAAATTAATTGCTAAATATAGCTTTTAAAATTAGGTTTTCGTGTAAAATTACCAGATTCCAAATATTTTACTTTGCAGAATGGGAAAAAAAACGACCCAAGCTGAGGCCTGTGTTTGGCAAATTGCATGTTCATAATGTTTAAGTTTTCAACCATGGAGTACTGAAAATGAGACATATTTTTGGCTTCTTTGTTTGCTTTTTAGCATGAAACCATTTCGTTATGAAAGTTGCCACGCAGAGAGCTCCTGGAGACCCCGAGCGGATATTCCTTCCCCAGTCCCTAACCTTACGCCGTAGCATTTTTCAGCCAGTTTTTTAGGTGGAGGAAGAGGAAGAGCGGCAAAGGGGGGGACCTGGCCCACCTTTGACTCTTGTCTGTCTACCCCTGTAAGCTGCTGCTTGTTAGAGTTCAGGTTTTGGGGGGAGGGATGGCCTTTTTGTCCTCTGTCGGTACAGCCCGTGGCACAGCGCTGCCCTGCTTTGTACTTGGGTTTTGTGGTTTGTCAGGTGGTGGGAGCAGCGACGTGCGGGCGATCGCTGAGGGGCACCGGCCCCTGCCTCAGGCTGGGAGTCGTGGTTCGGCCCCCGTCGGCAACTGAACACGGCGCAGCCGCTCGCTGCCCCCCCCGTGGGATGGGGGAGAGGATCGGAAGGGCCAAAGTAAGAAAACTTGTGGGTTGAGAGAAGAATAGTTTAATATTTACAATAAAAAATAATTATAATAATAATTATGATGATAATAATAACAATAATGATAATATAATTAAATGGAAAAGGGGAAAGGGGAAAAAACCAAACCCACAAGCGATACAGCCGCTCACCACCCGCCGACCGACGCTGCCCGTCCCCGAGCCGCGATTGCTCCCAGTCCCCCTGGCCAGCTCCCCGCCCAGTTACCATACTGGGCATGACGTTACATGATACGGAATATCCCTTTGGCCAGTTTGGATCAGCTCTCGTGGCTGTGCCCCCTCCCCTCCCGGCTCCTTGTGCCCCCGGCAGAGCACGGGAGGCTGGAAAAGCCCCTGACTAGCACAAGCTCTGCCCAGCAACAACCAAACCATCGGTGTGTTATCAACATTATTTCCATGCTAAGCCCAAAGCACAGCACTGCACCAGCTGCAGTGAAGAAAATTAACTCTGTCCCAGCTAAAACCACGACACCGGGTTTTTCGGTGGGTGCACACTGATGCCCACCAGATGCGTACTAGCAGGTGGGCACTGTGGAGACCTGAGGACAAGGTTTCCAGGATAAGCTTCTAAGCACCCTGACACGAGAGCATCGGGACATGCCTTCGTGCTACCTGGCACACTCATCCACCGTGCTTTCCTGAGAGGTCAGTGGGAAAGAACCTGTTTTTTTCCGTCTTTGCTAATACGCGGCAGATTGGTGACAAAAAAGCTTTGGGTGTTCAGGATTCGCTAAAGGGATGAAGACCCCGAGGTGACAAGCGTCAGCATCTCCCAGCTGCTCAAGCTGCGGGGTTTGCTCTGGGGCTGCCGATGCCAGGGAGGGGGTTGGTACCACGTAAGCGACGGGCAAACAAAAACCCTGGCTGTGCTTTTCACATCCTACCCTGGATGCCATCAGGCTTTTGCTGCCAGTCCCTCCCGCGGGGGCTCTGCTCTGGTGGTGACGCCGCGGCTCCCGTTACTCCAGCAACACGCCTTATGCTAGTTTGGGCAGAAATGAAGAAGGAATGGAGGAACGGAGAAGGCGCTGTGTCGGGAACTGGTGGAAACTGGTGTTTGAAATGAGAGATATAATTTATGTATGGTTGTGCAGAAAACAAAGTAAGTTTTCTCTGTTTCTATTGCAGCAAAATCAGCAGTAGTGCCTCTGATAATGAAATAATAAAATGTAATAATAAAATATTATAATAATATCTATTCTGTTTTATTTTGATAGCCAGTGAAATGCACTCTTTTTAAAAACAACTTGTTTACAACTGTAAATGCTTTGCCACTTGAAGGCAGCGTCTGCCTGGTCATTCGGGTGCAAGGCAATCTGCTGAGAGGATAAACGCCACATCTTAGACTTGCCATTGCCGTTCCCCAAGGAGCTGAGTTTGTGAGAGGCTCTTCATCACTGATAGGTTTTCAGGGCCCACGTTAATCCCGACTCCTGAAGACAAGCACATAACGTATTTGCATTATTTCTGGAAATAAATAACTTCTTAAGAGAGCACAAGCTTCTGACCAGTCTCCCGAAGGAACCAGGGGAATCCCAAACTGGTGGTTGGTGTTGACGCTCCAAGCGATATTTGTATTTTAGGATTCATTTTGCAGGAGGGTATTAACGGTTCTGAAAAATAACAAACTTCACAAGACACGCGATTTTACCCGTAATCACTTTCTGACTGAAACAGGCAGTGAGATTGGCATTTCGTCTAAGGCTCATCCCCGTCGCCCTCCTCCCACAGACGGGACACCTAGTTTTCCACTGACGTTGGCCAAAACTCCGGTACTCCCCGCTACCTGCCGTGTGGCTGGTCACTGTCGGTGTCTCCTAAAGTGCATTTGCTAACGGGTGGCGTCGAAGCACACTCCTAACACCTCATAATCTTTGCAAGGTAGCTGTAACGAGTCGCCTTTCCCAGCCGCCTCCCTGAGCTTCAGCTTCTCCTTGACAAAGCAAATGTAGAGCAGTTCCAGTCTAAGGTGCTTTCACATTCATGTTTCATTTCGGTCGGTAGTGCAATTCTGAAGTGAATTTTGTGGCAGTCCCTGCTTCGGTTTGCACCAGGGAGCAGTCCCAGAGATCCTAAATTGGATTTCTTTCGTGCAAAACTAAGCCAGATGACATGTTGCGAGAACACGACGACCTAATTTGCTCCGGCCTTTAGCGGATATTCGGTCCACGGGATTGGATGAGGGCTAGAGTCAAGGGAAACTCCAAAACAAGTGTGTGGTAGAGGTCAGGTCCTCAGCACCAGGTAGCCTTGCCTGTCGTGCACTTGAGGAGGTGCCTCCAGGGCTCCTGAGCAGGCTGAAACTGCAGCCGGTGCTTCCTCCCAGCCCTGAGACACCGCGCCGTCCCTGCAGCTGGGCTGCCTGGGAGGGACAGGGCTGCCACCGAAACTCCCGCAGTAATCACAGACGTGGCCAAGGGATGCCCGGGAGCGGGGGGCGAGCCACGCTTACGGCAGCTTGGCGGTAAGTACCTAGAAAGCTTGAGGGAGGGGGCAGGAGGGCAAGCCCAGCATCACGGTGTAAACTCCTGCCTGGGAACTGCAGTACTTGCAGCAAAACCACTGGTAGATGTGGTTTAGTCTCCGGACCACAGGAAAAAAACGATCTGTTGTGGTTATATCTGCCCTTTACCACATTGCACCATGTCTGTGGTGCAGTACGAGAGAGGAAAGCAGATCCTCTGCGCTTGGAGATGCAGCTTCCAGCGTGGAAACAGGCCAGCGATGCCAGTCTTACCTTAACCCTGGCTTTGAACAGAGGCAAGCGACACGATGAGAAGCAAGCCAAGCGTTACAGGGCCAGCCCAGCCAAGTCCTTGCTGTGCTCACAGCCTTCAGGCTCCAGGGCACGGGCTCAGGTCAGGGAGGAGCAGGGCGGGTTGACACCCCGCTCCGGTGCTACAGGGCAGCCGAGGCTTTCCACAACTTATGGCTTCTGTGGTACTGAGTATCGGCAGGAGCTGGAAACCATGGCCACAGGCCAGGCACACAGCTCACGCAGCCGTTTCCGTGTGGTGGCCCTGATTTCCCAGTAACACCAGAGCCCCGGTGGGTCATCGCGACTGGTGTCATTGTAAGTCAGGATGCAAAATGCAAAGAGTAAGAGGAGGTTAGAGCCAGCCTGCTTTGGCTCATAGAATTAAAAAGCGGGTCCCTCCCACAAAGGTCTTGTCATGCTGTCTGTTGGAAACAGAAAAGAAAAAAAAATTCAAGTGCACAAGGCAGGTAAAGAGCAGCGTTGCTGAAAATAGGCGGTAGTTACCGGGCACCTCAAACCGAGCAAGCAGCGCAGTGTCGCTTTTCCGAATTTTTTCTCAGAGAGTGAAAAAAACCACATCCTCGACTGCTCAACACACTCATCCTATGACAGCCATTGAAAATAAACTATTCCAAAAGCTACTGAGGTCTCAGCTGGAGCACTGAGCCTGGCGTTGGGCTTTGAAGGCAGACACTAGAAGGCACGCCAGGTTGAGAAACCATGAAAGGCTGCAGGGAGAGGCTGGCAGAAACGGGTCTGCCGCGCCGGGGAGGAGGGAGAGTCCAACAGGCTCCAGGGAGAATATCCCAGTATATAAAGGGATGTTGTTTTAATGAGTATGATCAGCTATTCCTCATCTCCTCTGGCAGTGTGACGAGATCAACTGCGTTATGAAGTAACAAAGGAGATACAAGTAATGCAGAGGGAAAACACAACAATAAAAAGGGTATAATAGACTCTTTGGGTTGGACCAGTCGTCGGTTACGTCGTCGGAGCAGGGCAGCTTGCGAGCCCGAAATCCTCCTCACTAGTGCTTAGGCTCAGGGTCAGGAAAACCCATGGTCTCGGGGGAGCGGAAGCGGTCCGCTGCGGGGACCCAGGGGTCCTTCCAGCCACCCGTTCCTGTGCGTCTCTGAGAAAGAGACCTGGAAAGAAATAGGGAGTCTGTCTGGGTTTTTAGCATAAGATTCTTACTTTCCGGCTGATTAAGAAAGCAGCAGTCAGGAATGGTGGCAGTGATTAACAGATTTAGTAGAAACTAACAGCCAAAGTTCACGTATTTGGGTGATTGTTATTTTTCATCAGTATTGTATTTTAGTAAACAACAAAATTTACAATTTTTTGTTGTCGTGGGAAATGGTGTTGAGGCAGTCATCTTTGATAGATTATATATACGATCGTGTATTAAATTAAACTACTTCCATGCATACACAGTTATTTGTCTAACTTACTGTAATTGTTTGTGTTTAGCAAGAGGCAATTTGAAGGCTGTTTATCTTCTGCTCTGATCTGCGGCTTGAAAAGAAACAAAAAGGAGGCCTTCCCATGGCTTTATAGCAGCTCAGACCATCGAGTATGCAAGAGAGTAAGCTAAGTACATGACTCAGCATGTTTCTCTGCTCCAAAAAGAGCATTTTTAGCTGATGTGAGCAGAGAGGAATTGTTCCAATGCTTCTCTTTGCATTCTGCTTTCCTCAGAAAACAAGTTTGCCTCAACATTAGGGAGATGCATTTTCTTACAGTAACACTGTTGGCTACAGTTTTGCTAAGGTGCTCCACCTCCAGATGGATGTAGTGGCTGCTATTTTTTTTTTTTTTAAATAACATCCCTATTAGCAAAATTTTTGTTGTTGTCGTTGTTGGTTGCTTTACGATTTCTCTCATTTCTGAGGAGGATTTTAAGCTTCATCACTTTTCAGGTGTTTTAGATGACTCTCCCAAAGTAAGAGAATCAACGTTATTGTCCTCATGGTTGCGTACACGTTGTGCCGATTTCAGCTTAACGAAACACCACGTCAGAGCAACGCCTGGGCCGCACGCAAGCGTTTCACAACAGCATCCTCCACACAAAGATGAAAACAGAGGCTCTTGTTGTTTGCACATTTGAAGACTGTAGAGGAATTATCTTTTTTTTCCCCCACTCAGCACTGTCTTTAGCGCCGCGAGATGAAAAGCGCGTGAAGAACCCAACAAGCTCAAATGAACGTGGCTCCTAACGTTGGCTTCCATGGCACACAGGGTTTTCCCAGAGACTGTATGTCCCCCCGACTGCTGCCGCACAGCGGGCCCCAAACTGGTGCTTCCATTGAATCAACGCCTCTGACATTTGAGCGCAGCTTCTACGCTTCACAAATTTTGTGCAAAACCATTAACTGCTAAGGCGTTCCCCATGCCAAGCTTCCCGCCGCACCCTTGAGCTTCTTCAGCAACTAGAGAATAACGGAAACTTTGCAAAGTGTCAGCTCTTTGTTTGATAACCGTCGTATGCTTCAGGAAGACGTACGGTCAATAGTCATCATCTCAGGAGAAACGTTTAACGGGAACGCGTGTTTGCTTAGTAAAACTAACGAAGGCTTGAAAATCGAGCCCTCTCACAACACAAAGCACGCACGGAGTCCCACAGGACCTCGCCCACCAGATTTGCCTCTCTATACGTACATCCCAGGCACGGCGCTCTCAAGTTTTATGAAGTTTTTTCTCAGGCCTTAATTTGATGCGACTAGCAGATTTATTATTTTTTTTTAAAACTCTCCAGAAATCGCTTGATTTACCATTTGCTTCACTGCTACAATGTTTGTGGCTTGAAATCATAATATCCACACTGTTCCTTTTCTTCAAACATTTGCTTCCAGCTCTTTACACTCTGTGTGACGCTCTTTAGTGGCTTCTCCACACGTTCCATTCTCACAAACCAGCTTCGCATTTAATTAAATGTACATCTTTTTTGCATCTAAACATCAGGCTTTTATTGACAAGTTTGTTTTGGCAGGGAGGGAGCATCGGAGAGGAAAGCTAATTACAAATTGCTTCTTAAGACGAAAAAAACAAAACAAAACAAAACAAAAAGCACCACCGCAGTCCACCAGCGAGCCTTCTAGCGAGGAGTAGTGGGAAGGGGGTTGCTCCAACGCAAAGCACAGGAAAGCTGTATTTTGGATTATTGGGTACTGTTTACACTTGTCCCTCTCCTGGAGCACCCATAGTACGGGACTGTGTTACGGCACACTCAGGCATCTTTTCTTGCCGGCAGCCTTCTCCTCTAAGCAGTGAGGAAACTTCAAGGAGCACGAGGCCAAACAGAGGATATTATAGGGGCTCACCTTCTCTGGCTATGGATGAGACACACTATTTAAAGGCTTCAGGGAATACGCCCCTTTCTGTTCTCTCTTCTCCCACTCTCTAAGAACACCCTCTTTTCCACTGTGTTTCTCTTACCTTACGCAGTTTTCCATTCCAGGGAAGAAACACCAGCTAATTCGGTGGGCTCAGAGCCACCCCTGCCAAGAAAGCTACCGCTGCACATCCCCAAAGCGTCTTCCAACACCCAAACAACTCTACCTATAAGCCTCGTGCTTTTTTTAAAGAGCCCTGCAAATAACTCGCTTCTGTTCCTTGGCAAGCTTGCAAGCTCTGGTGCCACATGCTCTGCCCTCCCATCTCATCGCCCCAAAACCTTCACTAACCCAACACGCTCCTCCAGCATGCAGACCTCCTTCCTTATTGCTAGAGCCAACAACCTCATGCTCTGCTGATTACATGAAGATAATGTCACAGATAAAAGCAAATCCGTCTTTCAGCTGCAGCGCTGCCCTCCCCAGCACAGAATCCTCTTTACTCCCCAGGAGTAGGGAGCCCCCCTGTCCCCTATTTATCTGCACCTGTCCAATTAGTGCCTCATTAAGAAACACACCTGCAGTGGCTTTACTTCCACCCACTGCACTGTAACCATTAACCCTCCACGGTATGTTACGTGAATAGCATCCTCCGCTTCAAAGCCACTGAGACTTTTTCTTGCTGTTTTTTTAGCTGTTAATTGAGAATTAAGCTAATCTGAGACCCCGAACTGTAATAAGTGCATTGTAGCTCGAGTTCATACCTGAGAAGCACTGGAAATCCGCGCTGCTGTCGGTGAAGCGTCAGCCTGGCACTCCGGGCTGTTCGGTGGGATGTGCGCATCTAGGACACGACCCGTCCGAGTGCCACGTTGTGGGAAAGGGGGGAGTTATGCCGTGTGGAGGACAAAGACACAGGCACCTCTGGGTAGAGCAACATGACATTTCTTTTCCTTTTAATTATTTTCCATGAGACAGCACTATTTTAAATTCACAGGCAATAGGGAAGGGCAACAGTTCTGCGTGATTAATCTCACAGGCAAAAAATAATTAAGATATTCTCTCTGTACTGCTAAGGACATGAAAGTAGAGTTGTCTCTGATCTTTATTTTGTTTTATGTTTTTGCTGGTATAGCCTCTGAGAGGCAACAGCCAAGGGAATTTGTAAGAGTAAAACCTGTGCCAGATCACATCACAGCTGACATCGTGCCTCCAGCAGCGGCCTCCCGCTAGATGCTCCAGGCAAAGACAACAACAGAAAGCTCCAACCCAAACCTTGCTCCCGGTGGGCAGTCCCTCATCCTTTAGCTGCAAAAATACCAGGATCACAAAGAAATCAAGGGCACCACTACATAAAACTGTACGAGGACTCAGCTGATGGAAATTCTTAATAAAACTCCTGGTGTCTTTCATGAAGCAGGCTTAGGCGAAGCTCCCAGCGAACTGGTGTGGCTTCCCCTGCCTCCCGAGGCATTAATGAAGCACGTATCTCTCTTTCTAAGCTACCTGCGGGAGAAATGTCTTCTTAAACCTTCTAGCACTTGGTCTGTGCCCTAAAGCAAGGTCAGCTTATTGTGCAGATGAACACAGGATCTCCTGCTCTTCTTTTCTTAGGACCTGCACCCCAGAAATTAACTACTTGATTGTTTTGCCCCCAACGTAGAGAATTTTGCAGGCCGACCATCACTCTATGAACGAGCCTCTTCTTATTTTGGGCCTAAATTTTCTCCCTATTTATTTAACATGATGTTATAATTGCCCCAAAAATATCTCCAAAAGGAATGAACTAGCTCTCCCTCCGTATCCCGTAACTATCCCACAAATATTTTTTGATAAAGGAAACTGAAGTAAGCTCAAGATTTTCCTGGGTTTGTCTTCTGTTAAAATTGTTTTCTGTTCCAATGTATTCATAGGTTATAAAGCCAGCACCACTGTGACCATCCTGCCTGATCTTCCCTGTAACACAGCATGTAAAAGTTCTCTGAAGCAAGTAAAGCATCTCTTTTTTCTTTTTTTTTTTTGGGGGGGGGGGGGTGAGGGTGGGGTGTGGAAGAGATGAGGAAATTGTGATGTGATTTAGAAGTCTCCAGTGACAGAGAATCCACCACAGCCCTCAGCAGTTTCAGTGCTTCGTTATCCTCTGTCATGAACCTGCCCTTTAGCTTGGACCTGCCTAATTCCAACTCCTTGCTCTAGATTTTGTTACACTTTGGCCGACTGAGGACCGATGCGCTGCCACACGTCCTTTCCCAGGGTAGGTGCTTGGGCAGGGCGGGGGAGCTCTTTCTGTTACACCGAGGCAGACACGTTTCCCCTTTTTCCACTCCGCTTGTAGCTCTGCCCAGCTCCCTTCCCTGAAGCCTGCTCTTCCTTAACACCTCCCTTGCAAACTTTGCTCTCCGCCAATCTTTGTGCGTAACATGGCTTTTATTTTTCTTCCTGATCACTGATAAAAGTGTTGAGGAACTTGGTTCAAGAACTCATCCTTTGAGAGCCACTAGAAACATAATTTTTTTTGCTTTCTGTTAACTTTGGACACGTAACGGCTGGTTCCTGTCTGATCCATTTAGCACATTTTATATATTTCTAGCCTCTTCATTAACAAATCTTGCAAAACCAAAGCTTCCTTACACAGCCCAAGTATATTTAGTCACCAAAATGCACAAGTTCACTAAAAAAAAAATTAAAGAAATCACATTGCTTGGCTAAAATCTCTTTTCCTTACTTCCTAATTACTGGCACAAACTATACAACTCCCTTCTAATTCCCCATTAAGTAAATCTCACATTAGCTATTGACTCACTATTATTTGTTTGTTGTCACAAGAAAACAACCCGAAAAAATTTGAAAGGTCAAATCTAGGTAGGAGGGTGCGTGGAGGAAGAACATCTGTTCTCATTAAAAGTGTCAGTTCATTGCAGTGTTCGTTGCGGGTACCAGGATGATACAGCGGCGCCTCAGAGTGTAACCACTCAACACTCCAACGTTTTAACATCAGCACAGGCCTTTTAAACAGCTGTGAGCAAAATGAAAGTGCTCGTGCTGCTCTTCGCCTGTGTGAATAACCTTCCCCAGCAATGCACCTAACATGGAAAGCAAGGGCTGCTGCTCTGGGAAATCAGAGGAAAAATAAGCCCTGTCCAAAAAACACCCAGCACAGCCTTTTTCTCTTCTTCTTTTTTGCTTCTTTTCTCTTTTTTTTTTTTTTTTTTTTGTTTTCTTTTAAGGGGAGGGGGGAAGCTGGGAGAAGGCTCAGGCAGAGACAAAAGGCAAGATTTGTCTTCAAATAGCAGCACTTAAATGCTAAGCCCCCACCACGGCAGGTGTTTCAATCCCTGATGAGCAGGTGCAGTAAACTGGCTATTGGGCCTTGCAATGCCCTCCAGCCAGATTAGACCATTCATTCAGGGAAAGAAAAGGAATGTGTAAAGCCATCGGGGATCTGGCCAAACGCGGGTGACTCTCAAGACAGCCACCGCTCCGACAGAGCCCAAGGCCAAAATAATGGAAGCCTCCACTCTTGGAGCCTGCCTTGCATCTGTCGCCCCATCTCCCCAGGGGAGAGGTCTCACCCCGCACACCGTCCCCTGGTGCCGCTGTCTCCTCCTGCCCTGCCCAGGTCAGCCTGGGCAGGAGGGCAGGGAAAGGGGCGCTGCTGGGATGCCCCCATCCCAGGGATGAGGGGGGCATCGCTGCCATTCCCCCCGTCCCCCTTTGGGTCTGAAGGATGGGAGCTGGGGGGCCCGGGGAGCATCCCCTGCCCCGTGGATGGGGCATGCAAGCAGGGAGAGGAGCTGCAGGGCTGGCACAGCGCGCACGGGGGAGTGCAGGACTGTGCCACCCTAACCTGTGCGTCTGGGTTCACCTGAAATTTTGCTGAGAGTTCCTCTTGGTTCACATCAAGCCTACAGTTTGTACTGGAAAAGCATCCCACTGGTGAGCGGGGCCCCAAAGGAGCCCCTCTGATGCATGGGCAGCCCAGCTGAGGTAAGCACAGAGAGAGGGGCTCTCCCAGCATCACCCCCTCATCTGGCAGCAATAGGGGAGACACATGTTTCTCCTAAAACACTCTGCAAAATGCAAAGCAGCTGAGTGCTGCCTGCAGGGCATGGCATACCCCACGCAGCCCCGTGGCTGCCGGTGGTGGGCAGCATGCTGCATGTGTTCCCGGGGCGGGGGGAGCACGGTGCCCCTGCGCAGGCTTGGGGGCTGCCGGGTGAGCATGCGGGGCAGGTCACTCTTTGCTGCATCCACAAGCAGCACCTTTCGTCCTTTCACCTCCTCCTTGGCCGCTGGCCCCCATGCAGCCTCCCGTTTCCGTGTACCCTGCCAAAATGAGGCAAAGGCAGATGTACTTGAGGCAGACCTCATGATCCTGCTGCTTGTCATTTGTGGACAGGATATGTGGTTGCCCAAAAGCCAGCAAAGAAATCAAATCTGTTGGCAAAGGGCAGGATTCTTCCACCTCCTGCTTATTAACTCCACGGCTGCCATTAAAACAGACACCTCATTAACAGCTTGTAATGAACGCCAATAAAGAATGTGCTGGTAAATAATAAATATATGTGGTTATCCGATACGGCAATTACAGGCATAGCTGATGTTGTTGGATGACTCCGTTCTGGACTATTATGGTTGAGTAGGATCGTACTAGCTAATCACAGCTTGGTGACGAGGAGCTGGCAGTTTCACCAGGCCTTCCTTGCCCTTGGATGGTGCTGCCATGCTTTCCTCCCATCCTCACGGGTGGCACAAGCTGGGCTCAGTGGGTGAGATAAACAGCACGTTCTCTATTCGCACATAAAATACCTTACTGCCTTTTAATCCCTGCCATGGCAACATACATCTGTACCTACAGATCGCTCCTGCAAGGAGTCAGGCTCTATGGCTGGGACCCGGGAAAGCTCTTGCCAGCACGCTGAACTTCAAGCATCGCTTGCACCATTGCAACAGGCGTAGAACGAGGCACAAAGTCTTCGCAGGATGGAGGCTGAGGGTCCAGAAACATTTCCCAAATTAAGGTCCTGGGTCCATAGGTAAGGAGGAACAGTGCTACTCATCGTTTAGAGAAAGAAACCCAGGCCTGGGGGAGTCAAAACCCAGGAGACGTCGTCGCAGGGCTGAGCGCAGCGGTGGGTGACGGGGCAGGGGTGGGCAGCAGCATGGCAGCTCCCTGCCCATGGCAGCCAGCCGGTTGAGGTTGTCTAATCCCTGCCCATGGCTCGTCCTTGCCCTGTAGCTCCTGAAGGATTTTAAAAAATTCAACCTGAACTCCTACAGTGGAAAGCACAAAGGGTTGCTCTGACGGTGACTACACAGGGAACTGAAACCCAAGAGCTGAGTGTGTAATTTTGGTAGAGACACTCTCACGAGCCGCTCGTAAAGCGGCCACCAGCTCGGTGGCCACCCTCATGCTGCACGTTTCAGGTCCGTTAGCTTCACCGGGGACCGGAGCATCCTGCCAGGTCTGCGTAGCTGCAGAGGTGCTGAGCACGCCCAGGGCAAGGCAGGCTCAGAGACGGCTCTGGACAGAGGCTTTTCCCCAGGTTTTGAGTAAGGGCAGAGGGAGCCTGGGAGGACTATTACAAACCCACATCCAGACCCATCAGGACAGGCTTCCTACAGGCACCTCCATGAAGGAGCATCTTACTCAGACCCCACTGCCTCCAAGCATCCGTGTGCTGCAAAGGCTGCCTGTGGACGAGGCTCTGCTCAGCCCACACTCAGCCTTCACTTTACCAATCTTTTGCCACCACCTGATTAAATTACACCCATTCTGCCACCCACGAGCTTACAGGCCTAGAAAAGAGGGCTGAAATTGTCCCAACTGGTCAAAATACTACAAAAAAGGCTATTTTCATAATCTGCTCAACAAGTCAGTGCCAGAAAGCCCCTAAAGGAGCCTGAACAACAGCAGTTTTGTGAAGCTGGCTCATCAAAGAGAAAGGCTTTAAAAACTGAATCACATGCAAAGCAACCTGCCTTATTCCCTCACATGCAGGGGCAGAAGAAAAAGAAAACTGGTTATCCTCACAGCTGCCCTCCCAAACTGACCCCCGAGGCTGGACGGCCGCCCCTGGAAGGGCACGGGACAGGGACAGTTCGGATCGGCACGTGTGGGACAGCAGTGATTTTGCTCTGCAGTCATAGTAAGCATTCAGGGAGACTGGAAAGGGAAGATCAACAAGTTTTCACAGGGCAAATATACATCCCAGTCTGGCAGCAATGCATCACAGCCATCCTCTCTCAGGCTCTTTGGGTGGGCATGTTTACAGCAGAGAGCACAGAGCACTAGCAGGCCATGAGGAAAACATCACAGCTGCAGCAAAGAAAAGTTTGGTTAGACCTCCTGAGTTCATCAGAGCATTCCTGATTTTGGGAGTCAGATGACACCTCCCATCTACAGCAGGCGAGCCCTTGTACGCACAGGGTTTGGCAGAGTGTGGTCCTCGCCGAGTCCTGCGCACACCAGCATCACCGAGCGCGCAGCCGCGATCTGCTGGCTCCTCATCTGCCTTGGTACATGGTCTAATGTACATCTCAAAACGCTTTTCAAATGAGCTGCCTTGTGTACCCGGAACTTCTGATGCAGTAATGAATGAAAGGTGCAAAGTGGCATGTTTCCCTCTGAGTTCTCATGTTCCATAGATATCTCATGGTTTACATTTTGGAGGCATCTTTTACATGTTTCTCACCCCTTTCATCTACGCAGCCTTTCATGTCTGAGAAATCATTGATCAAAACTTCGAGAGCTTGGGTAGCTTTCCTTATCCAGCCAAGCTGTGCTGGGAGCAGGACGGGGCTGGGGAGGCAAGGGAAGAGAGCAAACTACTGTGGTGTTAAGTCACTCCACCCCGCGCAGGACCACGGGATGAGCAGCGCCGCCTTGGGTGTCTCCAGCATGCTGGGAGGCTGCAGGTCCAGGCCCATGATGCTCGGGTCATTCTGCACAATCAGAAAGCGGCTGATGAGGGTGAGCTCAGATTCCTGCTGGGATAGCTTGCACACTTCCAGGCTGCTTCCTTGCGAGAGGTTTTTTTACCTCCAAAGGAGTGTGTCTAGAAAGTGAGACCAAAGAAACCTAGGGCTTGAAAAAGCCTGACACACTATCATTTTCACCGCCAGTGCTGCAAACGCCTCCTTTGATACGTTCCAGAAGGATGCATTATTCGTGCTGTAATTTGGCATGGATTTTGCTCCCCTATTTGTATAGTGTGCCAGGTGCCTTGCTGTTCATGAACCCAACCCCGCTGCTACTAAGGAGCCAGGAAAGCAAACAAGCAGCGGTGACATGCCAGTGGTACAAAACGCTCTCATCTCCGAAGGCCAGCAGTGAGGGCAGGGGCGTACGGCATGAGCTAATACCAGAACGGCAGCCAAGAGGTTGAATGCGCCTTCTCATTTCCTCTGCTTCGGGAGGTTAATGGTGGGCCTTTCATGTTCCTTAAGTGTAGCTTTGGTTTTGATGACTCAAAACTAATCATACATAGTCGGACACCTGTATTTATAGTAGACTGTGTCTCCTGGTAGCTCTCGCCACTGCGGAGCTCTCTACCCTTTTAAGGAGGAGCTGGGAGTTATCAGCTAGTTGATACTCATTTTGAATCGTGTACTCATTTCAAAGCTTCGTCCTTTTTTTCTCCACGGCTGCTTGCTGCTGAGAGCCCATGACCTCTTGTTTCCTTATCTCGTGTGCCCCCCCTCACTCGCATGCTGTCCCCGGCTTTTTTGGCAGTGAGCTCTGCAGACACAGGACTAGTCCAAGTCCTCCTCCCAGCTCTCCCGGTAACCTTCGCAGGAAGAAGTGTCCCATTAAATGTGAGGTGTTAACTGCTCTCCTGCCTACATATTCCAAGATGTTTCCTGCTCATATTTCAGGAGCGGCCTGCAATGTTGCAACCCCCACTGGGGCCGTTCTGTCAGTCCAAGCATTTAATTAGCTAATTACAACCTGCTGACATGAATACACAGAATATGGTGTTCGAAGACCAATTTTTTTTTTCAATTCATTTATTATTAACCCCCAGTAAACATCTGATATGCTCTTCCCCGAGGGGACAGAGTGGTAATTGGTCCCTTGAACACTGAGTTCCCTTTCTAATCTGCCTGAGCTGGAGCTGAGTGTCACCATCTGTCAGTGTTTGCACATACAGCCCGCCGCGCGTTTCACGTGGTGAAAGGGGAGAAAGAGAAAAAGGAAGCAGGAAAATCTCAGAGAAGGATTTTGAATGTAGCCAGGTCCCAGCTCCTCTGCCTGTCACTCACCGCTCGCACATCTGCACCCAGCCCGGCAGGCGGTGCGGAGGGCCCAGCCGAAACGCCCTGCCCAGGGTGCTGCACTAATTGGGCTGGCCCCTCTTTAGCCTTGCTTTCTTCCGTGCTTCGTCAGGCATCGGTGTAACGCCTGAGGTAGGGGTGGGAATGAGTCGCCCCTCTGCAGCTCTGACCAAAGTGCTACAAAGCAGCAATAGCTGGGTTATGTTTTTGCAGGGGGCGAGGATGCCTTGCAAATGGGGAACGTGTATTGGGCATCTGATGCTGGGTGAAGCACCGTCGCTGGAGATTCTCTGGTGAGCACAAGATCTACGAAACGGGGCTCGGCTTGTCCGCTTGGTGCTTCTGAAAGGAAAGAGGCTGATGTTTGTATTAAAACAGCTCCTAACAGGCCCCCTTGGTGCTGTTCCGCTTGGAGGTGTTGGCAGCCGGGGTCTCGCATGGAGAGGGACAAGCCCTGCCCCAGAGAGCTGGGAAGGGCACGGGCAGCAGCAGGCGGGCAGGGAGGGGGACCAGGGAGCAGGGGGTCCCGGCAGGGCAGGATGGCAGCTCGGGTTTCCCCTCCAGCTCCCACCGCGTGAGGCTGCCTCCCCAGCGGTGTTAGAAAGACTTAAACCAAACTCCTAAGTATTGACATAAAAAAAAAGCTCAGAAAACTGCCGGAAGATTTGTTTATGGCTATTTTAAAGCACTTGGACTTCAACGGTATCCACGCTGCTCCAGTACCTGCTTTCTATGGGTGCAGCACTGATTCCCAAAATAAAGTAAATGCTGGGAAGTATCCAGAAAATACAAACTTTCAGGCTTTGATCGTGCCAGTAGAGACATTTCTGCTTAATGCGATGAGGAGTCTCTCCAATGGGTACTTTATCTGCAGTGTTTGCACAATGGTACACGTCACGGTCCCACAGTCAGACAGCAAAGGCAAGGTGGAGACATGGAAAGAGGCGGGTGAATCTGGGAAACCACAGGAGTAGAGGGATCTTTGGTTATAAGTAACAAAACCCAGCTTATAGTCTCATCAAATGTTTTCAAGTATTCAACAACAAAAATACACCTTTGTCTTTGGGCTTATAAAAACGTGATTTGTCCACATCTGCCTTGGAGGAAAAAGCAGCAGAATCCAGAGGGAAAAGAAAAGTAAATAAAAAAGAAATAAATGAGAAAAATAAATAAAAATTTGTGTCAAAGGGTGGATGGGGGAAGACCGAGTACCTACAGCTAACTGGCTGAAAGGCGGACGTCTGACTGGAGACAGCTGGTCTTGGCGCCATCCTGTGCAGATGGGGGAAGCTGGTGGTCACCCAGAGCTTGTCCTGTACAGGGTGAATCAAGCATGGGCAGGTGCAGGTATCGGCACCGAGCCTGAGACCCGCGTGTTCAACCCAGGGAGCAGAAAAAATCTGTAGTGCAGTGGCTAGGTGGTTTCGACAGAGACTAACTTCTGGCTAGAATTCTTTGGCTCCACACATTGAGTGTATCGGTGCTCTGACACCAACCCCAGCGTGGATTTTTTGAGGTGGTCTGTGAGCACGTAGCAGATAATCCATCACAAAGACACAAAGAAAATGGTATTTTCTACTGCAACATATTAATTTCTAATGTAAAGTACATGAAAAAGTTTCCTCTTTAGGAGACCTTGTTCCTTAGCAAGCCTTGGGCTGCAGTTCAAGTACAAACTAGTGACATTTTGGCACCCTGAAAGATCATTCCAAGCTGCTGAGGGAAAACCCTGTGCTATGCGCAGTGCTCAGGAGAAGGACCTAAGATCTAAAGCAGAAGGCCAGACACGTTGGTTTTACCCTACCTGTGTAAGAGCAGGGTCTGCTTCAGCCTTTAGACCTGGCAACGAAGTGTGACCTTCATCTTACTTCAGAGGCATTTGGGGGTTGGATCTGGTCCATCTCCTCCCGCAAAACAAACGTTCGGTTCTGATACAATTTTTTGCACGTGGTCCAGTGGAGCAAATGTGCGTGCGCGTCTCCCGTCGGGAAATGCTTTCTCTTCGGGTCCCGGCGGATGGACGGCACGAGCCTCAGCGAGCAGGCTGGCAGCAGCACCCCCTGAGAAGCACCCTGTAAAATGTCTCTTTTTGGTGCCAGGGCATCCCCCTGCGTGTGTCCGCAGGTGTCCCATTTTGCCCTCCAGCGGAGCCTGATGGACACCAGTCACTGCGAAGGGGGCAAGCCTCGTGTTTCTGCCCTGGGGGAGGTGGCATGGCCACGGCAGTGGGCAAGGGCAGAGGGCTGCCGGCAGCGGCACGTGGGAAAGCAGCTGCTCTTGGTGATTCAAGTAAAGCTGCCCGGAACGTTGAGGCATCCCTGACACCGCTCCATGGCCCCACTGCTGCTCTCTTCTATGTGCAGCTGCCCTGCGGGTAAAGCAAAGGGACCTCTGCCGCCCCTCGGAGCTAGGCTTGGGCAGGCACAGGCACTCCCACATCACATTTTTAAGCCTTTCTTCTGCGGAATGGAGATTTTCATGCACAACCCTGGCCTTTCTGGATAAGCAGAGGACAGGGCCGCTGTCGTGGGCCTTGGCGCGTTTGTGTTAAGCAAGTTTTGGGTTGGTGCCATGTACAGATGGATACGAAACATATCAGCTCTCCTCTTGTTGTTTGCTGCAACAAAGTGATGCAATAATTTCACTGAACCCTGCTGTTAGTTCAGAAAGTGCCTCTCTTCTCTTTTAGCCGGCCTTTTTCTTTTAATGCAGCATTATTCAAACAGGTTGGCTACTGACAACTGAGATCATGATAGCAAAGACAGTTTAAAAAAATATCATGAATTAATTATTTGCTCCCATGCCCGGCTGTATCACTTATCAGGCCTTCAATGGGAGCACTGGCCCAGCTCTCTTACCATGTGCACGCTAATGGCTTGCTCCTCTATTATCCCTTTTGATCAGACACAGGTGGACAACAAGGCCTCCTCCTTGTCTGTCGAAGAAGGTGCACACTGTTGTCAGGGTGATTATATCTAATTACATCCTGGTTAATTATCAGACATGAATAATTATAGCAGAGCTGCTCTCCTCCAGAGATAGGTGCACCTTCCAGATGTCGCACCGCCGTCTCCACAGGGCAATTTCCCGAGACCTTTTGTTGGGATGCACCGGCTGGCGGAAGGGGCTGCGGGGGAACTGCTGAGACCCACCGGGGACCAAACAGTCCAGTGGCCTTCACTTGCCCTCCCTGACCTTACGGCTAACTGGGCTGCGTTGCTTTCTCTTATTTATACTCGTAATAGAGTCACGCACCCCTACGGCTGGAGCAGAGCCTGCGTGGGGGCAGATGCGTGAGGGAGAATGCCCCCCCTGCTGCGACACAAATGCTGGCACGCTGTCAGGCTCGCTGCCGCCCAGCAGCTTGGGCATAGCCATGTCCCGCCTCTATCCCCTGCCCCCACAGCGCTGCCCAGCTGGACCCAGCACAGGGGGTCCCAGGCCCTCTTCAGTTGGCAGAAACCTTTCGTTTCCTGGCAGAGTCCTAACATGGGTCTAAACCTCCCCCAAAAGACTTCTTGTCATCTGAGTTATTGTGCTGGCTTGGCTATCAGAGCTGAGACACCTCTTGTCTCTCCTGGTCCTATTTACTGGTTCATAGCTGGTGGTTGGTAGATCTTCCTGTGAAAGATGTGAATATCTCTGACAACCTGAAAACAGCAAAATAATTTAAAAAAAAAATTCCTCTATTGGATTCGGCGTAACATATGACTGCTTTCACTTCAAGGGCTACTCCAGAGTCTACACTGTGGACAAGAGCAATAAAGAAACAGCAGCACAAGAAACACCGTACAAAATTATCTAAATGAATGCACGTTAAGCATGCATAAGTTTATCAAACAGTTTGTATTAAACACACCTGAGTATTTCATTTCATGCCATAATTGACTGGCTATGAAGAGATGTCAGAGGCTTCTGGTATAAGCGTCTTCCTTGGTCCTTCACCCAAAACGTTACATCCTCACTGCCACTCAATGAAAAGAAACAAAAGAAGAGTAAAAATAAAGTAAAATAAAAGAGCTATCAGCTTCCACGTTTCTTTAGTATAATTCTGACATTCTTTTTACAATACAAATGTCACGCCTTACTTTGACTCTTAGCATGTTCTTGGGCTCACAGGATACATCTACATTAACATTTGAGTTTGGATCTGAGGTGTGCTTTTGGATTGTTTCTCCCCGTGGTCCCCACGCGGCAGGCTTCGGTTCGCAGCGCGGAGCGTTCATTTCTAGCCAGTGCACTTCCTAGGGATGAAAATAAAGCGCAGCACGTGCCCGAGGAGCGTGACGGCCGAGTTGCTGCTGCTGAACGTTTGGTCTGTGGGATCCGAGCAGGTCTAGTCCAGTGTCAAAGCCCCAAAGGCACATCGCATGGGTGGTGGGTCCCCAGCACAAGGTGTTCACTCCACAAGCCCACTCCTGTCGTGACAAACCGCTTGCTGCTACAGGCTCAGCAACCGATGTCTGGTGGCATCGAGGCCAATGATACGTGAGCAAAACATTTTCTGTTCTTCATCGGCTCTGAAATTGCTCGCTCTCTTGCTCCTGAATTGTAACACAGGCCAAATAGGCTTTCTGCTGGCTAGCTGTATATCACAACCTACCTTTATGATATTTATACCAATCACCTCTTTTTCGCCTTTTTTTAAAGGTAAACCGTCCAGCCTTTTCAGTCGCTTCTCACATGGGAAATTTCACATGTCCCTTTCCATTCCTGTCACCTTTCTCTGAACTCTGTTTTGCTTTGGCGCAGGCTTCTTGTGAAACTCGGGAGTATTGGGGTGACCAGGCCTGCATGTGTTACTCCAAATGCGAATGCATCGTCGCCTTACGTTATTAATCGCTTGCATTTTACACATTATTCTCTATCCTGTTCCTTTTGCAGTCTAACATCTTGCCTGACCAATAAATTAGAGCTGTGCTCTGCATCCAAATGATCGCTGAGCCGTCCACAGCGACGCTCAGCTGCCTTTCCCAAGCCACTGCAGGTAATTGAGAGCCCTGTAAGGCATACGAGCACATCCTTTTTTTTTTTTCTCCCCTTCAGCGTGCAACACTTTGTCTGAACAGAGCTGAACTTTGTCTGACACCGTGTCACCCATTCATCTAGTTGGATTAGGTGCCTCTGAAGTTTCTCACAGCCTTTTCAGAATTTGACTAATTCTGTATTCTTTGCAGATTTGGTTGATTCACAGACACCCTTTTCCAGATCTTTCCTGAATATTCTGAGCAACCCAGGAGGCGGAACGGAACCTTAAATAACCCGAAAGGCAAATTTTGGCCGTGATGAAACACTGATATTTAAACACACTTTTTGTTTCCTATCTCAGAGTCAGTTAAAACTCTTCTATGAGCAAACGTTAAGTGGGATTTTTTTTCCCCCTTCTCATTTTTTTCTCTTCTTTCGGGACCCAGGCCTGTCCCACCCACGGTGCAAGCAGAGAAAACAAGAGTCCATTAAGGTCAGCAAAAGGAGGAATCTTTCCCCAAGGCCACTGCAAAACACTGAGGATAGCTCTGGTTCCCAGTGGTACCCACTAACAGCCCCATGCCTCCTAGGGGTAACTTCTCTCTACCCTATTGTAGTTAAAACACCACCGTTTTCCTTTATTCCTCTGTCAGCCCATATTTGCCTGAGGTTTCAGGAGCACTGTGTGTCTGTCCCTGTTTGTACTTCTGCTTTATTTTGAGGAAAGAACAGTGCACAATATGGCGTTGCCCAAGAGTGGCAGACTCAAACATGGCAAAGAGGAGAGGGACAGGAAAGGTGCCAAGCACGAATTAAGTCTGTATTCTGCCAGAACAATGCCGCATCGTACAGACGTGTCCTGGAGCACACAGCACCCTAGTGATAATTTCACAGAATTAATTTTCCCAAAATGAAAAAAAAAAAAAAAGGCAACAGCACAGAAAGGATGAGGCAAATTACCAACACTAATCAGTCTCCCTCTCTCTCTTCCCTTTCCCCTTGTATGATAATTATGATAATTAACAAGCTAACAAGCTTCTAGTAAAAACAGTTCCAGAATTTCAATGTATAATTAATATTTACATCCATAACAAGTTGTCATCTATGGTGCATGTTGATTTTCTTTTTTTCAAAAGAAACTGTGCTTTATACTCAGAAAAGAAAAGTCCTTCAAGAACACGCACTAAAAAGGCTTTCTAAATTCAGAAATCTTGTCCTTATTTGCTGCTTATTTATGCAGGGATGTGCGAGTGTTTTAACGTCTGGGTTTCTTACACGTTATGGGTGCACGCGTGTAAACTGATGCAGTTCCCTCCTTTTTCTTCACAGAAGAGAAGGCCACAAATCCACCACCACACTCCAAGTCAGAAAACAGATGCAGCCACAACACACCTGTGTGTCAGGTGGGTCCTCACGCATAAACCTTGTACCATTATTTAGTGACCTGTAAAGCCAAGTTCAGGTGACCAGTCATTTGCAGAAATTACGGACCCTTGGTATGCAAATCTCTGCTGCTTGTTGTTGCGTGTTTTCTCCAATAAAGCTGGATCTGTAGTTTTCCACCTGCTGGGGAACACAGAGCAGGAGGCAAATACTTCACTAAAATAGGCTCAAATTTCCCAGTGCTCCTGCAGGGTGGCAGCCGTGCTCAGATATCACAGTGATGATGGACAAGAGTTGCACACAGAAATAACAGTCACCAGCCACTTCTCTTTGAGTATAAAAGCATCACCCACCGGCAGCTGGATAAACTGGCTGCAACAAACACCTTCAATTTGCAGCTTCTGCTTTACAGCTGAAAGATTTTATAACCTGAGAAATAAGAATGGTACTATCTCAAGGGCAGGCACCGACTGAGTTCCTCTTAACCCGTCCGTATGCGATGGCTCTCATCTCAGCCTACAGCAAACGGTTGTCCTCAGACTCTCACAACACTACGGCACTTCAAAGGAGTAACTGGAGGAGGCAGGACAATGATCCACATGGCATCAAAAATAGATCAAATGATGAAGCAAATCTCTATGGGGATAGAGAGAAGAGAAGCAATGGGAGATACAGCCAAGACAAGTTCTATGAAGACTTACTGTCCTTATTCATTAATATTTGTCCCAACAACGTATGTTCTTTGGCCAGCTGGTTTCCAGGTTTTGCCTTCCCCGCAAGTGCAACAACCAGATTTTCAAAGGAAGCATGGGCGGTGGGGTGAACAGCTAGTTCCAGCCGCCCAGCCCCAGGGGAAGGAGGATGTGGCTGCGGGGTGGGAGCCAGCTCCCACCTCATCCTCCAGCTCCCTCCGGTGGGGACCACGGCCCATGCCCCTGGGGTACCTGCTTGGCAGAAGGGATGGGAACGGGGAACAAGGGGAAGAAAAAGGGAGGGAATGCACACCTGGAAAACTAGGGTGGCTTAGAGTCTCTCTAAGACACAGGTTTTCAAGAAGAGGAAAGGCACTGTAAATAGCCACAGCCTAGAGAGAAACTCATAGAAGTAGCCAAGTAGCCAACTTCAGAAGGGAGCCAACACTTGGTATTTAAGTTGGAGCCGAGGGTAGATTTCTATGTAAGTGAAGTTGGACCTGAATTCTGGCATTACTTCTTTGCTAGATGAGATGAAACATGTGGCCTAGATATACAGTCAAGTCCACAGAAGCTGAACTAATTAAAACATACTCATTAAATCAGTCGCTCGCATTCCAGCTGCGGAGGGGTGCATGAGCACTCACCTACCCAAAGTCACCATTTTGTACAATATTTTATGGCAAAAAAAAAGAAAAAAAAAAAAAAAAAGAAAAACTGATGAACTTGTGTGTCTTCCCAAACTACTCTGCAGACAGATCCCTGCCAAATGTTGATAGTGGAGTCACCTTGTGGCTGTTTCCCAAGTGACTAGCAGTCTTTGACTGAATTCTTTAGAAATGGATTACACCCATCTTGGTTGGATACTTGCACAAAGTTGATTAAACATGCACAAAAAGTCAGAACAGAACTAGGTCTTGTGTACGAACCTAGAAGACTCCTTCTAAGCTCTGACTCCTTCTAAGCTCTGACTCCTGTAGTTATTTCAACCCTGAAGGCAGGTACTTTGCCATGATGAAATGTAGAAAGAGTATTGTACAGAGGATGCTCAACAGCTGATGGACCGCACATTTGATTAATAAGGGCAAAATAATAACACAGGAGATTTAGATTTCTTCCACAAAGCATTTCACCTGGTACCATATGGCACTTTAATGAAGAAACTAGGACACTACAAGGTAAAAGCTTTTAGAGTAAAATTGGTTAAAAAATGTCTGCTAGCTCTCGAAGTGTAATTTGAAATGAGAAATCTTTGTCATTGGCATCAACCTCCAGTAAGTGGGTGTGACCTTTTTATATATATTTGTATTTTTTTTTAATCAGCGGGGAAAAATGAGTTTTAACATTGCAGGTGGCACAAGATAACACTCTTCTATTTATCTATGTGCAATTTAAGAATTATGGTAGAAGTTAGGCAGTTCATATGGCCCTGTTAAGCCATAAAATATTGTGACGTACTGGAATCCCTCTTTTACTGTGAAAACCAAAGCATTTCCCTGCTGGAAAGTCAGTCACTTACTAAGTACGCACCGAACCAACAGTGGGAATATTTAGAGGACGCTTAGGCAAGGAAATAGTTCAACAGGGTACAGCTATACAGAGGCAAATTAATAGCAGTAAAGCAAAGAAGCCTGCTGTCAGTAAGGAGAAGGGTGCAAAACTGCTGTAACAGTAACTAAATAATAAGCTTCAGATGAAAAAGGGGAAATGCAGCACACTCTCCTACAGGAATTTCAGTTGAATCAGGGAACCCCCTAAGGACAGAAAGAACAAGTCTACCCAGACATGATTCTGAAGGAAAATTACCAACTGGAAAAAGAAGTTGAATAATTTAGAGAGCTTCACCCTCTTCCAACTCTTCAGAAGGATGAGAAGTAGAAATAAAACATAGGTGTATTAATGTGTTTATCCTTTCTTCAGATCTCTCTCTCTCGTGTTCTGCTAAGTAGTTTGTAACACTACGTTAGGGTCAGGCGCAAAGCTGTCTGCGCCTCTGTAGGCTCGTCCTGGGTCTGTCTGAGGCCCTCGAGTACCCCTAAGGATGCAGCACTGGGAAGGGCTGGGTGTGCCGTAGTGTGCAGTCTGCAGCTCACAGTGCAAAGGCAAGACCCCTTCCTGAGATCCCGGAGCCACTGGGCTGAGAGATCCCACTGTGAGAAAATTCTGGTTGGAGGCGATTTTGGCTCGCTTTGGACTGACGCTAAATCTCAGACACACACAGAGATTTCTCACAGGTGGGAAATTTTGCTTCTTAGTCAGTGGTGAAGTAAAAATTTGGCCTGGTCTTTCTCATATCCTTGGAGGATGCCCCAACAAAGCTTTACTTACTGGACATGCAAGCTTTATTCTTGGCACGGGCAACTCAATTTTACCAGGAAAAAGAAGACCACTGACTGCTTTACTCATCCTATACAGTTAAGATCTTCTTGCTAGCCTGGGTTCAGGCCATGGGGACTTGGGAAACAGTGACTCAGATCTTGAAATCAAAAGCCATCACTGTTGCACATCCAGATTTTCAAAGGGACCCTGCTTGATTAAATGTGTTTTAAGTTAGAGTAGGGAAGGAAACAGATCTGTTCACACAACAAATAAATCTTCCCCTTCGGGTGCACAATGCAAGACTTGGTAGAAGCAAGAAGCCGTTCTCGTCTCAGGACATGGCTGCAACAGGGAAATAGCCCGGAGTGGCTGCCCTGTGTTAACTTCCAGCTTGGACACACTAATTTTCTACTGAATGCTGCCTACATTTAAGCCAGTGCTGGAGGTGGGTTAAGTGGAGTGACCAAAAGGCATTCTTTATGAGGAGTAAAGGCATTCGTTTAAGGAGCTGATTCAGAGCACTGTTTTAAATTCACTCCCACACACACACTCTCTTCTTCCTTATTTTGTAATAGCCTCCCCATGAGGACAGGCATTGAGCCTACAGAAACGTAGGTAAATTTGTTTGGGGAAAAAAACCATACTTCTTCATCATGATAGATGCACTGATGTCCTGTATTTTGCTCTTACTGATGTCATTTTAACAGATGCGATATCAGTAATAGGTGTGTTGTTTCCATTAGTCCTCAGGACTTCTCTGACCTTTATGTCATTCTATAAAAACACCTGAGCACAAGGTGGGATGAGGTCCCCGTGACTGCCAGGGCAGGACGGCTCTGCAGACTGGAAGGAGGTAGGCGCGCTCCAGCGTACCATCCTTCAGCCCCCAGAGAGGCTACAGCACGTAACCAGAGCTCCCAGCTTACACCCAGGCAATCCACTGCCTCACGGCCACGCCGGCTGAAGCAGAAGGTGGCTGGAGGAAGGTTTGCCCGGCTGTGGCAAAGGGTGATTCAGACACACGCCGTTAGCAAGGAGGGAGGGTGAATGGGCTTGATCTGGGGTCAATCTCAACTGCTTCGGGATCAATGGGAGATGCTCTCGTGCCTGCTCATGGACAGCAATAGCTGTGATGGGCACGGGATGGGAATGCATCATCATGCAACTCTCCTTCCAGCCATGGTAATACCAGCTCCTCTGTGGACAATTCTCAGCACCTAAGAAGAGCTAGTCGCTCTTGACGGTTGTGCTCTGGGTGGGATTTCCAAGGCAATGGCTCCCTGGAACATCCCTTTTGTTCCCAGGAGATGAAGCCATCTGCCACTCCCCTGACTGAGCCCAGGACTAACAGCAATCCTTCATTCTCTGCCAGCGCTAGCCCAAACAGAGCTTTTAAGTTAAGAGCCCCTCATTGCTAACACATGTGAATCTAAAAAGATTCCGTAAGAAACAATGTAAGTTTTTCATGTAAGTATGGGGTCTGCACACAGCAGAGGGGGAGAGAGAAGGAGAAGAGAAGAAAGGCAGGAAAGCAGGCAAGTCCATACCCAACACCAGGGACTTTGACTCTACCTATCACAAAACATACGGACAGGTATAATACTCCTCACTTTGCTCCTATGAGAAAGTGAAGTGGTCTCTCACGCCCATACTCTTTCTTTCTCTTAATGCTCTCGGAGACGTCTCTCTTTAGTCAGTCATCCTTGCTGTAAGTTCCTTTAAATTGTAATTGGATAATCTTCCAGATTCTGGGGTCCCCTTTGTCAGAGGAATTCCTGGACATCCAGCCCCTGTTTGGTGAAGTTCAGAGTTGCCAGATTAACACAGGACTGACTGAAGATACAATTCTTTTTTCATAGTAGAAATCCTGTTTTAGCAGCAACTACCTTTAAGAAACTGTATAATAAAATATGTATGCTTGTACACTCATGTTACTGTATTTTATTTTATGTCAAATAAGATTCTGAATTTATGAATACCATGACCTGTGCAGGTGCCTCATTGATAATTTGGACCCTAGGCTGCAAGCTTGCTACCCTCAACCTCAGAGATCCCAAACGTGTAGGCACCATTTGAACTGATTTCCCCAAATATGTTCCATTCCGTCACTCTGAATGTACACGTGGCTCTTAGTCACTTGCAAAAAGCCCCACGCATAACAAGCGAGCTCTCACTCCAAAGGAAGCACAGCGACGTGCCAGGGACACGGCCGCAGCTTCCAGACCCCTGGCTGCGGGCAGGGGCCCGCTGCCCGCCTTTCCCTCTGCAGCAGGTTGTACCTTCTGGCCTCCTCTCTGCACGTGCGTGGAAGGAATACGCCCATCGCCTTGCTTTCTTACAGGCCATTCACAGAAGGGAAGTTCAGGAGCTTTGCTTTGGTTGGGACGTGCCGGCATTTGAGTCGATGGCAAACCTGCTTTATTTTTCCTCCCAGTAGGTAGGAATGTGCTTCTGTGCAGAGTAACAGAAGATATCCTCCACCACCCCCTCCTCGCTGCCTATTTGTTTTCTCCCGGTTAAGTCTGTGAGGAAATCCTCTTGGTAAAGCCAGTTAATAAGATTAGATAAATGTCTTTGAAACCAAAATGCTGATATAAAAATCAGAACAACAGAGCACCAGCTGGCTTTCCTTTTGCTCATTCAAATGCAGCTGCAACGCCGCAGCCAGTAATGTGCAAACTGGGAGTGATAATCAATAAGCAGTGAAACAAGAGCAAGATGCCTCTGGAGGAATTTTCCCTTGGTGAGAAAGATGGATTAACTCTAATTCTCAAGGCAACTGAACAAAAACATTTGCCTAAATTCAGACATAATTTAAATACTGATCCAGAGAAACGTGACAGCCTGAAATAGCAGTGAAACAAGATCCTTCAGTCACAGCGAATTATGTTATTTAACGTTGGCACTGGCCTTTTTTTTAATGCAAGGTAGCTGCTGCACTGTCCAATAAGGAACATATATTAACAATATATAATGATTAAAGGCTGTTTGTTAAGGACACCAGGTGAGAGAATGATATTGCTGACCATTATAGCTCCGTGCTTACAGAGGCACACAGTTCTGGGCAGCTTATCCAGCAGGGTGCTGTGTACACAGCAGGCTAAAGACAGAAACATTAACTAAATCACAAGATTCGGATCATTTATCTTATCATCGCATGGGGGAAGAGTTTATCTTTCAGGCAAGCACACCTGCTCTCCTTGTAAAACTTTACTCGTGCCATTACCGAGCGTGTTATTGTTTCTTGTTCAAACATGCCGCCGCAGGAGCGGGATGGCGCCCAGGGTGGGCGTCTGTCCCTCGCTGAGCGAGCACCCAGCCCTGCGCCTGCACATCCTCACTTGAGCGGGAACACCTGCCCCGGCTCGGGGCACCGGCGCACGGCAGCAGCAGACAAGCTCCGCTACACACTCACCTTACCCGTGAGAAGGGCGCTGGGCTGAAACTGAAGATGCTTTAGAGGCTTTTACAGAACCAACACAAAGTTCTCTTTTGTGATTCTGCCCTATGGGATAAAGTGATGGGAATTAAATCTGGGAATTTGATTACATTTGAGAATTTAATGGGATGTATTAGTGTAGTGAACTGGGTTGAAAAATCTCACTGACCTGGATTTTAAAAGAAACCTGGAACGTCTTCGAGACAAAATTTACGTGAAATGTCAAATCTCTGGCCAAAGGAGGAGCTCTGTAAGCGCAGCACCAAATCCATGTGGATGAACGATCACCTCAAAAACTGTACTGGATTAAGCAAAGATCACCTAAATGCTGGAATTTGGGATTGGCCTCTGAAGAAATCACATTAGGGATGAGAAAGTGTGTCCCCAAAGCCAAAATTATTCCAATTGATCTGACCTTGACCTTACCCAAAAAAAAAACCAAACCCAAAGTAAAAAAAGAACCAGGCATTAAATATATTGAAAACCATGGAAAAATAGGCCCTTCTAAATTTAAAGACATCACAAGTGTTCTAGTAGGATCTGAAATCTAGATGAAGGCTTTGCCACCAGGCCTTGCGAGGGAAGGTGATGTAAAAGGTGGAAGAGAGGCAGGATGGCTAATGGGAAGAAGGCTGTGGCGATGGAAGCCGCTGCATCTAAAAAAGCTGTGAACTAAAAAAGCGACTGAGTAGGGTCCATCTCAGGAGCCTGAAAAAAAAGCATCATGTGAAGCTGTAAGATCAGTGGCAATATTTTTAACAAATATTTCAAGAGAGGTCGGTGCAAGGGAGTTCTGAATAAGTGCACGGCATTGTTCCAGAGCAAAAAAACAAAGCAAAAAAACAAACCCTGCATGCTGACTTAGGGACGAACGAGAGGAAAAAGACCTTTATTTATTAGATGATTATAGAATGACCAGGACCCATGAAAAGGAGACGTGGCAAAGGCAGATGTGGTCTTAGTGTGTCGCGTGTGAAGTAAAGCCAGTGCAGGCAGGCAGATATTTCTGCCATTATGGTAGATGGTGGTGCAACCTCAACCACAAGACTGGTAGGGTTGTGCAAGGCTGGTCCCATGCATGAGGAACTGAAACCAGAACAGGTGCAGAGAAAGGCTACTGGGTATATCCAGGAAATAACGAACCTATTTGATGAGGTTGAGCTTGTTTAGCCTAGCAATATGAAGACTGAGAAAGGATATGGTTCCTTATAAATAGAGCAAGTTGATGTGTAAATGTTAGAAAGAGAGAAGAGCTACCCGACAAGGGGACAGTACAGGCACGAGAACAAGTGAATATGAATGGGCTGTGAAAAAAAAAAAGGATACTAGAAAAGGGTTTCTAAGCAACCTGAGCAAGGTTCTGATACAGCAGCACAGCAAACAGAAAAGTAGGAGAGACAAATTATTTCTGGCACTTGATACAACCGGAAAAGATCGGGTTCAATCTGCATACAGCAGCCTACGGCACCCCAGAGGCCCCTTCTAGTCCCATCCTTGATATTTCTAAATGCTTTTTGCTAATTGGAGGGGAAACTACATATACAAAGGTCAAACTCAGGATCTTTGGAAAATTTGGATAAAAACACCTGAACAAATAGAACTTACATTAGGCCAGTCTGTAAAAGTCAAAAGGAAACGATAGCTTCCCCTTGATTGCTCACAGCTGCAGTCCCTGCCATCCAGCAAGGGTGTGGGCAGGTGAATCCCTGCCGTCACAGCCCCACCGACGTACACAACCGGTGCACTCATGCTCACACCCTGGTTCCTCCGAGCCCGCAGAAGCCCCAGCTATAGATCACCATGCTGCAGATGCACGGGTGCAGGGCTCCTTCCATCATGCGTCCTGTCTTTCCCGCAGACAGGACCGCGCCTTGCTTGAATGTCAATGAAAATAAACTATCAAAATATCCATAGCGTAGCATTGACACAGTCCATGTTAAATTAATCTCCATGAATCAAGAACACATATTTGCAGAGGTGGTTGCTCGCGCCTGATCTGTACATAGCATCGCATAATGAAACTGAGAAATCCAGTTCAGTTCAGTTACGATTTATAGTCTCACTTAGGACATCCAGTCACGGCCACAGCGCAAATAATACACAAAAATGCAGCTGTAACGCTCAGGCCAGTCTCCTGAGATCGGTAATGTCTCGCTTGCTTCAGTACATTAACCTGGTTTAAAGTAAGGGATGCTAAGAATCTCTGTTGGGCACTATCTCATATTACCTGGTGCAGATAGTCAACCGAAAAAAAAACCACCCCAGCAATAAACCCCCCTGGCTTTATACATATGCAAATCACATGGGAGACGGCAGCCAAAAATAAAAAAAAAGAAGAGGAAGGAAGGAAGATTACAAATCAGGTTAAATTGGCCAGTATTTCTAGCATGAATAATAGACTGTAAATAAATAAACAACAATGGCGTGTGGTAAAGCTTTAAAGCTCACAATGTGATTCCTCATGTCAAGCTGTCAAGCAACTACTGATTAATCTGAATAGAAATTAACAGCAAACTGGAAGATAATTGTGTAGCAGCTCTGTCTCTCCTGAATCCAGAGCGCAGGTGCTGGGCCACATCTGCCCCCGAGGATAGCACAGAGACCATTATTCTTAACCAGAAAACGCCCTGTCCCACTTTTTACAGCAGAAGACTCAGGAGGACAGAGCAATGCTATCAATTTGATGGCCATCAGTTCTGTAATCATCCCACAGCCATCTCCCCAGAGATGTATTTAGTATTAGATGCATTTTTCAACCAAATAAATATTCTAGACTTCAGCGTTAATACGCCATTAAAATGACACCGTCATGCTACACGGAATACTATAAATTAGACCTCAAATATAACAGGCCAGACAGAAATAGCTATTACTCTCTCCCCTACCCCACTTTCTCCACCTCCACCTTCCCTCCCGAAGGAAAATATTTGTAAAGGAAGGAGAAAAATTGCTTCCTTGTAACAATGCCTGTGACTTTGAGGTAGACGCTCATTCTCTGCCGATGCAGGTCCCTAAATATCAAGAAATAAGCACCAAGAGAGCCAGCCGCAGGACATTTTCAGTTCTGGGTGTGGTGCTGAAGAGGTGAGCTGGGTTTGCTTTATCTTCCCTCCTGCCTCTTTTTCCCCTCCCTCTTCCCTCACCTCGTCTCTCCTTACCCCCTCCCTTCGGCGCTATATAAACCAGAGGGCAGGGCATCCAGCTGCTTCCACAGCAGAACAATGTTTGGGCAGAGTCCATGTTGACACAACTGCATTATATCCTGAAGGGTCAACGGCAGCTTTTTAGCTCATTTTTTTGTTGTTGTTACTTTTTCTTTACCAACTGCATAGAATTAACCTTCCACTTTTGCACAGATGCCATTGGTCCAAAATATATGAGCTCATCTACTTGACATCTCCTACCACTGTACTATAGGGCCAGTTTAAGAGTATTACTATTTTCCCATTAAAACAACTAGAAGCCCTCCTGTTCCTTAACATTTAACATAAGTTACATGTAGAACATGAATGTGAGACTGGTCAGACAACCAAAACCTCTTTGTCCCATCTCGGGCTTTTCTGAGAAGGATTATCTCAGCTAAAGGTCAAACACAAAACCACAATATACCATCCCATGGTCCAAATCCTGGCTAACTCAGGACCTCAATATCTACCCCCTTGTGCAGCGAAGAGCTGTCCAAGGGCTTGGCATGCTGTACATAACCCCTCTCCACAGCACACCTGTGCTACTTGGCCTTAGGGATGGCAAACTTTACACGGGAGGCCCTACAGCGTACAGCCTGTTTGAGAAGTACCTTGGTAAAAGCACGGTCCTACAGCTCTGAAAGGGCAAACCAGCTTCAGCCACCTACAGGCAACAGCCCCGCCAAACCACTCTGACTGCTGTTTCTGGGAAGCAGAAACATTCCTCACCTCTTTCAGAAAACATCCCGCTCCACAAAACGCACGTAAGGTGGAGGTTAGCCAGTGGAGCTGCTGGCAGAGAGGTGTATCACAGTTCCACGGATTACACAAGGACGTAGCATTACTCGTAAAGGCCCTCTCAAATTTGAGACTGACAGTTTCAGAACAAGAAGCCCACGAATCTTCTAGCTATTCTGTGCACGTTTTCTCCACGCTGGATCTTTTTCTGGTGGCAATATACTCCATGGACTATTCAAAACGAGCTATCTGATGGTACTTGAATTTTTCTTCTCTAGTGGGATCTCTACTAAAATCAGCACTGGGAACTTCATAAACACACCCCCACCCACCCCGCTTCTAAATATTGGCTGCGCGTCAATAGTTCAGGGTCTAGGCATTTCAGATACAAAACAATAAAACAAATCAAAGGAAAGATGTTTTTTTGTTTTTCTTTTTTTTAAAAAAAGAAACTTCCACCAGTCATTTTTTTTTCCAGGCAAAGTCTTTGTGTGTTTGCTCTCCCAAAACACAATGCTGTGGTATCTCAGAGTTTCTGAAGTGGCAGTGGAGGCACTGTAGTCTTATGTTTCATTGAGTGCTCGTTCAAAACAGCTGTATGTTCTATATAAAACATGTTTACATAGTAAATGTACTTCCTGTAGACACAAAGAAATGTTAATGAATAACCATTCCTGCATTTCAAATTTTGCAGGGCTGTGGGAAGGATCAGTGCATGACAAAATAGTTAATGTTCACCCACTTTCTGGCACATGAAATCTGTTACTACGACTAATCCCTTACAGAGAAAAGAAAACATGGAAAACAAACTGGCACTGGCTGGTTCTACTGTGCGGGGATTTTTTTTTTGTTTTTTTGGGGTTTGGTTTTTGTTGTGTGGTTTTTGTTTTTTGTTGGGTTTTTTTTTTTGGTAGAGAAACTGTGAGATGCATATACATGGGAGCGGAACAGAGGAGGTATTCAGTGGAGAATGCCAGAAGGCATGGACTCCTTTTGGTAGGCAAGGCTGTTGCCTTTAATTGTATACATTGTCTTGAATTCTCACCTTCAGAAAAAACGCCAGTTTGATCTCACACAGTATTCACTACCCATATTTACATCCTGTTGCCCGGGGCCCAGGGAAGGCAAACAACAGGCATTTTCCTTTCAGTCAATTTCTATCTGAAAATCTATATGACTTAAAAGACTTCTTAAAGAACAGATCTGCATTTATCCTGGAAAATTTTTAAAAAGCAAAAATCAGGTGACCTAACCTATAGCATTGCCCCTGAAAAAGCCTCAAAAAGAAAACTGATTACTACTCGAGGTGAAGTTCTTTCTGAAACACAAAGATATTAAAGAATTAGGAATTCAGTAGATAGCTGTGAAGTCCCACACATGACCCCCACCTCCCTGCGAAGTAAGCCACTAAATTAATTAGGCTTTGCTATGCAGCAGTTTTATCTGAGATACGTAGCTCTTTCTTCCAGTCCCCTGAATACATGCAAGCCTGAAAAAGAAGCACAGATAGGAACCAATCCACTTCAAGGGAAACCCAAACAGCATGGGGCAGATCCTTACTGGAGTAAAGGATCTGCACTGAAGTAGACGGGACAGGAATAATTTACACCAGCCAGGAATCTGCTCCGCATCTGCAGACCAAGTTATGAAAAAAAGGTGATACACCATATACGGACCAGATGCACTAGTGTATGCAAGGCAAAAACAAGCTCTGCTGGGGATGTTCCAACATTTCTACACAAGATTTCACAGCATACAAAAATTAATTCATGTGAATGAAAAGCTTTTTTAACTGCAACCTCTCTGCATGGTTTCAAAGTGCTACCGTGGACAAGGTTTTCAAAGGCCACCCAACAAGCAACGCTCAACTGTATCTTCTTCACAGGGTGGCATATGAATAGCACATTTCAGTTTTAACAGACTGAAAAATCATTACCGCAGCAATAAGGCTGAGACCTCAGAGCAATTTTCTCAATAAACACATTCCTTGACAATTATTATTTTTCTTCAAAAGATATATTTTGCTTTGTGATAAGATTTTTCTTGATATCCCAGCAATTAACAAAGGACAATCTGGTTATTTTTCTTGTAGGAATGCCAACCCCTTCTTATGTTTTGTGATAAACAATAATTTATTAAAATAAACTATTTATTAAATTCAAAGAACTCATTCTCTTAAACTACCTGAGGAGAGGGGGGGTTGATGAACTTCTGGCAAATTTGAAAAGTCCTCGGCAAGTAACGCGGTGAATGTGATGAACCTCTATCTAATGAATAAAACGCTGTTTACAAAACAGTTTTTCAGAGGTGTTCAATTTCTCCAAAAGTGATCTGAAACAAATCAGGAGAGAAAAAAAGTTCCACCAGAAGCAATGGCCACAGTTAAAGACACGTACAACAAAGCTGATGAAATCAGAGGAAAACTTGATTCCTGTATACGCACTCTAAGAAAAGAGATAAGAGAGTGAGTGTCAGGATGCAATGCTATTTTGAATTACCAAACACTGCCACCGTGTGTTCACTTCAAAGACTATCAGGCTGCTTGAAAACAGCCAGATGATAGGTATTAAAAGATAAAGTAAATCAAATTTGTTGCTCTATCTCTTCACGTCCAATGTTTCTGTATAATGCAAAAGTAATGGTCACCTCAGAAAGGTTTTAACTATTTTTAGCCACTTGTGTTACGTTTGAGCAAGAACACATGGCTCTGCTTCCAACCCCTTCTACCATCATTGGGGAGAGTACAAACTAGAAAACGACAGAGAAAATGATGGACAAGCTTTGGTTTCACACACAGATGCCTACCGTAATCGATGCTTCATTCTGCTTGTGCAGTGCCCGCCTCGGTAAGCTTCTAGTTCGTCCTGATGGTCCCTAAAAGATACCAAACCCCACAAATGTTCATACAACTACAATATAATTATTTCAAGAGATTGGCTTTTCTTCAAAAGTTGATGCATATGAACAAAAACATTCCTATAATGGTGGAGAAAATGGATTCAGATGAATTCCTACTAGTTCTAATGTAAGCAGCAAAGGATCTCTACTTTTACTTGAAAACTCTATCTGTTCCAATCTGAATTAAGAGCATCCAATTTCTTATTATTTAATACAATCTCCCACCTGAAAACTCCCCTCGAGGTGGAACACAGGCAGAGGAACCGCATCTCAGTACTGAAAAGCTAAAAAGACTAGAGATGCTCCTCATTTAGCTGAGATATTCATGAAGATGCAAAGGAATTGCAATGACTTAGCCAAAAAGATGGATGCCCAATTTTCTTCCACATTTTCAAAGCTTCTGTCATAAATTCTTTGAGTTGGGATGCCTAACATTAGCTTGTAAGATCAGGAAGTGTTAGAAACACATTCCTAGCTATTTTTAATTAATATGTATACACACACACAAAAATTGATGAACTGAAGTGGGAAGAACTGGCTGAAAAATCATCCCCCCCTCATCAGCATTATCCAGGTAAACAAAAGATTTCAACCACCTTCCTCAGAGGATGCTGCAGGTTCCACCTCTCTGTGTAGAGATTCGTTGAGTGGGTGCCAGCTCCAGGAAAATGCAGACCTCAGGGAGCTGGGCCAGCAATTAAAAGAGACGCAAGTAATACTTTGATGAAATAGCACACCTGCAAGAAAACGTTCTTCGGCACAGTTGTAGATATTTGAAATTGCAAGAATGAAAGAATTTTGCAGAAAGACTGAACAGCAGCTTGAATGCCTAACGGACGACTATGCAGTTCTGGACCGCTCAGATCCAGAATTAATTCTCCGTAGGACAAGAAAAACCACAATACTTGCATTTAAACGTGATGTGCTTTGTCAGCGTTACTCATGCCTGTACCCGCTGGATGTCTTTGGTTATTCCAAGCTTCTTTTGCTCACAGGAATCCCGAGTGTTCAGAGTCAAGCTTCTAATACCTTAAAATTCGGTGTGACCCCAAACAGATGGCAAAGATGAAAAAGCGAGTGGAGAAGTCGTTTCAAGTAACTGATAAAGGACAAACCCCACGATATTTACCATGTCACTTGCCATTTGTTCTTCAGTGTGCATTGTAGAGTATATGCTTATCTACAGCTCTGTTCTGCAAGTCGTCTAACAGCAGGAAGAAACCATAAGCCCCACATGCAGCTCTACGGGCAAATGACAGCATTAAGTCAGGAAAAAATTGGGTTGTCCCAGTCTGTTCCAGATTTGTCTAACAATAGATGGTAGCAGCATTCCCATCAGAGAGGTTCAGAGGTAGGAAAAACAAACTGGAAAAGCATCTTTGACCAAGCTTCCAGAACTCCATCATGTTTCCTACTGCAGACTTAATGCAGCAAAACACATCTATGGCACTAATTAGTAAAGGAGAAACTGTCAATGGGCTCCATCTTAGGTAAAAGCAGATGAAGAGAATAGCATGAAAGATCATTTTAGCAAAGTTTAAATATAGGATCAAAAGGAGAACTTGTAGGAAACCGACATCTATGGTCTGTAAGGTGCTTTTCAGTACATGAACATACTTTCAAAAGGAGAAGGTGTGTCAGCTGTTTAGGTACTTTTAAACCATGACTTTGTGTTTTAATTTCTTGATCTCTTTCCTACAATAAATACATAAAGCTTAAATTAATTTTTTCCTTACAATACTTATCACCATCAAAGCAAGTGTCATCATCAATGTCACTACCAACCTACACTTCGCAGAAGTTCACACGTCTGAGTAAAGTCAGTGGGTACAAAATAAGCCTTCAAAAATGTAACCAGGATTTGCCAACTCAGGTGTTAAAAAAAGTTGACATTTCAGACTGTGGCTCATACACTGCATTTGACTCATTATTCTCTATTCCTAGTTTTAATCTTTTTTATCTAGTTCACACTTCTTCACATCATTTAGTTCCATAGAACAAAAACCCCTTGGAAAGCGACATAGTTAAATTTCAAACACACACAATATATTGCAGGAGTAGCATAAAGGAAGCAATATGATCTCAGTTTATATCCATCCCCCACACCAAATAAACCGAACTAGTAATTCTCTCACTGTGATTTCCAGTCAAGAAACATTGCAAAGAATCTTATTAAAATGTAACTTGAATCGCTAATCCTTTGTAGAGCCAAACATTCCCCAGAGATCACCCTCTGGTTTCACTCTCAATAGGAGAAAGCAAATGGGTAGAGATTGGCGGTCTCCTGTGAACCTGTTCTTCAGCTGATGCATTCCTTTGAACTTCTGCTCTTTCGGGATGAGAAAGGAGGAGAACTTAGTTTGAAAAAATAAATTATTCAAATGAGTGTTGTGTGCAACAAGAGCATAACTTTTTGAACCTCAATAAATAGGTGTCTGTGAGCGTGCGCATGTCAGTGTTCATATTTAATCTGCATTAAATGAACTCACTAACTAATGAAATATGTAACGGGAATGAGCAGATGAAATTAAACACAAACACATATTGTGCAAAAGTTATTCCACCCTGCCGCCTCTAAATCCTGGTGTATAAACAACTAGTTACTCTGTTCCCAGCTATACCTCAGTGCAAGATCTGACTCTGTTTTGAACTAATTACAACAACCACAGCTGCCAACGAGCACTACTTTACACTAAATGTTCCTCATTTCTTAACTTGTTGATCACAGTGTCTCACATTATTTCCAGTATATTTCAAAGTCAAAAATTACTCTTTGGATTTAAAATTTCCCAGAGCTTTTATTTGAACTCTTTTCTTAGATATTTTCAGTATAATAGAAAACTACCAAACAAACAAACCAACCTCAAGCTACAAAACACATAATAGACTTAAAGTAGAACTTGCATCATCCTGATTTAGCTCACAGTAAATCTTTTTCACTGGATTTGGCAAACAGTCCATCCCTGAAGTGAAGCTTGATCATTCAACTCCAGTCTCAACAGCCACCTTCTAATAAAAAGACCAAATTTTGCATCCAAAATTCGACAATGACTGATGAAGTTTGTCTTTGAATTAGATTTATAAAATTGGAGGACTCCAGAACTCTTAAGATATAACAATGTCCAAATAATCTTACACCCATTTAATTTATGTAGCTAGTTGCATTAACATTAGCTTTCTGTCACCAATTTTCCTTATTTTTATCAAAGCCTTGTTTGTAAGCTCCATGGTTTCATCCCACTTGTTTTTCTCGGGGCTTGTGTATGTCACCAAGTTCTCAGTATACTGCAAGACTGACTTCAAAAACCTATGAGACATAAAACCAAAGAAGAAAAACTCATTAAAGGATTTAAAAAGGAAAAAGAAATAAAGAAAAGTACCTCAATGCCTGATTTAAAGTGGCTAATGTCTGCAAATTTCCAAATCTCCTCAGGATGATCAATACACTACGGCTTCTTCTACTTTGGCAAGGAAACCACTCCCTAGTTCTCACAGTAAGAGGTGATGATTTTCAGAGCTGCAGTTAAACACTGCCATAGAAAGAACGCGGTGATAAAACATGTGACAATTTTCCCCAAATGGCTTCCTTTCCTTTCTCAGTCAAATGTTTCACAATGCCTAGGATATCCAACCAGCTGTTAACTGACACTCGAGGAGTAAAACCACCAACATATTAAATACAGCTTTTATGTACTAATATTTTTTGAGTGTGTGATCATTTTCTAAGGAAGAGTCTAATAAAAATGGAAAATTTGAATAACTGGACCATATATTTTTAACTAAGTTATTTTAGCTCTTGAGTGAACATTGTCTGAGATATTACGATGACTACAATGACAGAAAGAGGGATGACAATCTACTAAAAGCCATGCTGTTCCTTTTTTTTTTTTCTCTACACGATTTATACTACAGATCAAAAAGGAATGTGTACAACTTCCTATTTTCATAAAACCTAATATACTCACTTCAGATACTGCTGGTAATCAAAAGGATTCTTCTCACAAACCCAATGAATGTTGACTAGTTCCAGAGTAATCAACACTAAGACAAGCCGCAACACTGGAGACAAGAATTTAATGCTAGAAATAAGCAAAAATATTTTAAATAAACAAACTAAACCCAAATTAAATTGAAATTAGTAATATAAAAAAATTCTTCAGAATTTTGCATAGGTCCTCAATAGCTGGATATTGCACAGTTTGGGGGGTGGGAGGGGGAAGACTATGAAAAGTCCTTCAGCAAAAAGCAGAGCAAATACCAAACCTATAAACAAAGACCATAAATTAGGAAACCTCTAAAAGAGTAAAAGAGAGAAGCACATATAGTTAAGATTCCAAAGAAAACCTCACCAGCACCCATTACTTCATAAAGTGGAGTTCAACTGAATTCCAAATATGTATCGTCAGTTTTAAGTTATGCTTCTTAAATAATATGGTTAACATTTTTATGAAGAGAACCCGGCCAAGATTACAATATTTATAGTTTTCCCAGTTTTTAAAGTGCATTCATAAATTCATTCTGAATAGGAACAAAACTAATGGAATACGAAACAATCTCTCTTCTTGTGTAAAGATGCTGCCCCAGATATAACGATAAAAAGCAGCAGAACTAAAGTAGGTAGAGCTTTGAAATCTGTTTAACCTATTGCATTCAGATAAAACTTGAATGGCATTTACACACTTAAACAGGAAAAACTAGCAACTAAAAAATATAACCTAATGTTGAAATGGTACTTTTATGTGAAAGCTTATGATTTACAGTGAAGAAATCTAGCAGTGCTAAATGAAACGGTTAACAAGAACACGTGAACACTGTTGACTTTGAACTTGTAAGGCAAACCACCGAACGCCAGCACCAGCAGCACACAGCCACTCTCTCGTAAACATAACCACAAAGTAAAGAAAACCCACCAGCCAACCTGTTTAACATCCGAAGATAGTTATGCCTCTGGCGAGAGCGTAGAGTCTTGTTCATCCGCTGTTTGTATCTCAACTCAGTGCTGGCAATAACTTGTTCAGACACTTGATGGCACTGCGCGCTTATTTTACGGAGTACCACCAATATTTCCAGAACGGGTCGCGGAGAATAAAGTGTGCAAATACGCCTATCACAAAGTTCAATCAGCAGCCTCCAAAACAGGAAAGAATTGTTATTTTCAATCTTTTGTTAGCTGGGTTTAACATGAGATATATTTCACGTTCGGTGTGGTTTGATTCATAATGTTTTAACTCAGAAAGCCTGGAAACAGATTACTCTCACCTCATGACTGAAAAAAAGCAAGGATCTACTTAGTACGGGCAGTGATTGTGTTCTCTATCACTGTACTGAATATAAAGGCAAAACTGCTGATGCTGAATACGTTTCCCATTTCAGATCAAAGATACACAACCACAATAAACAAAACTGCCTGGCTGAAATGATGCACTGAACACAACAAGTCACAGCAGGGTTGTGGTTGAAGCCTCCCACCATAGCTCAGTTCACAACCAATTAACATCCACCATAATAAAACTCACTCAAACAAATGGTATTTATTAGTACTTTAATTAGTGTGTGGTCTTTCTTCTGGGCCGAACAAGAAGCAGACTTAACATTTCATAAAATGCAGGTGGTGAGGCCATTGTTTCCATCTACAGTGGATTATGCTTTGTTGAAGCACCCAAATATCTTTCTGCTGTCACATTCTAACCTGCTAACCTGATGTGTCACACACCACTCTAAACAGTGGTTGGAAATGTTTCTTAATCTCCTTCATGCTCAAATTATCTCTGAGACAGCAAAACACTAAATGAATAAAAGCCATGAAGGCAGAACACTCTAAAAATGGTTTAACACTTCAGTAATTAGACTTCTTTTTCATAAGCGAGAAAAGTGCAGATTGATGGGTAGGAAGCAGAAAGCACACATGCTACATAAGTAAAGCAACAGGTAAAGTCCTCTTTGCACTATCCCGCCCACGCCTAATGCGTTTGATCGGGAGAGTATTGCGCCAATGTATTCACTCAGTCACGAGACTCTTAAGACTGCTACAAGAGTGCCAATTAAAAGTCAAATGGTTTTGATCATTATTCCAAGTCAGATATAATTGGAACTAACATACCACCAAGTCTGACAAGAAGTCTAACAAGATATCTTCTATTTCAGAATCTTGATGCCAAAGCATGTAAGAACAGAACTCTGTAGCAGCATATTGTTATTTCAAATGCCACGCACAGCTGTGATACCAAGCACATTGAAACAGATTTTGGATGCAGTTTTAGCACACGAAACAGATTAAAACCAACTTAATCTACTCAGTACATAAATATTGAAAACATTTTGCCTCCCCAGTCTGAAAGAAAAATCATTATTTTTTCACGCTAATTTCCAAGAAAAATCTCTACCGTAATAATGTCCCAAATCTACAATGTCTTGTCTGCATTGAAAGATGACGTTCAGCTGCATTCTTCAGATTTTTAGATTAAATCAGAAGCAACATTAGGAAAGTGCATGCAACATTTCAATCATCCTAAAGCCAGGGAAATGAGTAACTTATGTTTGAGAGTTCTTGTGTTGGGCTGCATGTAGAAGCTGGCAGCGGGAACTGGGAGGCATCAAACTCACCTCTCTGTTAGGACGCTGTTGATTGGATCATCTGTACTACAGCAATTCTGGGGCATATATTGCTGCAACCGAGATATCATTTCAGATATCATCAAAATTAAAGTACTAGCTTCAGCATTTCCTTCCAACCTTAAAAACAAAAGAAAAAAAACTAAGATTTGAGATGATAAAACTGTGTAGTACTTTTGTTTCTCAAACGGCATATATCAAGATAAAGATTTTTTGGACAGCGGCGCATTCAATGTCCACTCTCTGATATCATGGTTCTTTTCCCTCTGCCTTATAAGCATCATTTTCTTTCTCCAACCAAAATCAATCTTTTCTCAGCCCCAGCAGTCTTCTGAACCCCTCTTAATCCTCCATTCACCAAAATCCTGCAGCATATTGAGTATGTTCCAGATGCACTGAATTTTTACCTCTCAGCTCTAAACAAGTACCATTTCCTCCAGTGATATTACTGACTTCCTCCTTTTCAAATGACAAGAGAATGTTACATTCTTTTTCTAAGTAATATCTCATGTAAAGTCTTCCACTGATTTGGTTACCAAGTCCTTTTCAGCACATGCAATTATTTTCTGTTTTACACCTGGTGAGCCATCTTTTGTTTTTACTTTGATGGACTCAAGCTCTAGTTTAACTTCCTAACAGCTCCTTCAGCACCTCTCCAGAAACAGAATATGGAGTCACTAACACCTTTGTATGTTTCAGATGTTCTCATTCCCTTCAGATTATAGTTTATAGTCTTTATAGTATCTGTACTGATGTGTATAGCACGATGAAGCTAAAAAGAACAAAGGGATCTTCTCATACCCCTCTGGTGTCTATCATCTTCCTAGTAACGTCTTTGAAGAGACCTTACACCATCTCAAATCCCATTTTTCGTAACTATTTTGAGAGACATCATCTTTTTTAATAGCATATACATACCCTTTAATTGTTTGAATGTGTTCCTCAGGTGCTGTTGGCAATTTGGGCCATAAGTGAATGCTCTTCATACATGCCAGCACCTCAAAATTTATATAATGAAAAATGTTACATGAAGTGGAGCCTTTAACAACAGGACAACACATTTTACCTTTCTTAGTGGCAATTTTAGAAAACACTACAACAGGTAGTAACTAACTTCTTCAGTAGCTGTAATTGTGTAAGCCAACACGAATTGTTAAGGTTCATGTCAGATCAGAAAGTCCTGATATACACTTTCATACTAAAACATCACCTGAATAAACTAATTTACTATTTTTCTTCCATTTTTTTAATATAAAAGATTAACTAACATGATTTTTGTAACATACCATTTGAATGCTGTCGAAAATGGAAAGTACTAAGCATGCCTACTGCAATCTCAAATCAATACAGGAACATCTTCAAGCAGTTCAGCAATTCATAAACTGACTAGCAGAGAACTACCACGACACTTGAAACCAGATTTTGCTACGGTGACAGACTCTGAATCAGCTGGCTTTCATACAACAAAAACCTTAGTTATAGCCCAATCCAAGATTCCTAGATACTTGCCCAGACTGTTCCTGACATAAGAAAGCACAAGGAGATTAAGAAAACTACAGAACAGCAAACATTCACGTAAGAATGAAGCTATTCAGTGATCTAGAGCTCAAACACAGCACCAATTGCTTCAACAGGAGTGTATGTGGTTACAGCTCATTTTAGCAACTGTAAATTGTGAAAGATAAAACTGAAAAGCTCATTAAAAAAAAAAGAAGAAAAAAGTAAGATTTTAACTTCTTAGGACAATCAAAGCATGAAGACACCAATTAGATCAATTTTAAGGATTCACAATTTTAAGGACCGAAATGCTTTCACAGTTGGAAGTACCTACCTGTTTCTTGAGTCGGGAAATTGGGTGAAATCGAGAACGGTAGCAACTTGCACAGTTCATCAGTGGTTTTATGACCATGTGTTCCTGATTTACAAAATCATAGACAATACACAACAGTTTCTTTAAACTGTCCTAATCATATGCAGACCTAGACTTGTACTTAATTTTATGCAAGCCACCTATAGCACTGAAGTCAGTAAAGACTTCCAAATGTCTGAGGGCTGAAAGCAGTAATCAGCACAGTGAGTGTTTAAAGCTTTATTTCTTTGACACATTTTAACTACGAAACCTGACAGCAGTTGACATAAAAGCAACCAAGTATTCTCTTAACGCAGCAGCACGCAACATATCTTGAGAAAATAAAAAGAGCTGCAATTAATAAATGGAAGATTTATCTCACAGGTTGCTGAATGATATCGAAAGAAGTAATCCCAAATATTAACAGGAAATTGGAGGGAGCAAATATAGTAACTGTTAATGTTGAGAAACATGTATTGCTAGACAAAAGGTGTTCATAAATTCACAGTATAGAGGGTGGATAGAGTTCACACCTGCATTAGTGAGCCAGCATTATTTATAGTGTCTCAGAGAAAGAAAATCTCAAATATTACATACCTCGGTGGCTGAGCTACAGATACTCTACATACCCTTCAGATAACTCAGCAGATAAACAGGCTAGGTATCGATCCAATTCGACAAATAAAATTAAGTGAAGTCACTATAATTTAGAGATCAGCCATGTGAATAAAGAGTGGTTAAGCAACCAAATTAAGGTACAGTAAGAAAAGGTAATTTTTTAGAAAACTTTGTGTACTTATTTCACTACAAAACTAGAAAAAAATATACTTCCACAATGTTTTACTTGGAGGAATACTTCATTTCCACAAAAAGATGCTGTCAAGAAAGATTCAGTCATAAGACTCTCTAAAATCAGATTTGGCATCCAAAGCAACAGGAAAAAAATCTTCTGAGAGCGTAATATTGAAACCTACCTTAAAAGCAAACATATCCTCATCTGAGAATCTGCAGAGAAGAGTAATTGCAAATGCAACTATCTGATTAGCTACTTCTCTGGGAAATGCTTCTAGATTGACCTCTCCATGGCTTAACCGATCTCTTACACGTGGACCCTCCTGGTGGTTCAAGAAATCCCAAAGAAATTCCTGTGGAAACATATGCCACATGTATAGAATTCTATTCTTTGTGTATTCACATAAAATAGAATATGTTCAGCATACAGATTACCTCTGAAAGATAAGTATGTGATCATGTCTATAAAAAAGGGCAAACTCGCCCACCTTGGCAGCTTCTGAGGAAATTCAAAACTAACATATGTGCTATTTTGTGAGAGGTAACAAGAGATTTCCTTGAGCTTTGCGTCCCAAGTCCTCCACAGCCCCACTGCCTCTGACACCAGGACAATAAACTCAGGTCTCCCCTACAGTCTCAAAAGGCCTCTAAATTCAACATGCCTAGTTTTCACGTTCACTATCTGTTTGGGTGGCAAGATGCAGGATGTGCTCTGGTAGGTTTGCAGCTCTGTTTTTGTGCCAGCTGCCCAGGTAGCTGGTGTAAGATGCGTCCCAGGAGCAGTCAGAAATAAGTTTTTTTTTTTCCCCTGTGTAAAGCATCAGTTTTCTTTCTGCTCCTTTCAGCTGATCTTCAGCAGTCTAAAGACAAATATCCCTGAGACTTCTATATTTAAGAAAGAAAGACAGTCTTACATCCTAACTCAATATAGCTTGTCAGGTACAACCTTGTATCCTTCACAATGAAAAAGTGTAACAAGCTTCTGCTTCTAAGCTGCTGGAGGTAAGCTGTGTGAAATAAATGACTATTAGCCATGATCATAAATATATTACTAAATTTAAAAACAAACAACAACTAGAAAACAAACCAAAAAGCCAAAAAGCTTTCAAAACACTTGCCATGGCAGGTTCCTCAAGAACTGCAGGAAGCTGGTTGACTTCTTCATTACCCAAATGCTTTGCTAGCATCTAGAAAAAGTAATTTGAGTAGAAACTTACTATAGAAAACCAAACAATCAAAGAAAAAAACCCACCAAGTTAATTAGTTTCCCTAATTTTAAGCAATTACTTCTGCCACTCAAGAATCAATGTGCCTATTTACTCCTGAACAGACCATTTGAGATAATTCAAGAGAATTGTAAAATTGAGGATTTCTGCTTGCAGTGTTTATTTTTATTTATTTTTAATAACTGAACCTAGGAAAAATGACAGCATGTTGGTTTCTGTGAGATGAAGAATTTAAAGATAAAAACATTTAGAAGAAATTAAAGTCTGTGCATTAAAATTTGTATTAATTTTGACATTTTTTGGTGGATTCCAAATTTAACATATTTACTGACCACCATCTAAATTTTGCAAAAAATGTAGAAATAATGTCTTATCCAGCACAAGAAAGTGCTTTCTGGTCTCTAGCAATGGGAAACACGAATGTGCTTAAATTGTGACATTGAAATATATTTTAAAAAGTAAAAAAAAATCACAAGTACCTCATCAAAAGTGGTGTAGAGAGCAGAAGGCTAGAACAAAAGAAAATTAATCATTTAATTTTCAAACGAGAACAATTAACTAGACATGTATACCCAACTTATATTTATTCATTTTCATGAGGTGCATGAATAGCAAAAAAAAAAAAAAAGCCTTACAAATGAAAAAGGGAATGCTGGATTTAGTGTCAAGTTTTTAAAAATAAATATAACATCATCTGCTTTCCACCCTAAACTACTCTTTCCAAACACTAACCTTCAAGTACTTTTTCATATCTCTTGTACTGGCAGACATCTTTACACACACAAAAAAAAACCCCAACTCTACTGGAAGCCTTTTAATAATGTTCTGAAATTGATTGAAAACCTTTTGGGTACAATCTGTAAATGTTTAGACACTACACCTCTAGAATATTTTGCAAATATTGCTAGCACTAAATCATAATTGACTTTAGACAGATATTTTACCTCAGCTGTTAGCAATCGATTTGGACATTTATTAATTGTAGTGAAGAGCAATCTAAGTCCAGCTTCCAGCTGAGGAAGTAAGAGAATCACACAGTCAGCGTACCTGAAAAAAATAATTCTGCCTTGTAAATATAATCCAAATGGAAAGCAGAGCTACCTCAGAGTCACACTCCCAGGCCAAACAACCCAGCCCAAAACTCCTTTGCAATGTACTTCGTAAATGAACAATAAACGACCACCTGTGCCCAAAAGACGCTGACCACCAAATCCAAATCAGCTCAGAGACGAGAACAACTTGCAAAAAGGAGGAGCATGTGAGAGGAAAACAAAACAAAGCACTTGTTTGTTTGTTTTAACACAACATGTTAATATCTGAAGATTTGTTTCCACTTGCTTTGTAAAGCTCTCCTTTTTGGCTTTGGTTGCAGTGGTTCTTTTTAGGTTTCAAAATATAGTTTAAAATCCTAGCTGGCACAAAATAGAAGTATTAAGTCCACAAACTTTCTGAGAGACCACTGTAACAATGCATAGCTATATGTTGTTAAGCAACAGGTTTAGCAAAAACTGTGGAATCTACAAACGCTGCTATTATTCTATAAATACAGAATCACGGAATGGTTTAGGTCGGAAGGGACCTTTGTCATTTAGTCCAACCCCCTGCAATGAGCAGGGACAGCTTCAACTAGGTCAGGTTGCTCAGAGCCCCGTCCAGCCTGGCCTTGAGTGTTCCCAGGGATGGGGCATCGACCACCTCTCTGGGCAACAAGTTCCAGCGCTTCACCACCCTTATTATAAAAGATTTTTTCCTTATAGCCACTCTATATCTACTCTCCTTTAGTTTAAAAAAATGCATATAGAATGTATTCTTTCTATGTTTTATTAAAGATAATGATTAAAATATAAATCTACTGTTACCTGCTTTGCTTGAAAGCTGTTAAAGCAGCCGTCCAAAATGGGAACATTGGTTTTAATACAAAACCAGACAGTTTTACAAGCTCTTCAGCTACGCAAAGTGTTTCATGATTAAGATCTGCAAGTTAGCAAAACAACATTGATAAACCATATACAATCTATGGTTTACTAACTCATTCTTAATATTTACTGAAAATGTAAGATTATTTCAGCATTTGTAAAGGGAGACTTAAAAGTTATCCAATTTATTTTAACTATGGAAGTTCAACGGTAATCATATTTAAGATCAGAAACTGAGTTTGTGACATTGCATTTTTAGTGACAACATAAAATTGCAGAGTAAAAATAGTTAAAAAGTCATGGCTGCTTTTTACTGAGACTAAAAGATGACACAGCAACTGGACCTAGCTTCTGTTTAGATGTTCTCCACCTGCTTCAAATACTTGAAAGAAGTGTAATGTATATATTAATCACTTTAATTTTGTAAGAATCAGCACAGTAGTATGAGCATTTGAACAGTAGCAGATTGCTCCTGCTTCATCAATTTTCTGTGATGACATTTAGCATAATAAATTAATACTTCATACTTCAATGATACCATTTAATGAAACTCACACTTATGAATTCACATAATAAACATGCAAGAGAAAGCTTAAAATGGCAAATGCAATTTGATTCCAGTAGGTGTTTTTTCAAAGCAAATCAACAGCTACAGGATTTATATTACATGATGACTGCAATGTTATCAGCTTGATTTGGTTCCCAAAAGCCCTGTCTCAGTTCCGTGAACAGATGTTCCACTGGCAAATTGATCACATAGCACAATCTGACCACGACCACCACCGACACCAAGATTCCCATAGGCTGTTGTTGGTTTAAAAATAGTAGGAATAAACCAAACAAGGTCTGTAGCCAGGGAGAGGTTAAGATTTTAATCTGACACTTCAGGTCCTTCCCTGAGAAAAGCCCCACTGTACTGAAGATGTGTCACCACCCTTCCCTGCAAGGTGCAGGGCACTCCTGCTGGGACCCCTGCAGCTGAAACCCACTCATTCTGGAATGAATTAGGTTTTGTAAAGCAAAGTAGATGACTGTTACACGAAAGGAAAAAACCGGAATGTTGAGTTGAAGTCTTTTAGAAGCAGTAACCATACACGTTTCAATGTGCTGCAATTATTTTAGAATGCAGTATTTTTTTATTCAATATTAGTGGAACTGCCTCCATATTCAAAAACTGTCCTACAAGCATGATTGATTCATCTAATGACAGCGTATATGGGTATCTTAGTTAAGATTCAATCTTAGAACTGTAGAAAATGCATTATTTTCAACTGCCCTTTCAGACAAGGAAACAATTACAAATATAGCATAATAAAAACTTGCTAACGGTTAAATACTTGCCTGGAAATACATCAAGCTCCTCTAAGCTAAAGAAGATCACATAAGGTCGATGTACTAAAACACATTTAGTTTGTCGAAGATATGTCTGTAACAACTGACCCAATCCTGCAGTTAAAAAAAGCAGCATAGCACAATATCTAGAGAGAATACCATAATATATTAGAAAAACGTATACAATTAAATCTTTTGCAGAGAATCAACATTTATGTGCTGGGGACAAAGGTTTATCTGCTCTTCAAAGAACGCCCAACCCCTACCCTCCCCCATCTCATTTGAGTATAGACACTTAATAATTAATTGCCTTCACAAACATGAAAAAAACAAAGTAGAATTAGGAAAAAAGCATCACTGTATTCTATATTATCTGCTGTTGCTCCTCCTCCTCCCCCATTCCTCCGCTTTTGGTTCTGAGTTATTCCTGGCTGCCCTGACAGGCAAGGAACTGGGTTTCAAAAAAAGACCTTAAGCTTCCCTCCTCTTCCTGCTAGTAAAAAAACCACCAGTCCTAAAACTGACGGGCTTTATAATGGCTGAAGCATTCTATGGAAACCCCTTTCCAAAAGAAGCGGTGGCAGCAGGGGAAAACTGTCAGGATACCACCAGAGGCCTTTGGACATTTTTAGGGTTTTAAAAATTGTTTTCAGTAAGAGCAGTAAGTTTTACTAATGGCTTTTCAAGCACTCTCAGGTCTGACTGGTAAGAAAATGAGATTCTTTTTGGTAACTTACTTTGCAGGGATTTCTTGTGGGGATGCAAACCCATGCCACAAAACATTACGAAGATTCAGACCATTCGGAGATCCAATGAATACCCTCAGTACATTCATCTAATTAATAAACAAAGTGATTACTGCATGAGGAAATCTATTATTGATGACCTTATATCTTTCCCTGACAGAAAATTTCAGAAGTTACTGAGAAATTACAATGTCTACTGTCAAGACAACTGGCCACAGCTTGTCGCAGTAACAGCAACTCACTATTTCAGTTCCCTGTATTCTCTAAAATGAAATCTTTCAGCTTACTTGTACATGCTCTAGAACATAACACGGGAAGAGCCAAATTAGTTATTAGACATTCCAAACAGTTACGACAGGCAGACAAATGAGATCAAGTTAAGCTCTTGCATCTTGTAGTATAAACCTACAATAATTTACAATATTATTAACAATATTATGTTATTAGAAATTAACATAAAAAAAAGAATTTGCATTCAGAGCTGTATTCGCAGCTCAAACAAAAAGGGAAACTTTGTTGTTTTTTTTTTAACTGTAAGAATTGAACTATTCCACATGCCATCAAAATTCAGGAAATAATCCTTAAAGCACTACCAGTCTGGCTAACAATACAAACTCCTACAGATCATACCCAACATTTTGTCCTAACAAAGAATTTACATTCGTAAAGCTGTATGACAAAGACCACCTACTCTGTTTACACAAGACCGTAAATGCCATCAGAATTTTGTTTTTATTAATTTTTTGCACACGGGATGAACAAATTAGTTTCCACTATTCTGAAAAATTCTAGTGTTGTAAATTTTGTAAAGCACCTTACTACAGGGGTGGTGAAGGGGAACACAGCTGTTCAGAAACAGCCGGTGCAAGATGTGTATTTTCAAGTAGCGCAGCTCAGAAAGAGGCAGACAAGTCTGCAGCTCGCTCACCTCCTTGACAGATATGTGAAACTTCACCTATGTAGGTTTTTCGTGTAGAAAAGCAAATAAGCATTTATAAGCTTGCCTTAAAAAATATTCCCATTTACAATATTCACTATTTTTGCCATCTATACCCCAGACTGAAACATGTATAAAATGAAAAATTTTCCAATATATTACAGAATTTTCAAACTCTTCTTCAGTGCAAGCAAAGGCTATCTTGGAAACCTGACAGTTGGCAAGAAGAAAACCAGTTCAGTATATATTACTTATTTCAAAACTAGGCACTTACTACAGCTCGTCCAAAGACAACTGCAAGCTGCTCAGAAGCAAGCAAGTCTCTTAGAAGGAAAGGGCAATCTTTACCAATCAGTAAATATACCTGTTTTAAAAAAACAAAACAGATAACACCAGTAATTCAGTATATTTCTTTGTATTTCAAACATACAACTCGACTATTTCACCCAATAACCATTTTCATTATTGTAAAAACACTAATTGAACAAAACCCACCAAATCCTTAAAAAGACTTGAAATTCTGTAATTTCATGACAAATTAAAACTTACAGAACATATCAGGAAAGAGTACCTATGCTACCTAACGTTCCCATAGTTCGGCTTTTCACAGTGTCTGTACACATCTCTCCCCCCAAAAAAAACCAGGAAAGCACAACAAGAACACATAATTAAGGGAATAAACCCTACCCAGGACACCATACTTCATCTTACCCTAGAAATCTATAGGGTCTGTCATTGTTAAAGGCGGATTTGTCACCCGGTGTGCAATGAGTCAATAATCACACACTAAGGAGAGACATTGCTGACTTATTTCAGGATTGTGCAATCCCGGGTGCTTCGCTTTTCGGGCAGCAAGGAGACTTGTGGTTTCTCTTCTGATTCTGGCTTATATTTTATCCTAGTTGGGCAATCTTAGCATCTCTAGTCTCAACTGTTATGAAGCCTTCCATTCCATATGTTCTCCCTGATGGTTTTTTCCAATCTTTGGCAATTTTTCATTACTTCATCACCCCCCATATTTGGGCAAAACTGGTTTGTCTAGGTGTGAATTAACCCATTGTTCTTTCTCTGGCATTTCCTTCTCCACGGAGGTTTAACAACCAGCTATTTTATCTTATCTGTGGGCAATATATCCCAGCAGCAAAGCCTCTTAAAACAGCTGCTGTTCCCTTCTCCCTAACCTGCATGCCCCAAGTAGTGGTGGATCTGTTTGGGTGGTCATGCAGTGAAGCAGATCAAGGAACTGATCCATCTGAAAACCAAACATGGGGGTAGGGAAAAAAGGTGGAAAGTTACCTGGACAAGTTCATCAATCTAGCTTGCTACTAGCCCTTAAAATATTTGCACTCACATAACATACAGAATCATAGAATCATTAAGGTTGGGAAAGACCTCTAGGATCATCAAGTCTAACCACCAGCCCAACACCACCAGGCCTCCTGAACCATGCCCTGAAATGCCACATCTTTTAAATACCCCCAGGGATGGTGACTCCCCCATCTCTCTGCGCAGCCTGTGACAATGCCTGACCACTCCTTCAGTGAAGAAATTTTCCCTAATATCCAATCTAAACCTCCCCTGGCACAGCTTGAAGCCATTTCCTCTCATTCTATCACTAGTGACTTGGGAGCAGAGACCAACACCCCCCTCACTCCAGCCCCTCTCAGGCAGCTGCAGAGAGCGAGAAGGGCTCCCCTCAGCCTCCCCTTCTCCAGGCTAAACCCCCCCATCCCCCTCAGCCGCCCCCCAGCACACTTGTGCTCCAGACCCTGCCCCAGCCCCGCTGCCCTTCTCTGGACACGCTCCAGCCCCTCCAGGCCCTTCTTGTCCCGAGGGGCCCAAACCTGAGCCCAGCATTCGAGGTGGGGCCTCCCCAGGGCCGAGCACAGGGGCCCCATCCCTGCCCGGCTCCTGCTGGCCACACCAGGGCTGACACAAGCCCGGGGGCTGGTGGCCTCCTTGGCCACCCGGGCACTGCTGGCTCATGCCCAGCCGGCTGTCAGCCAGCACCCCAGGGCCTTCTCCGCCGGGCACTTTCCTGCCCCTCTGCCCCAGGCCTGGGGCGTTGCCTGGGGTTGGTGTGACCCAAGGGCAGGACCCAGCACTTGGCCTTGTATACCAGCAAACAAGGCAGGTGGCTTCAAAGATTACTAAACAAACTTAAGCAATGCTACCACCAAATGTTGAACCACAGCCTAATTCACGTTCCATCAAAAAGGATTCACAATACAAGTTTCTTAATACCAGTCAGAATTCCTACGCCTAAGTCACATCACGTGTGCGCTCCTTGCCTCATGCTGGTCATGGAACTCCTGCAGTATTGCTCCTTAAACTTAAGAAGATTGCATACTTTTACTAACCGCTACAGGGTAAAGGAAAGAGGGAATGCGTTAATAAGACAAATGTTCAGGACTACAAGATGGATCCCAGCTCCATCCAGCTGATCAGTTAGGTCTAGAATTTAAGTTGTTAGCTGACTTCTAGATGTTTTTGTAGCACAAGACTCATGTCAAAGCATTTAAACAGATGTACGCTCTGCGAACAGAGCTCTAAGGAAAGACGTTACCTAGCAGCCCATTTCCAGCAGCACGGTCCTGCCTCTCCTCACAAAAGTTACTACACCATCAGATCTTCTGTGGAAGGTATGTTGCGCTCTGTTTCGGTTCAATAAATCAGAGTAACAAAGACCTACCATTATGTACGCTGATTAAGCAAACTTTGCTCTTTTTTCATGAAATTGCTTAGTAACAGCACTCACACAAGCAACTCTACCAGCACAGGTGAAGGAGCACCAGATGTTTCCATTAGCACAACTGGATCCAGAAGAGAACACCTCTCCAACTCAAAATGAAGCTGGGCTATTTGTATACTACTACAGTACGGGGTAACTTCACTTCTTCAGCATGCCAGAGCTCTTCAGGAGCCAAGAGCTCATTCCCATCTCATACAGCCAAATCTGCAACAGACTCCACATGTTGATACTTACATCACCCAAGGCTCGCTCCAAGCACGAAGTTAGTTTCATTAAGCCAAGAGCAACTTCTGTAGTTTGTGTATATTGTAGAACATCAAATACTTCAAGAAATAACTGTATGACCGGGGAGATGAAGAATGTTGCGTTAAATATACAGAAGGAAAAAAACAAAATGCCAAAAGCACACAGAAACCTAAATATTCCTCTGGGCTAGTTGCTATGCAAATGTAGAGAGAAGACCATGCCAAGGAGATAAAACTGTCGATGCCTGCAAAGAAACTGCCCTAAAGCACCTCTTGTATTTTCAGCCACAATGTATCTAGTGCCTTATATCTATAAAAACTATAAACAAAAACTTTACAAAGTAAAACTTGGTATTAAGCACAGATGATTAGAAAACACAATCCTACCATCTTAGGTCAGAAGAAGTCCAAAGCACCTCATGTCCTCTTTGTGATAATTTATACACAATCTGATTACAAAGTCAGGAAAATTAGAAGCAACTACACGTCAGAGAAAGACGATTAGTTACAAATTCTAAGTGTTTTGGTTTATTGATATCTCTTGTGAGTTCTTACATTAAACTTCCACAAAGGGCTCATGACAAAATACAAACCGTCAACAGATATGTCCATACCTCTGTGTAGTTTGTCCAGCGGAACCATAATGCGTACTGGCTTACAAATTGCTCCTTGGTCAGAGATTTGAAGTGCAAATTAACCGATTCACATACAGGTCCTAATGATCGTATGCTTTTGATATAATCCACACTTTGATCTTAAATTGAAAAACAGAAGGTGATTACAGGACCCAACTTCCCAAAGGTCCAATATTTTAATACTCAGTAAAACCTGCTACACCTTATGTACATATTTAGTACAGAGAATTTTATCCGGACTATTTTAGCATGGTTAGTACACTACAATTTACTGTCCAAAAGACCACATGGTAAGATACAGAAAAGTGCAGTGTGAAGCCAGGCAATACAAAGTACCTTCTCCAAATTAAAAAAAAAAAAAGAAAAAACTTAATGCAAGAAAATACAGAAGCAAAGAGGATCATTCTCTTCTGGTTTTGTTGAAATTGGAATAAGCAACAAAAATACAATAATAATAATAATAAATCCACATAGCTAAGCTGGAAGCTAGTGTGGGCTCAGAGAGCTCAGTCAAGGTACACCACTTACACCCTTTAAAGAACGCAGATGGATGTGGTACCTTACAGAGCAGTATCACTGCTCCTCTTCGGTGGGACACTTTTATAGGAAAATAAATGCTGCTGATTTACAGAAAGATACTGCTTGAGGCATAAACACATATCTGGAAATTATTAACAGAGCTTGTGTGATGCAATTTGTCAAATTAAAATTCAATGAGTTCATCAGGGCATAAATACTTTATTTTGGTGAAAAACCAATTATAAACTGTTCTACATACAGAAGGGAAACCAAACAGTACTTCTGTACGATCTAAAGTTGGGGAAACAAAACCAGAAGCAACAGTAGGACTACTGATGGCCCCAGAGTGTTTTAAATTTACTGCAAAAAGAATATAAAGAAGGCAGGAAAAAAGCAATTATGAGGTAGCAGAGAAGCTGGGAACCAAGATGAACGAGGAAGCAAAGAAGTAGCTACTTATGCAGCACAGATTACATGAATCTTAGGAGCCAGCAATAACCAAATACCAAACACGGACGAAAAATTTAAAGCTCCTTGTAGATATGAAGTGTATGCACTCTAATCCGGAGCAAAGCTAACGCTGTACTGTAATAAAATATTATAACTAAGCTAGGATTGCTATGAACTGTGCTGAGGTTCTGCGTCATTCTTAAATGTGCTGCAGCTGGTAAAAACCAACCTGATTCAAGGTAACACACATGCTCTGTAACAGCTTGCCAACGTACTTCACCATCTTCAGACAAAATACTATTAATATCATAGGTTCCTTTTTCCTCAAATCCAAGTTTGCAAATCATGTAATGCACAGGTGGAGAAAGACAAGTAGTGACTGAGCCTGGCAACGCCATCTAGAACACACGAAAAAGTCCTTGCGTTGAGAAAGTGCAGGAGAACAGAGAAAATTATTATTAAAGCATACCCATAAGCACAGATACACAGACAGTAACACAGCATCTGTGAACAAGTTAAGTTTTGCAACACACCCTTCATCTATGCATATGGTGAAAGAACTCTCTGAGCAGAACCGCCGTGTGGAAAACCGAGGGGACGGAGGAGGGGAAGAACTGCTCTATTTGCATAATGCCAGGATGGTGTGTTTCTGAATGGTTCTACTCAACCAAGACAGGCTGAAGCAAAAGATCTCAGTTTATGTGTACATTCTGCCTCATCTCTGAGCTTGCAGGAAAACTGATGTTACTTCAAGTAAAACCAAGGGCCTTAGGCCTTATGACCAGCAATATCATTGGCGGGGGGGGGGAACATGAATTCTGTGTGAACTGTTAGCAACGGTAGAACAATCTAAGCATAAATGTTATCTGCAGATTAGCCTAAACAGAAAGACGGTCTGATTCAGAAGCAGACGTAAAAGGAATATGCTTCTGATTTAGCAAAAAAGTCACGCTTCCCCAGTAATCAAACAGACAAGAAATTGTTTGAAAATAAAGATCACAACAAATAAAAAGAGATTACATCAGAGTTAAATTAAAAAAAAAAATCCTCTTTAATTAGGTGGTGGAATTGACAGTCACAGTACATAATTACTGAATTCATGGCTTCAGGGAGACTACATATTTATAGGGGTAACAGCACAGAGCAAGTCAGACAGTTTCTATAACAAACCGGTATAAGGTGCCATCAGGAGTAGCCTGTCCGCTTTAAAAAAAAAAAAAATAATCTAAAACGTTCATAAAACACACGATTCAGTCCTGCACCTTATTTTGCAGCACGCCCTGTGTCACTGTCAGAGGCAGGAGGCCGGAGCAGGACTTGAACCGCTACAGCCACCCTTTGCTGCCTAGAACTGGCCAGGCGAGGAGCCGGCAGCTGGATCTCGCAGGGAGGCTCCGTGACCCGGGCCCGGCTTCCCGCTGGCGGCAGCGCCTCGCCGCCCCCGCCCGGCCAGCACACACCGGCGCCTCCCCGGGGCCGGCAGGGCGAGGGCGGCGGCGGCAACCCCCGGCCCAGAGCCCCCCTCACGCCACGGAAGCCGCCGCCCCGCACCCGCCATGCCGACCCGCTGCTGTTACCTCCGGTACTGCCGGACTCCGCCCACTCTTGCGTCACGACGCTCCGTTAGCGCGCGGCGTCACGCCTGGCTCGCGCGGGAAGAGCCCCACCCTGGCACGGGGCTGCGCCACGCCGCCGAGCGCGAAGGCGGCGTCTCCTCGCGGCCCGTCGCCGGGAGCGGGAGGGGAGGGGGCCGCGCCCTCCCGCCCCCCCCCCGGGGGAAGCGGCCCTGGGGCCGCAAGCCATGGAGAAGCTCTCCAAGACGCCGCAAGTCGCCGCCGCCACCCCGGAGGGAGGAAAGCGGCGTCAAGGCCTGTTGGATAAAGACAGCGTGAGCGGCCACCTGGGCGGGGGCGGGATGGCGGCCCCGTGGCGGGCTTAGCTGCTTGGGGGCTGGTGCCGGCGGCGCCCCCCGGCTCCGGGGTGGGGGTGGGGAACGGGGGTGAGGGCGGCGTTAACGGCCGTAACGGCGGCGCCGCGCGCCTGTCACGTGGCCTTGCCTGAGGCGGGGGCGGCAGCCCGGGGCTGGAGCGCCTCCGCTGGCGGGGGAGGGATGGGGCTGGGGCCCGGAGGAAGGGCGTGCGTCGCCCCCCCACCCCCCCCTTCTGGTGAGACCCTCCCTGCAGTGCTGCGCCCAGCTCGGGGCTCCTCAGCACAAGAACATGGACCTGTCGGAGCGGGGCCAGAGGGGGCACAGAAATGCTCCGAGGGCTGGAGCCCCCCTGCTGCGAGGCCGGGCTGGGAGAGCTGGGGTTGTTCAGCCTGGGGAAGAGAAGGCTGCAGGGAGACCTTATTGCGGCCTTTCAGTGCTTAAAGGGGGGCTGTAGAAAGGGTGGGGGCAACCTCTTTAGCAAGGGCTGCTGTAACAGGACAAGGGGTGGTGGTTTGAAACTAAAGGAGGGCAGATTTAGACCAGATATAAGGAAAATATCTTTTTTTACAATGAGGGTGGTGAAACACTGCCCAGGTTGCCCAGAGAGGTGGGAGATGCCCCATCCCTGGAAACATTCACGGTCAGGTTGGATGGGGCTCTGAGCAACCTGATCTAGTTGAAGCTGACCCTGCTCATTGCAGGGGGGTTGGACTGGATGGGCTCTAAAGGTCACTTCCAGCCCAAACCATTCTGTGGCCATACCATGTGTGAAAGAATGCGGGCCTCGGTGCGTGTTTAAAAGGTGAGTGCAATCTTGTGAAAGCCTGTTTCAGAAATGCTGTTCCTATCAGGTTTACATCCCATCTGGGATAGCCCATCCCCTTTCTGCTTGGTCAGAGGCCACGTTCGTGTCCACCTCACAGCTGGTGTGCCACCTTTGGCATTGGGAGGTGAAGTTGTTAAAGCCTGTGAAGGTAAAAAGAAGGCAAGGGTTGTCCTTCCTTTGGTAGTGCAGTCCTTCCGACTTGGGGTACTACTGTAAGTTCTCTAAGTTAGGAGAAGGTGTGCCCTCTTTTGAAGAAATAAGAACTGTTTCTGTAAATTTAAAGCAACTATTTGTTGTTAAAACAGACTTATTAACCAACAGCATTTCTTTCAATTATCAAAACCTTTCTTCTCTCAGCATACTCACTTCCATATGTCCAAGGTTTAGCCAACGTAATGGAGTCAGGTAACAACAACAGGCTTATGTATAGTCAAAGGCAAAGTTGGCTCTTCAGTTTTTGAGTGTGCTTCATGGAGGATGTAAATATTATATAGAAATGTAATCACAACATTGTGCTAAAACTTGCAATTCCAGTATTTGTGTTGTTAAATACAGAAGTAGGTTTGTTTATTAATTGATTGGGTAGAGATACCAGTAAGGTTTTTGGTTGCCTCATGAGCAAATGGCTTCTTGCACATGAGGAATTGATTATGAAAACTTCTGTCACTAATAATAGCAGTTAAACTTGTAAGTAACAGCACTGTTAGAAGCCACGTGCTATAGACATGAATTTCCTTCCACCTGTAATGGTACAGGCTGAAGATGTGACTCATGCTGAACCGTGTTAGCAAAGAATTGCTGTTTGGATTATGACCTTTTTGATGGGTTCATTTCGGCTGACACAGATTGGGATGCTCATTTGGGCAGCTGAGATGGTGGACTTGAGGTGCTTTTTATTCTGTTAGAGGACCTGTGATGAGCAGGTAGGGGCTATAGTCTTTATATACCTGAGTTTCAGTTAGAAGATGATGAGAGTCTGCAGCTTAGGTGCAAATGTGTTTGCTCTGTGCATTTTTAGTGTAGCATGAGTACTGTTCAGAGTTTGCATTGTTGGCACGGCACTAACAAGCACCTGCAGCCAGTTTGCACTAGGGCCACCAACATCACTGGTTTTTAACAGAATTATCTAACAGTAAGGAACCAGAGGGGAGAGAGGGTAATGCCCACAGTGTTGACAGGGCTAACGTGGAAATGATTTCATAGAGAAGAAACTGCATTGCTTCCCTTATGTTTAAACTCCTCTGACTGAAAGATTTGTGAGACCTGGAGTAGTGCATCTTTTCAAGTGATTCTCACTAGACTTTTATATTATTCATAAGCGCATTTTTTTCTATACTACTTGGCTGTAAGCCTTGCACTGTGGTGTTAGGTCACCTTCCTGCTCTTTTGTGCTCCTCTGAGAAGGAGCTGATGATTTTCTCTCAGCAAAGTTTGAGCTGTAGTCAGGAAGTGGAGCAAGGGGCAGAAGAGTCAACAAACTTGAAAGTGGCTAGTCAGGAGGTATGGAATACCACTGTCTGTAGCATTTGTTCAATCTCAGTCATTCCGTGTGCTTTCTGTCTCTGCCTTGTTACCATCTTACAGTTCTGTTTTAAGCGAGCCATGGAGGACAGCAGGTGACATCTGTTGTGTGCCATCATCCGACTTGCTGCTTGCATTCACAGAGGGCACAATTTTGTTGTGTGTGTTGAAGAGAATGATAGTACATAGGCTGGATGGGGAGAAAACTTGGATCTTCAGAGTTCTGATGACAAATAAAAAGAAGTACTACTACTTTGAAGTTACAAGCAAAATTACAAAGCTTGCAAAATGGAGCTTGTTTGTCCTTTTTTTATTAATGAGCAAATTAAGTCATTAATACGTAAGGCATTTATTTAGTAGCTTCACAAGGACTGAGGACAAGTAAAATTATGTAGTAAAAAATAAACAGGGTATATATTTTGGGTTTTGTGTAGGCGGTTTGAATAAAAAACTTGAAGCTGTGGTTAACAGTCTCGACACATATGTTAATATCTCTGAGTTTCTGCTTGGAAAAGGGAACAGATTCAGAGTGCTAGTACGGTGTGTCTGACTGAAGTTAAAATTGAGCAGAAGCTAACCACTGTTCTCTCTTTTTTCAGTCAAAGCAGTAGTGTCAAAACAGCCAGAAGATACCCATTTTCTAGCTTTTTTGCTTTTTTTGGTGACATATTCCTAGACTAACTGTTTTTTTTTTTTCCCACTTAACTGCACACCATGAAGTATTAGTTAGAGACTGTTAAATGCTAAAATATTGACACGTCATGTGGATTTTATTTATTATTTTGCACAGACAAAAGGAAAAAGGACACAACCAAATTACGAAGCTTCGGGTGTGGCTCCAGTGGAAGAAGAGTGTTCTGGTGATTCAATGAAAGCTAAGCTGTTGGCATTCAAAGCTAATAGGGCAAAGATAAAATATGCTAATACATACAGACTGGAGTCACATAACAGATTTCGGGATTATTTAGTAAGAGACAAAGCTCAAGTGATACTAATGGTATAGTATATTTTTAAGCTAATTGTTTAATTTTATTGCGAAGTAGCTTGCCTTGCAAAGTTTATGTTAATGGAACGGTGTAAATTGCATAAACTTACATAAGCAGGAGTCTTTGCACGCCTCGAGTTTTGGTGCACAAATATAATGCGAATATGCTCCGATTTGCTAAGGGCAGAGGCCCCCTGCAAGGTCGCCAATGAGCACGTGCTGTTAAGATGGAGCTGAAGCTTCTTAAACTCTTACCCATTTCAGAGTTAAATGGAGCTACGGCACAGTGCAAAGTACCCTAATCTGCAGAATATCCAGTTTTCCAAAGATCCTGACCTTCATTTGTAGCATTCTGCTCCTTCCATTAGTTCTACTAATGTCACATAAAAATGTATGTGGTGTCTGTGACAGTCTGACTGACACATATAAAACTCAAGCAAAAATGAAGGAGACCGGCTGAGATAATACGTTGATGTTAGTGATACCTTGAATAGGTATAACGGACTCCTGGAACTGCTGTCTGGAAGGCGTGCCTTGGATATTTGGAACTGGTAACTGTAATTGGTAACTGTAGCGCTGTTTTCCAGTGAACCGAGCCCAAACGGTGGAGGAGAATACACTCCTGTTTGTTAAACGGAGGTTGGCTGGATGTGTTTCTCACTTTCAAAAAATAGAGTAAAAATAGCGCAGCTTTTGCTGTTTGAGAGCATCACCTATATTGACTATTCTACTCATTAGTTCTTCTAATGTTCTCGTAATGGAAACGACTGTAAAAGTTTGGTGTTGTTTTTTTTTTTTTTTTTGCAAAGGGCTGCCAGGATGAAAACTAAAATCTTTCAAAATTGTTTTTGATAGAGTAAACTTCAACAAGCCAAATACGATGGAGTTTCTAGTCCCTCCTTGTGTGCTTCAATCTCAGAAGAAATATTAACGGCTGTGAAGGAACTGGACTTTGACCGTTACAAGTACGTGGTATCGGTACTAATTGTGGAAAAGGCAGGCCAGGCAATGCATGTGAGCAAACATATTATTCATAATATCTTTTGCAAATTGAAAATAATGTTATCTCCTGGGTGTTCATCCGCATTCTGCAGCTTAACTAGTTTGAGGTGGTCTTGAAGCCTGTGGGTTCTTTTTTTGGGAGAAGTCAGTTTAAGGTGCTGCTGTGATTCTACCCAACTCTGAGAAGGCTGTGGTCTTTGAGTTCAGTAACGGTGGCAAGCAGCCCATGCTGCTCTTCCCCATCAACCAGTTATTGCTGCTGGGTGTTGCGCCAGTACAGTTGCATGACTGCAGTCAATTTTCTTTCTCCACCGTTTGGTTTGTTTGATCTCCAGTTGGGTCGCCGCATTCGGCGCAAAATGCTGTGCAGTTGTAGTGTGGGGTGACGTGGAAAGGAACGGCTGGGGAGGAGAGAGGATGGACACTGTTTCAACTGTAGCTGCCACCAAACATGCTCCTGGGACTGCAAATCACCATTAGTGATCTGAACTTGGCACACCCAAAGACTTCTAGACTTTTCCTGTGTTTTATATAAATTACAGGTACTTCAAGCTCCTGTTGGCATTCAGAACACTTGCAGTGTCTTGCCGAGTGTCAGAGCACTTCTATTTAGGAGTGTTCCTCATCAGCTCTTAAAACCTGATGAAACTGTAACTGTTTTTAGTGGGTTATGTGAAACAGTGTTTGAAGTGTTGTCAGCCTCAGTAATGAAGCCAGCGAGGGGCCTGCGTTTACCTCCCCTTCAGGTGCTGCCTCAGCACGCCGCCTCTCAGGTTGTACTTTGGCTGCGGAGCCGTGGGTTAAAACGAATTGCTGAAATGGTCCGAGTTAACCTTTTTTTTCCTCCCGAGGAATATGTTTATTCCAGCAGTCAATTCACATGTGTTAGCTTTTAAAACAGTTTTATAAAAAAATCTGAGCGCCAAGTAAATGGTCCTGAGCAGACTGGAATAAGCTGGAGGTGGAGGAGAGGGGGACGTGACTTCTTAGTTGTCTGTGTTCCCCAAACGAATGTCTGTTCATGTTGCTTTTGAAGGGCTGCTGATGCGGCACCCCAAAGGACTAACTGCTGGGAGAGAACTGCTTTTTTGGTGTAGAGATTTTTGGATCTATCGGGCTGGAAGCTTTACGGTGAAGCAAGAACGTGTATTTTAACAATGAATAGGGCTTGTTCATTTTCACTGTGATTTTTGCAGTTGTTACTACTTGTAACTCTCGTAATGCCATGATATCCGTATTGATATAACGCTGCATGTTCTTTTAAAAAAAAAAAAACCAACACAACATAAGAACTGTGCTGTTTATAGATTCACAAACAGCTTTTTCTTTTCTTTCCTTTAGGTTGCCAGCAGATGTGTCTGGGATGTTCAAAGAGACACTTGGGTTTCAGCTAAATGTGAAACTGAAACATTTATTGCACTGGCGTTGGTAATGGCTTGTTATTACGAGTAATAATCTAAAACCTACACCCGGTTTTGCGCAGCGCGTTACGTGGTATATTTGAAAACTTTCAGAATGTCATTATTTTAGTACTGATTTTTGTCCTGATCCTCTTGGCACATCAAAATTGACACGTAGTTGAGATAATTTTGCTCGTTTTTCTGTTTAAAAAAAAAAAACCCAATCAAAAAAAAAACCCGCTTTTGAAATGTGTATGGTTGAGTACATATGGGCTTCATCTGTCATAATGCTCTGCTGTGGAAGTTGAAGCAGCTGGTATAAGGCCAAACTTTGCAAAATTTTGAACGTTGCTTGTCTGTTGCATGCCTGGAGCCAGTAAAAAAATGTTTACAGTAAATTGCAGGTACCGGTGATCTTAAAAGTATGCTCTTTGTAAGAAAAGGCAGTGCTCAGGTTTTTTTCCTAGTTGCATCTCTGGCGAAATGCGTCTGTAGAACCCTTAGATATTCGTGCAAATTTCCAGTCGTTTGTCTTGAATGCAGTCTGAGTTGATCCCATTACATACCAGCTGTGTTCGGGCTGGTGGCAAAGTTGAGTTTGATCATTTCGGTTGAGTGGCTTCTGACAGCAACGGCGAGAGGGCGGCGGGGTCAGTAACGAGGCTATTGATGACTGGTCTGGAATGGGCAGGGATTTAGAAAATAAGGCTCTGCCAGATCTGTGAAGTGCATAGACACCTGCTTTTGGAACTGCCGTGTGCGGAGATGGAGCGCTGGTGTCTTTGGCATCCATGTCAGTTGCTTCATTGAGAGCTGGAAATAAACGTGCGCCAACGGAGGCGGCTGGCGGTGCTTCTGCGCGCCCCTCGGCCCGAGCCCGGGTGCAGCCCGCCGCGGGCGAAGGGCCGGGGGGCGGCGGGAGCGGGGAGGGGGCTCCGGCGGGAGCGGCTTGGCGCTTTGTTCGCGGGCGCGGCCACGGAGCCCGGCTGCGCGCCTGCGAGTCTGCGCGCCCCCCTCCGCCCCCCGCGCCGCCGGGACCGGGGGGTCTTTACTGCCGGGGGGGGGGGCCACGCTCCGCCTCCGCCGCTCCGGGAGCGGGACGCGGCCCCGCGGCGGCGCGCAGCTGGCGGGGCCGGCTTGGAGCGCCCTCCTCGCAGGGGCGAGCGCGCTCCTGCCGGCGCTCCGAGTGCGCCCCCCGCCCCCCGTACACCCCTCCTGCGGGGGCTGGTGGTTCACAAACGTAGCTCGTCCCCGGCTGACGTTCCCGGAGACGGGAGCCTGGCGGCGGAGCAGCCCAGCCCTGCTGGGTGCCAGCTCCCGCGCCGGGCGGCGGCGGCGGCGCTCGGCGCTCACCACCGCGGGGGGATGCTGCCCCTCCGCCCCGCGCTGCTGCCCAAGCGCTACCGCGGCGGCTCGGCTCCGCGATCGCGGCCGGGCCGCGCGGCCGCCCGAGCGGCGGCGGCGGCAGGAGGAGGAGGAGGGCGCGGCGGCAGCGGCGGCGGCAGCGGCGGCGGGGCCCCGGCGCTGGGCCCGCGCGGCGGCGGCCTCGGCCTTGGCGTTGGCTCGGGCCGCGGGCCGGTCCGGCGGCGCGGGCCGGGGTCGCCGCGGGCTGCCCGGAGGGGGGCGGAGCAGGAGCTGCGCGAGCCGCCGCGCTCGTGCGCGAGCTGGCCGGTAGGGGCCGTTGCCACCCCCCGCAGGGGGAGGGGGGGCGGAGCCGGGCGCGGCGCGAGGCCGGGTCGCGCGGCGGCGGCGCTTCTCCTCGCCCAGCCGGCGGCGGCGGCCCCCGCGGCGGTCATGGCGGCCGTCCTGTCCCCGCGCCTCTGCGACAGCGACCCGGCCACGCCCGGCGCCCAGTCCTTGAAGGTGAGAGCGGGGCCGCGGGCCCGGCGCGGCGGCCCTGGGGCTGCGGCGCAACAGCCGCCCGGGCGGGAGGCCTCTCCCGGCCCGTCCCACCCCCCCACCCCCTCACCCCCGGCGTGACCCCGCGCCCCGGGCTCGCCTCACGCCCCCCCCGGGGGGAGCCGGGCGGGGGGTCGGCGCCCTCCCGCGCCCCAGGCCGAACTTCGGGTGCGGGGCTGGGCGGAGGGGCGGCGGGGGGGGGGGGGTTGCAGGGGCGAGGGGCCCCGCTGGGTGCCCGGAGCCCGTCCTGCTTCCGAAAAGTCGTCGGGCGCCTTCCCGGGCGCGGCAGCTCGCTCCGTGCCCGGCGGTGCTCCCGCCGCCCGCCCGGCAAAGTTTGGGTCCAGTCTCGGGCTCTTCTGCGTAGGCCCTGCTGAAAGGCGCTGCTGGGGCTTGTGGCACCAAGCGCCCGGTGCTGTCCCTGCACCCGCGCTCGGATGCAGATCGGCAGTTACTTTTTGAAAGGCGTCTTGGTAGTTCAGCCTTTCCGATTATATAAGGGATCGTTACGTACATTTTCTAATTGATAGACGCCCCAGGAATTCGTCATGCAACCTTATTTCGTAAGGACGTTTTGCAGAAGCATGCGTTTTCAGGGGAGAAGGGGCTCTTTTGGCAATGTTTGACTTCCCGTGTACAGAAAGCCCCAAGACTGTCCCCAGTTATGATTTTTGCTACAGTAACGGTGGTTGAACTACAGTGTGTCTGAGATTGCAGTGCAAATGTTTCCACTTTTCTGCAAAGTGCTCTGCAGTGGGACTGTCTCGTTTCCTAGAGCGTTTTAGTCTGAGCCCGTGTGTTTGAGTTTGCTGAAGTTTTCAGCAGATAAGAAGGCAAGGATATAGAGGACACTCTTCTCTCCTGTGGTGCAGGTGCTCACATTTTTTAACAGTACCAGACTTAATAAAAGAAAATTTCAAAGCAAAGGGAGAAAGTGATGCAGGCACTTCCTCTTAACTGGCAGGTTGAGATCTATCTTTTAAAAAAAGTTTAAAGTCTCGTGCTAGCTTTGGCATAGCAAAGCTGTGGCCCTGTTCCTGTTTTTGTCTAGCAGTTGAAAAGGTTTGGAGTGCATTAATGTTCCGTGTGGGAGGTGGGGATGAACTGCTCGTGAGACAAAGCTGTGTCATGAAATACTCCAGTGTTTCATTGTTTTAATTGGGGACTGGTGCTTGGTTTGTCTAATTAAGTTTACGCAGGATATTCTCAGTAATGTTAGGAAAGAGTAGTATTAGTAGTACTAGCGGAGGTGCTGCTCACCTGATTCTTTAAGTAGAGCTCCATGAAGAAAGCACAGGTTCATTAAAGTTTGCTTTTAAGTTTTTGTTCTTATTGTATGAAAGGTACTTTTACTACTCCACAAGAAAGAAAAAAAAATTGAGACTTCTGAAAAACATGAAATAAACCAAAAATACAGGAGAACAAATGGTTTTTCCCTGTGGCCTGCCTTGATTATCATGCTGTGAAATGTTACATAATGTAAGTAATGTATTCTCATTTGCTGGAACCTTTTTAAAATTACATTTCAAGTGACACGATATGTGAAACATACTAGAATGAAAGACATGAGCCAAGGTAGGCCTAGTAATTGTTCTTGTTATATAATACATAAGTATAATTGTAGGCTTGATCCATTTATTTCTGACAGCTTAATTGTTTTTTCTTGAAGTTTTCACACAAGTTAGGAAATGTGATTCTTTCACACTACTCCGCTTTATAGTTTTGGTTACTTGAAGGGCTGTCTTGTCCTTGCCTCTACTACTGGAACACTTCTGCCCTCTGTTTCTCAGTTAGACTCGTGCAAGGGTGATCGCTAAACGCTTTGAGTTGTTGATGGTGAGCGCTAGGTAGGAGATGTGTGGCGTTATTAGACAGCAAAGCAGTGGAAGCACAAGAAGGCCAATGGAATCATTGGTCTGCTAGACTTTACAGAACTCTATTTTTAAAATTTTTTTTCCTTCGTACTAGACTCCCTTTCTTTATATAGATCTCATGAAATCTGAATAGTGACATCTCTAAGTTAACTTCTAAATGTTCCCTTGTAATAGAGGAGGCAAATTTCAGAACAAAGGTATCTGTTGTGATACAACTTCAGTTTTTATCTCCCCCCCTCTCCAAAAGACAGGTCTTTGCTACCTGCTGCAATCGTATCTTTTTGTAAACTGTATACCATTCCTTTTATTTTAACTGTGTGTCCATAATCTCCTGCGTTGCTTTTGGTAGTATTTCCCTTGATTTTATAAGCATTAGCTCTCAGCAAGGGCTCGGTGTTTTTGCTCTGCCCTTGCTGTTGCTTTTGAGAGCTGGCCTGATTGAGTGAATTGGTCTTGTCCCTGACTGTCACCGGGGGGGAAGTTTGCTGGGTCTACAGCTGTCTGGCCGTGCTGATGCCATAGGTAGTTTACATCGGGAGCAGTGAACTTGGTGGTCAGAGCCACAGCTCTGTTCAGTGCTCCACCTGCGCAACAGGTGAGAAACTATCCAGTTCTCCTTCTGTGCCACTGTGTCCTGCAGCTCGTTTACAGTAAAAAACCAATTTGCTACATAAACTGTGTTATGAGTTGTTTGTAAAGAGTGTTATTAAATAGCTCAGTAGTTCAGGTGGATTGCCTTGCAATATTTTTTTGTGTTTTACATTATCTGCTGAATGCTTTTAATTTTTTTTTTTAATATTTATCTTCATTTTCATTTCAGGATGACACAGAAGAAAATTCCAATGATGGCAGCCAGCCATCCAAAAGACGACGTATGGGCTCAGGGGACAGTTCGCGGAGCTGTGAAACTTCTAGTCAGGACCTTGGGTAATACTACTTTTTACACTTCCCACTTTTTTATTGCTAGTCTTATCGTATTGTTTGATACGCTTAAATATTAGCTCTTCTTTCTTTGCCTGTATATTCTTCGTATATCTTTCTGACTGGAGGCAATGTCCTATGAGTAGCTAGCTGTCTTTTTCTCCCAGCATATTTTAAGGCATTTTATTTTAAAATGACACAAAATGTACTGCATCTAATTTACATCCTGGAAGCACTGCTTATATGTTTTTAAAATATTACATATTTTTTTAGTGACTTTTAACACTGTAGCACCCGCTTTTCCTGCTGTCCTGTGTGCTCTCATGGATATCCCTTTCTTGGCATTCTGCCCCTCAGCATATTGATGAATTCTGGTTTGGAGAAATCTGTGTGAAGTGGGGAGTAACAAAGTGGCTTTGAAAGGGGTTCACAGGATGTGGTGTTCCAAAGCGCTTGTCCAACCTCATAGATGTTGTTCACTGACGTATAAATAGGAATTATTGAATTTGTAGAAATATAAGTAACTCTCTTAAGGCTTCTTTGAGTTGTTCTGACATCGTTCTTACGCTTAGATACAGCTATTTTCCTGCTGAAAACTTGATAGAATACAAGTGGCCACCAGATGAAACAGGAGAATACTATATGCTTCAGGAGCAAGTCAGCGAATATTTGGGTGTGACTTCCTTTAAAAGAAAATATCCAGGTATTTATTTTTAAAGTTTTTCTTCTCAAGATCTTGATCCTCATACAGTTTAGATGTAATCTGTGTCTCTGACTATGGCATGAGCGAACTGATTAAAAAAAAAGACCTGGCAAAAGCAGATCTGAATTATGTATGTGGTACTTCTTATTTTTGTTACTGGTGTATTGAAAAGGTATCCTGTGGTTTTCAAAGTAATTTAAGACTTTTTGGTATTGCTGCTTGAAAGTCTGTAAACAAATCTGATCTGGGGGTTAGACCAGTGAGTACTTTTTGATAACTGACCTCAATTTTATTTGTAAATGTTTTGTTAGTGATTTCTTACTATATAGCTGTATCTGTATGTTCTGTTCCCTGAATTGTGGCAACATTTCTACACTGTGGAAGAACTTTAAAAAATCAGTTGGGGGGGTGCTAGGATTTGAGCCTTCATTATTCAGAATTGTCAAATCTGGTTCTTCTGTCAGGGAATTTATTTTTAAAAGGCATATTAAAAGGAAAAAAAGAATGTACCTCCGGTGCTTCATAGTGTTGTCTGCGTCTATAATTTATAAAACTGTTTGTAGAAATAGTAGTATAATACAGACCCTTACTGCCCGGCAATAAAATCATTGGAATACCTTGACGCTGTTTATGGCGGAGGTTGAGTAACCACACACAGTTTTATTGCTGTTTTTTGTTTTCTTTGGAGATTTAGAAAGAAGAGATCTATCTCACAAGGAGAAACTCTACCTCAGAGAACTGAATGTTATCACAGAGACTCAATGCACACTAGGTAAGAAAACAAATTGTTAGGTTCCTCGTTACAATATTAAAAATATGAGACTCTGAAAGCGTGATTGGTAGAGAATTGCATCACCCTCAATTGAAAATGTAAATTCTGAAACGAAAACTGGTTCATTATTAATTGGTGTAAATTGGCCATGACATATCGGTATTCCAGATACATTATAAAACCAAAAAGTTTTGGATCTATTCTAATCACTCAGCAAAATCCCTTCTATGTTGTAAATTAACTTTTAGAACCTTTTTGTCCTAGAACGGAGGACGCCATAATTTTTCAAATTAAAAAGTACATCAGTTGTGTTTTGCTGATGTAGTAGGAACTCGGCCAACCTTAGTGTATCTTATATGGTTCGCCTGATATGTTAGAAGGGTGTGTATTAAAGCACTTTAATGTACTTGAAATGGAATGATGTCATTGATGCGGCTTGTATTGAAAGAGCTGGAAGTATCTTTTTCTTCCTCTTCTAATGCATGTGACTTGAAGCACGTTAGAGATTAAATGATGCCTGTCACATTTTTTTCTGTCTGTCATGGGTTTGTGCAAATGTAATGTCAGTTTATATACTGACAGTCTTTGGTGTACCACCTTTATTTCTCACCTGCCAGCTCTCTTGATTTTTGATTTTTTTTTTTTTTTAACTTAAATATGCGGGAGGGAACAGTATCTAATTTTTATCAATAGTAGCAAAATGCTATATTCTGCCTCATATCCAGTAGAGACGTGCACTGAATTAACTGCCCCTATTTTTTTTAAGGTTATAAATATAATTAGTGGTAGTAACATAAGTCAACCTCCATTCTGTTGTCAGTGTTCAGAGATTAGTTGTGTTGGAACCTTTAAAGGAGGAGTTCTGCGTTGTAGCTGCAAAGTAATGCATTCTGACTAATGAACTTCAAGGTCTTTAATGGGGGAGTCAGGAGTCTGTGTGCTGTTTGCTGCTCTGAATTGCCCTCACAGCAATTCTTCCTTGATTTGTACACAAGGATTATGTAAACCTCATAATTTCACTTCAGGTTCTGCAAGTTAATGAAACGAACACTTCACCAGTGCTGGAAATGGGAACTAACAGTTCTCCAGGTCCTGCTTAGAACAAAGGTTGTGCCTCACAGGGGAGTTCAGTCGGGGGCTGAGGCAGTGTGAAGGGGTCTGTAGCTGTAAGCAAGGGAGGGAATGAGCCTTGCCTCCTTGGGTGGAAGCAAGCTCCTGAACAGCCTTGAAAGCTGAACAGCACAAGTTCACTTCTACTTGAGAGAGAAGCATTGTGCACAGTAGGTTGTTGTCTTCAGCTGCTCAAAAACTTAAGCTGGTCATTGTGGGATATAAATAACCCACAGGTAGTTTTGCCAGATAGCATCATTATTGCTTTTTTCTGTTTTAGGTCTAACAGCTTTGCGTAGCGATGAAGTAATTGATCTTATGATTAAAGAATACCCTGCCAAACACGCTGAGTATTCTGTTATACTGCAAGAGAAAGAACGACAGCGAATAACAGATCATTACAAAGAGTACTCTGTAAGTAACTAGCGCATGAGCGAACCAGATCTGTAACGTGGAGTATGAGGAAAGGCTGTTCTCAAACTGGTAGAGATGTGTGTGAATTAATGAAATTGTTTTTATTCCAGCAAATGCAGCAGCAGAACACACAGAAAGTAGAAGCCAGTAAAGTTCCAGAATATATTAAAAAAGCTGCCAAGAAAGCTGCAGAATTCAACAGCAATTTAAACCGAGAGCGGATGGAAGAAAGAAGAGCCTATTTTGATTTACAGACACATGTAGGCAGATTTAAGTTTCTTACCAATGTCACTAGGTTGCTCCTTGCTTGTTTTAGTAAAGTTGGTTTTGGTACCATTTTATTATCAAGGGTTTTGATTAGTCTTGTTTCAGTCATGTAGGGACTTAAACAGTTTTGCTGTGAAATGGGCAATACTGCTAAAAATAATAATCTCAAATATATTTAATGTGTAAACCTTTTTTAAACTTCAGATACTTGTCTCGGGAAGCTTTAAAAATGTCAGTGTTACTTTCATGTCTTTGCTGGTGGTAGCATAAAACTAAGGGATGTATAGGTTACTAAGAAATTTGTGTTGCTATTGTATCTATTCATACAAATGGCTAATTCTTTTTTGGAACACCTCCAAAATTTTGCCGGAACAATACCTAGAGTAAATAAGTAAATTATTTATCCTCTAAGAGAGTGCTGCCTGTCAGTGTTATGCCCTTGTTTTCGTTAGGTGTTATGTTATTTTTATATTAGATATGTTTCATGCTTCTGTGCCCGATTAAAAAAAAAAAAAAAATAAAAAAACCAGAATTAGCTGCATTTTGCGGCAGGGCTGTTCTGCTTGTGTAAAGACAGTAAGGCAAAAATCTACCCCATGCAAATTATTACATGGCAGTCTCGTGGAAAGTTTACGTTATCCATGGTAGAGACAAGATAGTGGATAATGAGTTTTATTTCTAAGGGAAGGAAGGCTTCTGTGCAAGATTCTCCTTTCTGTATATTCCAGTTATTAATGGGATTTTTTATAGTACAGTCTAGTTTCAGAATTGGATTGACATGTTCTTGCTACCTTCTACCGATATGGACCAACAATGATAACTCATGCTGAAGATGCCAGTAACAAGAGTTAATGTTTACTGTTTCAGTTGTTAAATTTCATTTTTTAAATTATTTGGCATAATATACTGTTAGAAGTAGTCTTACCTAATACGCATTCAGTTCACTGGATGCTTAGCGATTGGATTTAATCCGTAATGGTACTTGGTGAGTGGGATCTCTTACCGTTTCGGTGGATTGGATTTCCTATGGGAGAACTCAGGCAGCTGTTCCAACTCAATAAAACGGGCTAGTTACAAAAACGTTTGGGGGTAGGTGGTGAGGAAGGCTCGAAAGCTTGTTTGTGAAACAAAAACATCATTGTTTTGTATCAAACAATACAGATTATCCAGGTGCCTCAAGGGAAATACAAAATCTTACCTACTGAGAGAACAAAGGTTAGTCCTTATCCAGTGGCTCTCATACCCGGCCAGTTCCAGGAGTACTACAAAAGGTATTTTGAAAGCATCCTAACTACCGATTCTGTCGCGCTGATGTATTTGCTCTACAGCTAGCAGATGGAAAACATTTCAGTGTGTTTACTGTAAGCTTTTGAGTTAATTTTATGCTTAAGACACTTGCTAGTCAAATAGATGCGTAGCGTGACAGCTTTTGTCAACAAAACAGTACTGGGTGCAAGAGCACTGTCTCTGCTGCTGTACTGCCGTGCCTGAGATTTGGCCTGCTTGGATATTTGCTGGGGTAAAAGGAGACGTTGATTTCACTCCTGCCGCCCTCGTGTGTTTACTTATCATCTGCCTCTGTGTGTGTGCTAAGATTAATGTTGCTATATCAGACTCTTGTAATGCTGGCTGGTGATCACGTGTTTTCCGTGTGACAGTCTTACTGTCCTTTTTCACTTTTTTTTAAAGTTTCTAATTAAAAAAAACAAAAAATTGGGCTTGTGGGCGGAGTTTAACACTGGATGTGTACTTGACTGTCTACACAAATTTAAGACTACCAGTAGCGTGCTCCCATTTGACAAACACACACTGATTTGAAAATTGTTGCTTAACCCTTACCATACAACAGGGATGGTACTCATCCTATACATGCGCTGTTTTGTTTGGAGGAGCTCTTTATCTGCATATTCTGCTCATTCCAGTGTGTCTGCGTACAGCTCACCCCAAATCCGCATGTTACGGGACATTCTTGATGGACTTCAATTTTATTAAATTAATTGAATGAAAAATACTAGATATCTGGTTTATTTTGCACTTACAAGCTGAAAGTGAAACTGCTTATCCTTCTTAATGAAGGACACAGCCTTCCAAAATACGCATCAAAATAATATCCTAGTCCTTATAATGCTTGTTCTTAATAGTGAGAGGACTTCTACCTTTTCTTGTAGTAGTTAAGGTTAAAAAAAGGGGGCAGATTACACATATTGAGCCGATTCTGACAATAAGTGATTAGATCTTCATATTCTTCTGAAATCCTATTTTTATATGCATTTTTTTGTTCTCCTTCAATAATCAAGGATCTCAGACATATACCTATATTCTTTACTTTGCTTTGGACCCCAGTGTGAGCCCTGGGTTTGAGGAGTTGTGCACATGCTACGTGGGCACTTCACATTTATAAACAAAGCGCGTAGCCTGTTGGGTGTGGTAATGTGAATTGGATAAAACATTTTAGTGGTTCCATGGCCTCTTATGATTTTGTAGGTTTGTAACATTGCAAATAATACTCTTCCTGTTGTTCTACAAGTACCTGCTAAACAAAGAAGACAAGTTACTAGATGGAATCACATTTGGGAGGAAAAAGTAGTGTTTCCGCTGTTTTCAGAGCTGCACAGTTTGATGTGCCTTCCTGAAAAAAGGGAGTTTTTCTTACTCTTTCTCACTGAAGTCCCTGTATCTTGTGTAACTTAATATTTATGTATAAAGAACACGTGAATTAATTTTATGTATTTATTTACTTATTAACTTCAGATACTCTCCAGATGAACTGCGTTATTTGCCATTAAACACGGCTCTTTACGAACCTCCTTTGGATCCAGAGCTGCCTGCGTTAGACAGTGATGGAGATTCAGATGATGCAGAGGAGGGGCGAGGTGATGAAAAACGGAAACCCAAAGGCAATTCGGTGAGACAAATTGAAAGTATTCTTCACCAAAAAAATCTTTTCCCTTCGCTTTTGTTGGTTTCAGTAGTTTCTTAGTAGAATTTTTAACATTTGCAAAATGATGGAGAATCATAAACTAAAAGTGTACTCCCTTTTTTGGTACTTTATTTTGTAATGTCGCTCTCCAGCTTTCAGTTTGGATCCATTTTAAAGTAAAGATTTGAAATTTCAGGCCCTTTCTTCTTTCTTTTTAAAGAAATCTTGAAGAATCTTCCCAACCGCAGCTCTTCGTTACGCCCTTTTCCCCAAGGGGAAGTTGCTAGTGTTTCTGAGGGGAATGAACGCTGTAGTTCAGGTCGCAGCACATTTTGCTGTCTAGGTCCCACAGAATCTGTCACTAAAGCAAAAATATTGGTAGCCTGATAACTTTTTCTTCTTGTGACGCAGAAGCAGGAAGTACTCAATACAGTTACTCTATTCCAATTCAAAGAGAAGGTAAAAAGCACTAGGTTTTTTTTGCATTACCATACATCTTTAAAAAGATGTTTGTGTTCTATTTATGCAAACGCAAAATTAACTGTTCCTGGAAGTTAAGGGAAACTTGCGCATGCCTACCTTGATGGTGTTTTAAGCGTTCAAGAGCAGCCGAGCTCCACGTGAGCTGTCTGAGCACAACCCAACCATTGGTTATTTGGTGTAGGTGGTATGTTGGTGACAACCACTTTCCAGAAGTTTTACCCTAATTTTAAGAGAAACAGAATAGAAAATCTCAAGTTCACTTAACAGTTGCTAGTTCGGTTGACGAATGTGTTAGATGGTGGGTATATATAATGCTAAATTTTGCCACATAAAGATGTATTTTGTCTGAATATTCACAAGCTACTCATAACTGAAGAAGAAAGGAAGGGGTCAGCTTGAAGGCTAATGGGGGAGAGATAGCTGTTAATACACCCTTTCTGCTTACATTTTTTGGAGAAAAAGAAATTGTATCAACTTGGCATGCTAAATGTCAACTCAAAATGTTGGTTTAATCACACTCCAGCTTTTTTACAGTTGGTCTTTAACCATTTCTTCCCAGTTCCCTTCTCCACTGACTTCCATTCCCCTTAATGGTAAAGCAAAGTAACTGGACCAAGCAGACTGTCCCTCCATTTTTCACAGAAGTCTTTTTGGTGACAGAATGCAGAAGGGGGAATGTCCGTGTGTTGGAAAAGTGTAGGGAAAACTTAAAATGAGATTCCTGTCAAGTGAGCAGGGATTCTTTGCTAGTCATTGGGGCATATTGTTGGGGAAAAACATCTATTGACCACAAAGGTAGGCAGTTGTCAGGCCTCGTTCCTCAGTTTTGGGCTACCTACCGTTCCTCAGATCTCCCTGGTGAGTCCTACAATATGCCTTTTTCCCCCTCCCCACTGTTGGAGTCAGGTTGCAATTTCCCTGCCCTGTAGTGTTTTAATGGGCCTGTCCTAAATAACCCTTCCCCTAAAATAATGGTGAAACATACCGTTCCTTGTTGCCACACAGTTTGCTTTGCTTTTGTGTTATACTCCTCCCTTTGCACTGCGTCTGTTTTGATTTTAGGCTCTGGGGCATAGGCTGACTACTACTCTGTACTGAGTGCCTTCTACTGAAGGGCACCGCCGTTATTTGGCCTTCTGGTTTTTATTGTAAAAAATGTGATTAATCGCATTGCTTTCTTCTGGAGCTTTTTGGAGGCCTTTATTAATGCTTTTCTGAGAAAAATCTTGTGCTGCTGCTCTTAATTATGCTTACATTGATCTCTCACCCTCTTTGAACCTCTTCCCCTCTTTCTTGCCTCCTCATTCCTCAAAAAAAAACCCGCTTTAACTGCAGCATAAATTCTGTTGTTTGGTTCTGTATTAAATATTGAAAAGTGTTTTGCCTTTGATGGCATTCTGCTGCTGCAATCCAAATGAAATATTTAGATTGCTCCTGGTGATAATAGTAGATGAGGGTGGCAGAGAAAACCTTCACATGTTTAATTCAAGGCAGTGCTATTTGGCGGTACACTTTAAATGCATGGCAAGGGCACTTTTAACTTTTTGCTGGCCCTTTACTTTGTAAACAGCATCTTGCATATAGTGGATTTCTTGCTGACTTAAAGGAAAATGGTTCAAAGAATTATTCTGTTGTGCTCCTCACTCTGGTATCAAACCAGCTGGAAAACATGACTGCTATTGCTGATGCCAGTCTCTTCGCATGAGAGATTATAGATAATGAAGGTTATGAGGAAAGCTGTTCTAGCCTGTGATGTACCCCGTGCTTTTGCAGAAGGAAAGATGTATCCTTCTCTTACCTCAGTTGGCCCTAAGGGGCATAGGAAAGACTTGTCTGTCTATCCAAAAAAATAAAAAATATAGCTATGGTATTTTTATTATAGGACAATTCGTCTGGCAATGTATCTGAAGGTGATTGCGCCACAGACAACCAGGAGGATTCTTTTCAGGGAAGACAAAAAACAAGAGACAAAAGTGCTACTCCAAGAAAAGATGGTTCCAAACGTTCTGTATTATCCAAGTCAGTTCCTGGGTACAAGGTAGAAGAAAAAAGCCCCTGACTGAACTTCTTTACTGACCAGCCTCTCCCTGAAACATTTGGTTTTTTCAATAATATGGAACTTCTGCTTGCTGTACTTCACTAGTTGCTCTCCTGTTGTGTGCTCCACCTGTTTGCTTCCTCGCTTCCTTTTTGCTTTTATTTCGTGTGGGGCTTTCCTTTACCCTAGCTACACAGTGGCCTCTGTTTCTGTGAACTTCTCGGATTCCCAGGCAGTGACATCAGAAAGGTCCATTGTGGATTTGTCATTGGAACTCTACATCTTTCTGTCTGCCTTAACATAGCAGTCAGAATTACTCGCCAGTTCAAAACGAGCATTCGGCATCCTTTTTTTTATTTCCCCCTACTATTTAGTATGGCAGCATACCAAGAGATCAGTGCTGTAAAGTACAGCTACGTGGCTGAACATATTGTTACAGCGTTCATTTTAAATACGGTCTTTCATCCTGAGGTGTTACGATGTATAGGATGGAAGGCAAGAAGCTTACTACAGTTGTACAGGCAACACTATGTAACCACTTAAACAGTATATGGAAAATGGCTTTTTATGTAGTTCATACTATGTAGAAATGTTTGTGGGCAATATGCTTTTATCCAAGCTAAAACCTTGGTGAGGATGTTAAGACATTTCAACTGGCAAGGAGTGATTGCCAAACCTAAGATCAGAATCATCAGTATTACTGTATAATAATTTCAAAAATTAAGGTTAAAAATAAGATCAAGGTTAAAAAACACTTTTCAGAAGAAATGGGAATTGACATGCATTATTTATGTGTTGTTGTTCTGCGCACTAAGAGAGGATCTGAATATAATGTAACACTTTTAAAGCACATCGTTGCCTAGTCCTGTTCCACTGAAAGGCATGAGAACTTTCCATGGACTTACGTGGGAGCAGGAATAGACCCGTAAAGAGGGAAAACACTACGCTAAGATAGGGTTTTTTTAGCAATCAGGAGTGCTGGTTAAGAGAGGTTGTGGAAAAAGGAACGTTTTTGTCAGTGACAAGATCTTATGTATTGAGAAACTGTCTCAGCAAGAGCGAGCTGTTGATGGCTTGCGCTTTATAGTCGTAAAGATTTACTATCTGTATTTACCAAGTTAACAGGAAATAAACTATAACTTAGGTTAAGAAGCTAATTTCCAGTAAGAATTGGACAGCTTTGATAAATTTTCTCTACATACAGTATCTGTACAAGTTCATACCAGATAGCAAGCTCCGGCTGCGTTCTCTCTTTTTAGGAACTTCCTAAGAAATATGCAAACTATGGAGAATCAGACTGTGGTACCATATGTAAATTTTTTTTTTATATTTAACTTTGCAAATTGTTGTAGACACAGAATACGCACCAGTATTCCCACGAACGTGAAATCCAAAGATGGAGCTTGACTTGGGTTTTTTTAGCTTTAGCTTGACATTAGAGATTGCGTGCCTCTGGTTTACAGAAGTTGCGCTTAGCTGTGAGATGCCAGTGTTTCATTAGTCCAATCTATGTAACAGCCTTACGAATGCAGAAAGAGAGGACCGATGGAGCAGAACTTGTTGCAAAAAGTTCTGAACTTCTAATCGTAGAAGAATAAAGGTAGTCTGCAGCGTTGCGTTTTGAAAATGGATCCCCGTAGCGATTCCTTACTGGTTCACAATCACCGACTGTGTTAGGAACAAGGTGTTGCTGTAAACTCACGGCGCTGCAGTGTCAGCCTCCCCCGCCTGCGTCGGCCGTCAGGCTGTTGATAAGTCAAAAGCGGTGTCATGTTGGGCGGGTGAGAGAGGATCAGCTTTCTTGTTTGTGGGAACATTTAAACGCTTTGAGTAAACCCAATTACATGAGCTGTTTTAACTGGTGAGACAGACAGATTCTTGCTTGTTGGTCTATAAAAACACCAGATAATGCTATACCGTATGTGCCTAAATGTTAAGGCACTTTGAGCTGAAGGCTTAACTCATTTCAAATGTCCCTGTGAATTCTAAAGCTTTGTAATACTTTTGTTCTGTATTGCTCTCTAATATCTGACTATTTTTGTAGGACAGTAATCTTTTGGTTACATGTAGTTAAAATTGAAGGATAACTGCTATGGCATCAACGTGCAAATGTATAGTTATAGCCACGTGATGAGTGTTACAGGAGTCACACATTTCCACTGAGTTATTTTTGAGTAAAAGAAATAATGTATTTTATAAGGAGCCATTTTTATTGTTAGTTCTTTAACAAAGAACAGTTATCGCGTGTTTTACATTTTGTCACGTTACGAGCAGCGAGTCTCTGTTGCTGCAGGACTGGCTACTGCAATTGCACACACAGGGTACTGTTAAAAGTACAGGAGATTTTTTGCACATAAAACAAATGTATCGAGAAACTCTATCTCACAACGCTTCTGTTTCGCGTCACCGTACGTTTTGCATTCAGAATAGGACCTGATAAAAATGGTGTAGTCGGAACGCCCACTTCGGGAGCTGCAGCGCAGCAGCGTGGAAGCGAAAGCTTTAGAGAGCAGGCAGTCGTCAGCTGGACCCTGCGTTCATTTCCTCTCCCTTCCTCACCCCAGTAAGATGAGGACGTAGAAAGCAAAATTCACTCTAATCAGATGGAATATTGTGACTTCCCATTTGGATTTGATAGGCTTTTCATTGCGTTTCTAAAAGCCACCTATGGTGGTAGGACTTGAACTGATTAGAAATGTGAATAGCCTTGTGTTATTGGGGTTTGGTTTTTTTCAGTTTTGTAAAAATACTCCCCTACTGTTGGAACTTCATTATTACCAGGCTGTGACCTCACACCCCCACCCCCCCGCAACATGCACGATTTCTAATGAACACAATTTAGTGAAGTAAGTGTAGATGGAAGCATTGTTAATAAATGCCTCTATATCAGTGTCTAACTCTAGAATTAGGTGTATCAGTGTGTGACTGCCCATACCCTAACGCAGGGACAGCGACCGAAAAGCAGCTCGCTCCGGCGCGCGAGGGAATATCCTGCTGTACGTTAGAGGCAGTAAAACACAAATCTGTAACAAAATTAGACGTCTGATTAGAAAAGTGCACTTGCTATCCTAGAAAGGCTTGGTTTACGTAGAAATAGATAAAGCCACAATAAAGGAAAAATACAATGTAGCCTAAACAACGGAAGGGTAAATGCTGCGACCCTGATGAGGCTTAAGCATGTGCCACTTTTGTTGGGAGGAGCAGGGTGTATAAAGGTATACATGTAGGACATGCAGAGTAGTTAACAGTAAAAGTTTGTGGTTTTGCTTCCATTATATTTATTATTTTGTAGAGTCGTTTGTGAATGTTAGACTTCTTTTATTGTTTTATTATATTTATGTATAAAACAGGTTGACTCTGCTTTTTTTTTTAAATAAATAAGCAAAAAAAAGTCTGTACGAACGCCTCTGTCATCTTTTGAAGGAAGTCACCGATAAACATCTGGTACGGTGTTTTGTTTTCTTAAATAAAACTCTCTAGAGGAGACAATTTGAAGCAGACTGTAGCAATGTTTTAACTTAAGATACAGGTTGCAAACTTCAGCAAACTTAAAGCAATGCACCCTGACTATTTAAAAATGAGTCAAGGAATTAATTATCTTGCTAGGTGCTAGAAAAAACTGGCCGGGGAAACACACACTTAAAGATCAGCTGAATTGCAAAAGATCTCGGTAATTTTTAGAGATCTATATTTCTGTGTTCACTTTTATTTATTTTAAAATTAAACTTCATTGTTCTCCCCGCATGGGGTCGGTAGTTGACTGGGGCTGCTCTTCCTTACTGACGAGCCATTCGGTTCCTTAGAAAGCCGGCCGTGCCTCGAACCCCCTCGGCCAGCTCTGTCTTCGCAGCAGCTTGCTTTTTTTTTTTTTTTTTTTTTTTGAACTCTGGCACTAGTCGATGCAACACCAGTGAGTCCCGTCTTCGTTTTAAACCACGTTTCTTGCTAGTTTCGTTACGCAGAGGTCAAAGGTCAACAATAGAACTCTGAAGCGTTTCTGAAATCCATGATGCGTTACCTCTCTCTGGGTTCTCATCGGGCTAAAGCTCCGCTGGCGTATCTCTTGTGCTGGGACACAGAATACGTACACAAACGTTGCTCACTGTAACAGCCTGCTGTTTCTCTCTTGCCTTTTGAATGGATCTCCTGCACCCAAATACACCCCAGATGATCAGTTAGAAAGATGATGAATGTAAAACCCCAGTTAAATGCAAGGGTGCGTATTTCTTAGAGCAATTATGACTGGATACAAGAATGGTAGAACAGAGCGCCATGCGCAGCATAGCTAACCAGCTGTTTTCAGACTAAAGATATAAAAACCAAGTTTATTGCTTTTGTAATTCATTTTCTCTATTTAGGCACGTCATGCAAATGGAAAATTGTATTTAATTTCTTCCGTAAACAGGAAATCTGCGTGGAGATTCATAAAAAAGTATTCTATGTTGGAAAAAGATCCTGGAATTCTTAATGCCATGTCACATTTGATTTACATTGAGGGGGTTGTTAGCTGATGAATTCATAGAAGAAACGAGTACGTGCTTTTGCTCCAGTTTGATTTACTTAACTCACGACGCGTGCCAAATGCCAGATTTTGTGTAGTTCATCTACGACTTCTTGTCGTTATGCTGCTTGTCAGTTACTGTCCTTTGTCTTAGGGTTCACACGTCGTAACAGGCAGTTCGTTAATTTTTAGAGTTAGGGAGATATGTGACATTTCCTTTAAAATCTGTAAATTCTTCTGGAATGAATTTATAGCCCTCTTCTACCCTTCCAGCCAAAGGTCATTCCAAATGCTATATGTGGAATTTGTCTGAAGGGTAAGGAGTCCAACAAGAAAGGAAAAGCTGAAGCTCTTATACATTGCTCCCAGTGTGACAACAGCGGTAAGTATCTGCAAACACTAAGCGGATTCCTAAGGGACTTTGTTTGAGAGCTCTTTTTGTGGAAATACTTAGCGTACTGCGCTTGCCTACCAACGGTTCAGTGGCCTTTTCTGTCCTTCGGTAAGACTCCATCTCGATTTAACGTACGTGTGCTAGCACATGCGGTGCGCTGTGGGATCTCGCCAGGAGGTGAGCTAAGCTTCAGCTTCTGTAAAAGCAGTCAGTCTAACTAATTTTCAATTTCATTTCAGACATAAAAGTAATAATATTGGTTTTAATCTAGGCCACCCTTCTTGCCTTGATATGACCCCGGAGCTTGTTGCTATGATTAAGACTTACCCTTGGCAATGTATGGAGTGTAAAACATGCATTATATGCGGGCAGCCTCACCACGAAGAAGAAATGATGTTCTGTGATGTATGTGACCGTGGTTATCACACTTTCTGTGTGGGGCTTGACGCTATCCCTTCAGGTAATAAAGAAAGAGCTGTTCGTTCCCTTCCCACCGCCTCCGAGTCCTGGGCTTTCTCGGTCAGAATTAACGTACGCGTTGCTTTTGAAAGAATAGTTTGAAACACGTGTGGAGGGGAGGAGTAAGCAATCCTGCAGGGAAGCATTCACACTCTAGCACCCAGCATTTTTAATAAGATTTATTCCTGAATATTTGGCTGTGCGCAGGAGAACCTGGCAGTTTATAGGAAATACAATTGGCTTTTGCAACAGAATCCGAACAGATTCACTCCGAACTAGGTGGGGTTTTTTTTTTTCCATATCCACAGAATACTGAGAATAATACTCTTTTTGTAAAAGAAACCTGTAAAGAGGCTGTATTGCTGAATATTGCTGGACTATAGCTTTCTCATTAATAAAGTGTTTGTGCTATTACTTCAGTCTTTTAAATTAAAAAGTACGCTCAATTTAATATTTGTAAACACCTTTTTAAACACCTTCCTTCCTATTTTTTTCTTAAACATCAAAAGCTGGAAGTGAAGTACCTGTACCTTTATGTTACCCGGCCGCTTGTATCACCTGGCCAACTCGAGGCAGCGTACAGAAAGTTTCAGGCGTATAAATAACTGGTAGTACTGATGCTTTTGATGTAATACTAGAGCCAGGGTAAGTTAGTTCATGAATTCAGTGGCTGCAAGTTGTGCAGTCACCGTATTCCCTGTGACCGCAGCGCTTCACATAGACCGTACGTGCCCGCTTTGGGAAGCGCCGGCCCCAGCTGTCGCCTCAGCACAGGTTCTGTGGCCCAGTGCAGTTTCAGGCTGACCCAAGGACCGAATCTAAACAAAACAGATTATACGCCTACAAAACTAGAAAATTACCAAAGCAGCCTTCGTGATTCCGGCTGTTGTAATAGAAACAGTTAAATGCTCTTTGCTCTACCCTTTATTGTTCCCTCCGTGAGTCAGTTTTAGTACAAGGTCCGGTGATGAACCCCTGCCAGCAGTTTAATCTGTGCTGCCTGACCGCACCGAAACAACCGACGCGGGTGTGGGGAACGGGACCCCGTACCTGTGGCAGAAGAGCAGCATTCCCCGGCTGCCATTCAGCCTGCTCCGTGTAACCTCCCAGACCTCAAACCGCGGCCGTCCACGTGAAAACGTAACTCGCAAACTCAAGTCCTTCCCTAACAACCACCTCCTTAGCGGTACTGGCACTCCCTGAGGCCCACAAAGATGAGCGCAGCCAGCTGTTAACGTGCAACGAGGCCGCAACGGAGCGTCAGTTTTAGGGGCTGCTTTGGGTACTTTTTAAAAAAGGTGAACGTTGTAAAGAAACACACGGGAGGTTTATGTTAAAGGAAGTACTGCAAATAGGTGAGCACCCGTTAGAGGGGTGAAAGGTGCGTAACTGGATGAGTAAGTAACAAAGGTAGTTTCCCAATAATTGATAACTTTCTTTTCTTAGGTCGCTGGATTTGTGATTGTTGTCAGAAAGACCCTCCCGTACCCAGAAGAGGAGGAAGAAGGGGGAAAAACAGCAAGGAGGGCTAAAAAAACCCAAAAAACTTGCTGTCCAAAAACTTAACTGCACAAATTAAAGTGATACTTTGGTGCTATTTAACCAACCACTCTTAAGAGGAATAATACCACTTTTTTTTTTTTCTTTTTACCAAATAAACTTAATTTTGGCTATATAATGATTATTTTTTTTTTTTTGTGATACAAGTGACTAATCGCATCCTGTCAGGTGTCTAGATAGAGACAGACAAGCCCAATTCCCAATTAAAAAGGCTTTCAGTAACAAAATTTAAATTGTACATGCGCTGTTTGTATAAAATTATAGTACCGTACTTATTCCAGTGCACTTGTCAGTAAGCTCTGCGAGAAGAAAACTGCAGAGCAATCTGAATACACGCTATTTGCATAGCAACTGGTTATTCTGAAAGACTCAACCAAAGCAAAAAATACTCCTGAAAAAACTACCTTTCGAGTGGGCATAGCCCGGCCTTCTTGCAGTGTAGCGCAAGTTTCTCGCAGCAGGAATCTTCTTTGCAAGCTGGTGGCTTATTCATGGAGATGTGATAATAATAATGAAAAGAAATCAATCACAAAAAGCTCTAAAGGGAGGTGTAAGGAAACAACTTTCAAGTGCAAGACGCTGTAGGCTGCGTTGCTTTTAACGAGGAATGAAAATGTCGTACTGACGAGTAACAACAGCTGAAGGCTTAACGTCCCTGCAGCGACAGCGGGGACGTAACGCGCCTGATTCACATCGTGGATGTGCAGAGGTGACGAGTGACTGGACAGACCGCCGCCGGACAGACGGCTGACTTGGTGGAGGGCACAGGCAGGCAAAACACAGGTCAGCTCTCCCCTTCGGTGACGGATGGGTTTTTCCTTCCTTCACCCTGGGCGCCCCAACTTGAATACGCTCAGAAGCCGTTGCTGGTTGGTTTTACTGGAGATACTTGCTCAGGAAAGGAGTGGCTTTGCTTCTTAAATATGCTCTAAACTGAGCGGGGGCACTGAAGTGCAGCAGTGGTTATTTTACTTTTCTTTATAAAAGAACATTAGAAAATACTGAATTGGAGCTAATTTTCCTAAGCACCTGTTTAAAGGGAATTTAACAAGATCCCAACTGTACATTCGTTTTTAAGCCCTGGTCTCTGAAGAACACTGCCAAGACTGCGCTTGCCGCCCGTTTTACGTATGGGGAGGATTTACAATATAAAATTAAATATGGCTTTTTCCCCCCCCCACTTCGTTCTGGTTTAGGAAAAGTAACCTGGATACCTCTTCAGGAAACATACAAAGAGTATTAAATATTACAGCAAGTCATTCACGGTCAATTTCACAGGCTGAAGTGAGATTTAGTCCAGTGTGTATCAATTTAAAAAAGAATTTCAAGTATTAATTTCAAGATTCCAATAAGTATAGTCCAGAAAACAGATTCCTCATCCTGAGATTCATCTTCTGCAGACCGTGAGTATTTCTGGTTTGCCTCCATCTCCTCGGGGTTGTAAGAAGCCTCGCCGAACGGATACTGTTCAACTGTTCGATCGTAGTACACTTTCATTTCAAACTCGCTCTCCAGGTGAGAGGGATGACCGTAAATCCCGATTCCCACCGGGCGGCGGAAGTGCGCGGGTACGCGGACAACGTCTTGGCCGCAAGTCGCAGACTGTAGCTCGTACTCGTCGAAGCTGGGGTGAAGCGTCACATCGGATACGTACAAGTCCGCGTCCCCTTTTAAACTCCGCATCTGAAGTACTATCTTTCCCTCGTGGTTTAGTCTCAAATAGCTGTAGTTTCCTGCTCCGATCTGGCCTTGAACAACGTGAAGAAGAATCCATTCTTCAGGTACGTCCTCTTCCCCAAAGGTATTTACCGCAAACAGTACGTGAGCTGCCGCAAGTATTACCAGGATTCTTCTCCAGCGTGCTGCCATGGTCTTCGGCTGTAGTCAGACTCTTCCCGTGTCCTGCGCGCTACCTGTGAATACAAAACATAATTTGGATTTTAGCATATTCCACTCCTGGAAGGAATCGATTCTTTTTTTTTTTTCTCCAATTTGATAATTTTTAGAATCTGCTTTAGTCCATAGAAAGTTAAGCAACTTCAATTTAGTATGTTCACTAACTTTTCTTCTTTTTTAGTAGCAACAAAACCTGTTGCTGCGATTCGGAGCTCGGCAGGATTAAAGCGGCTTGAATTTCTTAAAGAAGTTAAAGAGAAATTAATCAAGGGGGTGTTCTTTCACCCAGACCTGACACAGAGACTTCAGTTTCATTCTGCCTGCGTATGTGCCAGATTTGTCAGACACCCAGAAAAGGTGAAAGCCAGGGATGATTTTAGCCTCGGTTTTAAAAAAACAGAGTTAAAGAAGGCTTTTGCCTGCTTGAAGAAGCTGAACTTTGTATCAGGTATTAGGGCATCCTACCTGTTCTCCCATCCTCTCACCTTAACTTCAGAAGACAGTAAAGGTGCAAATCTGGATGTATGCGTGAAGCAGCATGTGTTCTGACTTGGAACGGAGTTAGAAATAAAACCAAATTACCTAGTGAGATAACACATTCATTTACAGTTCCGCTGTGTGGATTGTTTCTAAGACTAAACTTGGCATATTTTCCCTAAATAAAAAAGAATATGCATTTACTTGCCTAAAGATTTTCTTACCCTACAAACGCTCAGCTCTTTACAGCGCTTCTTACAAAACAGAAGGCTGAAGCTACCGGGGCAAGGGGGAGATGGAAAGGGCTGCTGCGAGGTTAAGGCTCTTGCACCCCTTCCCTCCTCGACGCACGCTCGCAGCCAGGCAGCCCGAGCGGAGCGTGCCTGCAGCGCTCCAGCCCTCGCAAAGCTGCACTAAGTGCCTGTGCACAAAGCAACACGCTCGGCACCTTGCTGAGGCTTCCAAAGCGCACAGCCGACTGCATTGGACACGCAAATCAGTCAAGTACAGGAGCCACAAGTATACGCTCTTTCATGTTTCAGGTGAAGATTTTCACCCTCTCATCCCTTCCATAACGATACTACAATTATCTTCAACATGAAAGCTACCGGTAAGCTGTTTTGTACCCTGCTAGCATCAGAACAAACTGCATTGCTTCCGCCGAGACGTCACTTAAACCTCAGAGCGTTCACAGTTGAGCAGATCTAGGGGGAAAAAAACCGTACAAATATTTCTGCAGCCCCAAGTTTTCCGCCCCAGAGGCCTCTCCATACTGCAAGGCCACAATCCCGCAAAGACAGCATAAAAGAAGGGAGCGCGGCATTCACAGAACCAGCCAGACCGACAGAAACCCGGCCTTTTGCCTTATGTCTCCCTGTCCCAGGGCACTGACTCCACGGTGATGAAATATCCGAGCGGGGGAACAGGAAAAACTCCACATCCGAGGAGCAAATAACGAAGTTACCCGGGGACAAGCGGCAGCGCCCCGGCGCTGGGAGCGCAGGCGGAAAATGAGGCGATTTCGGGAGACCTTGGACAGAGCCGCGACCGCCACCCCCCCCACACACACCCCCCCTTCCGCGGGCGCCTGAGGCGACGGCCGGCTGCGAGGGACGGGGGGCACGGCAGCGGCCCCGGCGCCGCCCCGCCGAGCGGAGGCCGGGGCAGGGCTCACCTCCGGCCCGCCGCGGGGCTCCGGCGACGGCGCGGCCACGGCCGAGGTGAGGCGAGGCGGAGCGGCGGGCTTCGCGGACGTGCGGCGGCGGGCGCCGCGGGCCAGCCCCTCCCCAGGGCGGGCTGAGGCGGGCCCGGGCGGGCCCCGGGGCAGCGCGGCGGGCGCGGAGGCCGCCCCTGAGGAGCCGGCGGGGCAGGCCCGCCCCGCTGCCCGCCCCGGGAGCCGCCCCGGCCGCCATCGCGAGAGCGGGCGGCGGGGCCGGGCCGCCGCCATGCCAAGGCGGAGCCCTCCGCACCCGCCCCGCCCCGCCCCGCCCCGCCCGCCGCCATGTCGGAGGGCCCGGTCCCGGAGGACGGGCCTTGCCCCGGCCCGGCGATGGCTGCGGCCCCGGCCCGGCCCGCCCCGCTGCGGGGGTATGTTATTGACGGCCAGAAGCGGGGGGACCCCACAGGAGGGGGGTCGGGCCGCGGCGGGTCCCGCCGGCTGCCTGTGGGGGTCCGAGTGCTGCGGGCCGGGGTCCAATCTAATCCACAGATGTAATTCATCTAAATTTGTATTTAATATTGAGTACTGAGGGGATCTTGACATGGGATTGTAAACTGGTATTTAACCCTTTTCTCCCTGAGGTCGCATCCACATCAACTCAAAGCAATCCACCAAGGAGTTCGTAAGATTCTTAAACTCCACACTTAATCTAGACGCCAGGTTCTAATGCCTCTCCCGCATGTTTGTAGAGTGCTCCTGTCTGACTTGGGAAGTGCTGCTGGTTGCTGGACGCTTCCAGGCAGAATTTGGCCAGAAAGCAGCCTTTCCTCCCTCTGATACTGGCCTATGACTTAACTAACTATAAATAAATAATTAACATACTAGGAAGGAAATGTTCTCTATATACCAGCAAGGCAGAATCTGAACTTCCACTTTGAAAGAAATATTTATATTAAATATATAGCTTTGATAATCATAACATATAGCCAAATATATAGCTTTGATAATCATAAATTATTATAATCATACTTTACATACCAGGCACTAGCAAGTCCAGTGAGGTAAGATTTGCTTAGCTGTGAATTCTGAGGTAAGGATGGCGCCTTCGAGGAGGATGGTGAGATGCTGAGTGATGGAATATGTACATTTTTCTACAACATGCTAAGCGTTTTTCACAATGAAATCCTAAAATTAGAGAAATTGAATTTTATCTGTGCTGAAATTGGATGTAATAGGCTAACTGGGGGATAGGTTGCCCTTCAACAGTTAGTGGCAGTTTATGTGGCTATCAGTGTAAACTTCACCTAAGATCACAGAACAGAAAAACGCAGTGTGAAGAGGAAATAAAAAATCATTGTTTTTGAACACCCATTGATTTCAGCACAGTTACCTTAACTTGACTGAGCTCTTTAAAATTGTAACCTAGACTGAAACCAAAAAGCAATCTGCGTGGAGTGTTATTGAGTACTGAGAGATTCAAGAGAATCTGTGTGTGTACCTCAGGGGTCACGTATTAACAGCATGAGCTGATGTTCTGTCTTCATAGCTCTCTAATTTCATAAAACCCATGTAACTTCCTACCTCAAACAAACAGGGTGCATAAACCTGCCAAATGTGGAGTCTGTTAAATTTGAGCTTTAATAAAATCAATTTCAGTCTTACAAACAGGCTTACCAACTGCTTAAAACATGCTAAAATATTAAAGCTGGTAAATCTCATTATTTCAAATTGTTCTTACAATGATTGAACATTGAGACCAAAATAAATATACTGTTGGACACAAAAGCATGATATGATAAAGAACCGGTGTTTCCCTAAAATGCCCTAAAATTTTAACAGTCTTTTTTTCTCTCGTGGCCACCAGTTCCGTAGGAAGTGGGAACGTGCTGGAGCCCAGGTCTGTTAGCACTGTGTTGCACAGAAAGAGGACATGGCCAGGAGGTATGTTTCATGGTGGTGTGGTGGGGTATAAATTTCTCGCTGCACACTTCCATGTCACCAGTGTTCCCCTGCGACTGCCACTTTGTCCCAAGAGGGCCGAAATCTGCTTCATGTCATGTTAGTGGGTGAGCGGCTCCTCGCTGCCGCAGCACCCATTGGAGGGGCAGAAAGCAGCGGTGGTCCACGCCTGCCTGAGCTGGTCTCCATCAGGTGGACTTCACTGGCTCAGGGTCCAGCTGCAGGAAAGGCACTGGTGTTCTAACTCCTGTTCGATCAGTCAAGAAATCAGTCCAAGGTCTCTGATACTTCCTTGGATTTCTACTAGTTCCCCAGTTGTTATAGACAATAGGTTGTTGACAGTATTGTAGCTACAAAGATTGAAAGATGAAAATAAACCACAGCGAAAAGAATTGGGAAAAAACACACTAAACTGCCCAGAAACAGTTACTGACAAAGACACAACATGTTTCAGAACAAGTTCTTAACTCGCAGGGGTTGTTTGCCTGTCTGAACAACACCTTTTTTCTGTATCAGCATTTATTTTTACTGATGACTGAACTGTCATAACACATTCATGACTGTATCACTTGTGAAAATTGTCATCAACACATTACAGTGAAACTTCTCCCTAGTATTCTCAGCCGTGACTCACGGCCCAGAAAAGAAACTCTCATATCAGTGCATTGAGTTACTTCTGTGCAGCTGGTGCTCCATGCAGTGTTTTTTCCTAAATTCACAAGGACACGTAAAAGAGAATTTGGACTGGTACTTTCTCCAGGCAAAATTAACACAAGGGGATTGTGTTGTCATCTATAACATATATTACATGCTCATATAGAGCAAAAATGCTTGTAGTGTTAATTGCAGACAGGCCCAAGAAAGACGTTCCTGTAGAAAGTGTCTGAAATGCAGTTGAGGTGGGTATTGAGTCCATAGATTGATGGCCTCCAAAATGGTTTAAATTGGGGCGGATCAAAGACTTGATCATAGAATCATAACTTGGGTTGAAAGGGACCTCCAGACTCCTCCAGTCCAGCTTCCTGTTCAAAACAGGTCTAATTAAATCAGGTTGCTCAGGGCCACGTCCAGCTGACTCTCGGACAACTCCAGGGGTAGAGATCCACAGGGTCTCTTCAGAAACTCATGGTGTTTTAAAAGTAAATAAATTAAAATCCTGACATCTAACTGGGTTTTCCCAGGTTCTAGCCTGTCTTACCACTGTGCGCCTCTCAGAAGAGTCTAGCTCCATCTTCCCTGTATCCTCCAGTTAGGTAGTTGTAGGCAGCAATAAGGTCTCATCTGTCTCTTCTTCAGGCTGAAGAGGCCCAGTTCTCTCGGCCTCTCCCTGTACATCACCTTCTCCAGCCCCCGACCATCTTGGTTGCCCTCTACTCAGCTTGCTCCAGTATGTCACAGACTGGTGGGGGTTGGGAGGCACCTCTGGAGCTCACCCCGTCCCACCCCTGCTGGAGCAGGCACCCCCAGAGCAGGGGCACGGGGCCATGTCCAGGCGGGGGGTGAATGTCTCCAGGGAAGGGACCCCACAGCCTCTCTGGGCAGCCTGTGCCCCTGCTCTGGCACCCGCACAGGGAAGGGGTTTGTCCTCATGTTCAGGTGGAGCTTCCCGTGTTCCAGCTTGTGCCCGTTGCCCCTTGGCCTGGCGTTGGGCACCTCTGAAAAGAGCCCGGCCCCATCGTCCTGACACCCACCCTTCAGATATTTATAGGCATTGATGAGATCCCCCTCAGCCTTCTCCAGGCTGAACAGACCCAGGTCTCTCAGCCTTTCCTCCCAAGGGAGGTGCTCCAGCCCCTGATCCCCTTGGCAGCTCTGCGCTGGCCTTGCTCCAGCAGCTCCCTGCCCTTCTTGACCTGGGGGGCCCAAAACTGGCCGCAGCCCTGCAGGTGTGGCCTCACTGGGGCAGAGCAGAGGGGGAGGAGAACCTCCCTCGCCCTGCTGGCCACGCTCCTTTCCATGCACCCCAGGGCACCGCTGGCCCCCTTGGCCACAAGGGCCTGGTGCTGGCTCAGGGTCACCTCGCTGCCCCCCAGCACCCCCAGGGCCTTCTCAGCAGAGCCGCTCTCCAGCAGGTCCCCCCCAGTCTGTGCTGGTGCGGGGGGTTGTTCCCCCCCAGGGGCAGGACCTTGCACTTGCTTTTGTTGAATGTCAATATCCTTCTTGTACCAACAACCCCAAAACTGGGCACAGTACTGCAGGGGAAGGATCACTCCCAGGACCTGCTAGCTACTATTACTAATACAGCCTGGGGTGGAGCTGGCTGCCTCTGCTGCAAAGGTGCAGTGGCAGCTCATACTCAGCTTGTTCAGCAGGATCTTCAGATCCTTTTCTGCAGAGCTGCTTCCCAGCCAGCCATCCTCCAGCCTGCCCTCCTGCAGGGGGTTACTCTGTGCCAGATGATGGACTTGGACTCCATGAGATTCGCATCAGCTAGCTTCTCCCACCTGACGAGTCCTCTGACTGCCAGCCCTGCCCACCACTGTGGTGACTGCTCCCCCGAATCTGGTGTTGTCCACAAACTTGGTGAGAGCAAGAGGTTTGTTTTTCTTTCCAGTGATGCTGCTCCATGCACTGTCATGGGCTGGTCCATGCTGTCTCTGCTGCAGCATAGAACCACAGAATGGTTTGGGTTGGAAAAGCTCTTTATGAATCATCTAGTTCCACCCCTCCTGCCATGAGCAGGGACATCTTAGAATCATAGAATCTTTAAGGTTGGAAAAGGCCACCAGGACCATCAAGCCCAACCGTGAACCCAACACCACCAGGTCTCCTAAACCATGCCCTGAAGTGCCACGTCTACACATCTTTTAAATACCCCCAGGGATGGCGACTCCCCCACGTCTCGGCAGCCTCTTCCAATGCCTGGCCACTCTCTCAGTAAAGAAATTCTTCCTAATATCCAATCTAAACCTCCCCTGATGCAGCTTGAAGCTAAACCAGGTTGCTCAAAGCCCCGTCCAACCTGTCCTTGGAACATTTCCAGGAATGGGGCAACCACAACATCTCTGGGTAACCTGTTCCAGTGCCTCACCGCCCTCACTGTAAAAATTTTCCTCCTTATGTCCAATCTTTTCTAGTTAAACACTGTTGCCCCTTGTTCTGTCACTACAAGCCTTGGTAAAAAGCCTCTCTCCACCTTTCTCATAACCCCTCTTCATATATTCAGAGGCCACAATAAGGTCTCCCCGCAGCCTTCTCTTCCCCAGGCTGAACAACCCCAGCTCCCTTCCTAGGAGAGCTGCTGGCGGCCCTCCTCTGGACCCGCCCCGACACGGCCATGCCTCTCCTGTGCTGGCGTCCCCCGAGCCGGACGCAGTGCTCCGGGGGGGGCCCGCGGGAGCGGAGCTGCGGGGCCGCGGGGCTTCCTGCGCAGCCCCGGCTACGGGGGGGAGAGCGGGAGCGAAGGCCCCTTCGCGCCGCCGCCATGTTCTGGAGGGCGAGGAAACGGGCCCGAGCGGCCGCTGCCGATCGCCGGGGCCGGCGCTGCCCCGGGCGCCCGCAGGGTGGTGCGGCGGAGCCGTTAAGCTCGCGCTCAGCCGTTGCCCGGGCGAGGGGGGACGCCGGCCGCTGCGGGCGGGAGGGCGGCGGGGCCGGGCTGTGGGGCCGGGCGGCGGGCGGGAAGGCCGGGCTGCCCGCTGTGGTGCTCCGCCGCGGGGCCCGTTTCAGCCGTAGGATGGAAAGAGACGGGGACAGTTGTTCTTCTGGAGGCAGCTGCAATCCTGACGTTGTCTGCGAGAAGCGCTTGTTTAAATCCAGAGCGTCCGAGTCCCTTGTGCAGCCGGCGTGTAGTCACCGTCACTGTGCCTTCCCTTTGAATGGAAACGAGTTGTGCATCTGGAATACAGCGGCTGCTCAGGTAAACCAGAATATATCACTTCATAGGCTGCTATTTCAGAAGAAGACTTAAAAGGACAATATAAATAAAATATTTGATGGTAGCGTAGGAGTGCCAGGTTTCGCTTTAATGCTGGGAAGGTACTAGCGTATGTTGCAAGCTTTGTTACTGTGATGAGAATCATATAAACTGTTGTGGTGGGTTGTTCTTGGTTGGCAGGCAAACCACCACCCAGTCTCCTGCTCACTCCTTTCCAGCAGGGTGGAAGACAGAATCGGATGGGCAGAAGTGAGAAGTTATGGGCTGAGATAAACGTAGTTTAATGAGTGAAGGAAAGAGGAAAAAAAAAAAAAGAAATGGTATAATGGCAATCCCACCACCTCCTACAAGCAGACCAACCCCCATAGAGGCTTTGAGCAACGTTCAACTTAGAAGACAACCCCCCAGCCCCCCGGCACTGTCTTCACCCAATACCCTGGTTTTCTTGCTGAGTGCAACATCGTAGGGTAGGGAATATCCCTGTGCCAGTTTGGGTCAGCTGGTCGGGCTGTGTCCCCGTCTCTTGCGCACCCCCAGCCTGTTTGCTGGGAAGGGGGGCTGGTACAGAGTGGGAAAAAGAGAAAGCCTTGATGCTATGCAAGCTGTTTGGCAACAGCCAGAACACTGGCGGGTTATCAGCACTGTTTTGGTCACAAAGCGCTGCACCATGCAAGTTGGTCTGAAGAAAGTTAACTCCATCCCAGCCAAACCCAGAAGAGCTATGCTGTAGCTGATTAAGTGATTTTGATACAGTAAAGAAAAAAATAGTTATTGTTTTGTTAATTGCATGTACATTATCTATTTGTAATTTTATTCATAATCGTAGTTTGAAGTGACTTATTTAAGTCTTTATCTACATTTGTCAGCCATTACATTTGTCAGGACATCATTGCTCAATTTCTGCCCTGTCATTTGGAAGTAAAATCAATCCACTTCTTGTCTGCTCCGCTTCTCGGGAACGCGTGATAGTGTGGAATCTTGATGAATGCAGACAGAAGATGCAAGAAGGTAAAGTATTGTTTATATAATATATACATATTATATATATAAAAAAAAGAAGTGATGCAAAGGCAATCACTCAGCAATGCCCAGCCAGTCTCAGAGCAATGGCCACCTCAGAAGACAACTCCCCAACAACTCCTTTTCTTCTACTACTACGTCTATAAAAAGATTGTTATTTCTGAGTAGCTTGCATTAGCCACTCAGACTCAGCAGCCCTAGCAGTGATAAATAGCGCTTTATTTCTCTAATTCTCCTCTTCGTCGATGCCAGGCTGAATCAGGCCAGTAGCCCAGCCAGCCTGGTCACCATACCTTCCCAGAACGGCCCCCCGCATTAACAGCCGCCGCGCTCCCGAGCGCCCACCGGGCCCCACGACCCCGGGAGGCGCGGGCCCCGCGGCGGGGGCTGGGCTGGGCCGGGGGCGGCCCCGGGAGCTGGCCGAGGTGCTGTGCGGGGAGCGCCGAGTGCCGGCAGCCTCGGGGGACAGGCAGGGAAGCTGCACTTTCAAGGAAGTTACGTTCTGCCGTTGTGGAATGAAAGAGACGGCAAAATTTTGAATCACAGCTGCACTGCATAACTAAGCGTACAATGCCAAAATAACGAAATGCTACCTTTTCTGCAGTACCTGTAGAACTAGTGTTTTACATCCTGATTCGTCTGGTCCTGCCTCTGTCTGGAACACTGTTGTCGTGTGTGTGTGAGCAGTGCAAGTATCTGGTCTGGCAGGAGCGTGCATGAGTGAAAGAGAGTTATGATGTTGTAAAAAGAAGAAAGTTCTAGTATCCTGACCACCATCCTGGGATGGAGCCTCAGCCAATGGAGTTAGATTCTAAGGAGCAGTGCTAACTTCAAGCTTAAATTGACGGGAAAGTAGAGGAATAATGCAAGAGAAAGAAAGGGAGCAAGACCCCCAGGGTATGACTCACTGGAGTCCCGGTGACACTCTGTCAAAAATATATTGCTATGGCATATTAAGTGAGAGGTATTACAGTCCCACTTCAGTGCTGATATTGAGAGCTGCATGGCGTTGGCCAACACTATTAAAAGTTTCCTCTTTGTTACCTGTAGTTAGAGATTTGCCTGTGAGTTGATGTGTGGGAGTTGACTCTTGTACTCTACGCCACACTGATTTTGCAAATCTACGTATTATGAAAATTAATGCTGTAAAGAAAATGAACATTTTAAGTGCTTTTATAATAAATATCATTAGCACATTTTACTACATTACTACATTTGAATTTTAAGAGTAATATAAAGAATCAAAGAATGCTTCAGGAAATGGGCATAAAATGGGACTATGAACTTGGAGGAAACAAAAATGGAAGTTAGGAATAGCCAGTTAGTAGCAGGCAGATAAAGAGTATGTGTAGTTTTAATATAAAGACATCTGACAGCCAGTTTCTCTGCTGCTGGATTTTCTTCTTTCTCTTTTTCTCTCTATCCACAGGCTCTTCAGCAGATGCTGTGTGGTATTTCTCTCCCCAAACTGTGCTTTGTAAAGTCTTGGCAGGTTTTCTCTGACCGTATTCTTATTGACTCTATCAAGGTAGTTAAGGAGTTCTTTGTGTGATCTATCTCTCTGTCCTGGTAGATCCTGACAGGTTGATCAGTTGTAGAAACATTCCACAGCATCTAGGATAAAACCTAGAAAAGGACATCAGTAGTTGTTTTGTCTGTATCGTAGTTAATTTATTGCCTGTGAAATCCTAAAATTTAATGAGATGTCCAAAATCTCCTCACATAGTTAAAGGCAGCATCATAAAATAAGGATCTGCAGAAACTGGCCTGCTTGAACCATTGAGATGTCCAGAATGAAGTCATGAAGAGAGGGATGAAACATGAGCCTGTTCTCAAAGCTAGTCTTATCATCCCACTCTGTAACGATATTCAGTGGTGTATTTCCTCTTCCAGCACTTTCCCACTGAAGAATTAAAACCAAGAGAAGGAAAATCCTCTTTGCTTGATGGCTGAGTGGCTGGGATATTCTCCTGGAAGAAGTATTTTCAAAGCCCTGTTTTGCTGGGCTTCAGTCAGGATTTCTTGTCTCCAAAACAAACGTGGCACTGCTGGGTTCCTTGGGCAGGTCACCCTACTCCAAAAATCCTGTCCCTGGCAGTCTTCAATGGAAGTATGATTTGATGGGCACACTTAGTAGTAGTACCTCAAAGAGTAGCAGATCATGTCTAGGCAACAAGGCAGATGGAGGAATCCTGCTGGCACATAGTTCTGTGCTTTGCTTTCCAGTAGCCTGGTATAATTAAACCGTGTGTTGTTCTGTACATCTTCCTGACAGAAACTGGAATAGCTCTGTGGTTAGATAACTGCTGTGCAAAGTTTCGAAGAATCTCACTGCACCAGAGTTTTATGTTTCATTGACTCTCCGTATCAACAAAATTGCTGCAGGGTTAACGCCTCGAGGAATTGTTATAGGAACCCTTTTGGGAATGGTGCTTCATGTAAGATTTAGTCCGGATGATCAACAAGTGGCAGTATGTGCTGGAAATAGGATCTACATGTTAAGTGCAAAGGTAAGATACCGTTCTTGGTAGCCACAGTGCTGATATTTCTTTTACTTATTCACTTTCAAATAAAATAATGATGCAGAAATGTCAGAATAATTAAGCAAAATCATTAATTTGTATCATAAATTAAAATAAGTATGAACTAATACTTGGTAATGCATCACATACTGGACAGAACACCAGAGTAAAAAAGTTGAAGTGAAACAATATCTCGATAACTTAGAAGAAAACATTCTGAAGACATCTGAAAAATTACTCCTGTATCATTGATTTTGAAGAAGCAAATGTCATGTGTAGTGGTTTTGCCAGCAGGACGGTATGCAGGGCTGCAGTTTCAATAATAAAATCTCATTGAATTAATATTTTGAATCCCAATCTGACAATTTTTAGGAACAGTTATTAATTATGAAAACATTTAACTAATTGTCATTTTTAGTTTGATACCTAATCAGGTCTTATTTTGACTTGACTAATCACAGAAGGAAGCTATACAAGCTGAATTGGCTGGCCACCTGGCTCCAGTGACTGCTGCCGAGTTCTGCACGTGGGAGAAAAGTATGCTTATATCAGTGTCTGAAGACAGAACCTTTAAGGCAAGGAAATTTTAGAGCTTCACTTTTAAAAAATATAATTTAGTGAATATGTGAAGTAGTCTTTTTTTACCCTTTAAATATTTTCTGAAGATTAAAGAAAAAACATCTTTGACTTCATACAGACTAGGACATTGTTCTTGGAGTCGCTTGGGAAATTATTGTAAAAATTAATTACTCTTTTTTAGAAGGACAATGCAGGTTTTGTATATTCAAAACTTCCTACAGCAAAGTATTAACTTTTGTGATTATTATAAACTAGCAAATGGAAATAATATATTTTTATCAGTTGGGCTGTAACTCAAGTATTTCAGTATGCTGAACCGAATGAAAGCATTTCACTTTGAGTCTGCTGACACTGATTGGAATGTTCCCTTTTGGGAATATTGGGGTTATTGCATGCAGTGGCTGGGGTTTTGCATACTGGTAGAATTTTTTTGCCAGACAACATTTTAATTGATGGCACCATGGATTGCTGCTACTGTATGTGACGTCAGTTGAAGAACACTTAGGCAGCAAGGGGAAATAAAGAGCCTGAGTGAACCCAGGTGTATCTTCCAGGAGATACTGGGGTGGGGACCTTGAGTAGATACAGTTTAGTCTACTACTGATTGTCCTTTCTATGATTCTAAACACAGCCCAACATTTGGCTGTACAAGCTAAAGTAAAATTAAAGTTCGCTGTGTCAAAGTTTGATTGTTTTGGGATTTTTTTTCCTAAATGTAATTTTTATATAACTCTTTGTTCTGGAGAAAATGTGATTTTGATTTTTGTCCTGCTCTTGGACAAAAAAAAATATGCAAAGATTGGATTGGAATTTTAGGAAATATTAGTAATCCTGACTTTCTGGTTGGTTGTTTCTTATTGAGTTTATGTTGATGTAAGAAATTAAATCAAGGTAAAAATGACTGAAAGAAAAGATCTATATGCTTCATATGAATTTAATGAAGATTTAATGAGATTTTGATAAATTTTATGAAATCCTAATGAATAAGTGTTGAGTTTGTTTGGTTTTTTTTAACCTCGATAAATGTTGGGACTCAAACTACCAGCAGATGAAAATACTTCGCAAGCCTCTCAAATAATTTAGTAAGTAAGTCTTCAACTTGTATTTTCTCTGCCTGGTTCTGCAGATCAGAGATAATACTCTAGGGCAGCCGTGCTGGAGTCTGTGATAGTTGGTTCCTCTGATTGCAGGACTTGCAGCATCCAAAACTTTACGCTCCCCTAGCCCTTTTACTTGGCTAAAGAAGTGGTGAAATAGGTGAGAATCTCTCCAGATAAATTTGTGAAACAAGATCTTAGGAAACACCTTTTCAGAAGAATGATGTTTACATTCAGAAAGAAATGAAACATGCATGCAAGGAAAAGATCGGGAGCTAAACAAAGGCTCGTAGCCGTGTTTAGAGAGCAGGGACTGTCTGGCTGTGATTTTTTCAATCCCAGCTGTGTTAGCTATGATAAATGTAGTGGGAGTATATGTGGAGGGGAAGGCTCATAGAAGTAGCAACGTGAGAGGAAAAAATTGTTTTTATTTAGCTTTCTTAATAAACTATTAAGCATAGAATACATCACTTAGTCACGATAATAACGGAAGTTGACTTTCATGTGCATCTATCAAGCATCGTAAGTATCATTATTATTAATAATGACCTCTTATCCCAGAACCTAATGAGAAAATTGTGAAATTATGCAAGCGTCCTGTGTGAAATCTAGAAGCAGTTCAAGTATGTCTTTTCATTAATCTAGCCTAAGTCACTAAGAGATCAACCTAAGCAAAGATGATAATAAGTGCTTCTAAGTACTTCGTATATCCATGCCAGGTGAGTTTCACCGTTTTCACTACGGATACTTATCAATTAAACAAAGCCCTACGCAGTTAGAAAAAAATGCTGAAAAAATTCCTTTACCATATCGCATCACTTCCAATGGCTGCATTTCTCTGTTTACACCACATGATGGCCGTTGACGTTTGTGTTTTCCTTAAAGGTGTACGTATGTGCCTATCTTTACCTTTTTTTCCTAAAGGTGTGGGACTACTCTACAGGCCGGTTAATGTATCAGTCAGGAGTATTAACAGGTGCGTTTTCTTTTTTATATATACTTTTTCATAGCAAAAAAGTTCTCTTTCTACACAATAATATAAAATTATTATTGGAGTATTTAGTTGATTTAGGGAAAATAGTTCTAGTAAACTAAGTACTAGTAAACTTATTATCCTTTAAAGCCAGTAATAAATATATTTCCCTTTAAAAGTGTGCTCCTGGGTTGTGCTGGTTTGGCTGAGAAGGGGTTAATTCTCCTCACCGTGGGGGGCGGCTGCCTTTCCGGCTTCCCGCGCTCTGCCGCGTGGCGGGGGGGGGGGCTGGGAGGGGCGGGGCCATGGCGGGGGCGGCTGGGCCCGGCTGGCCAATGGCAGGTTCATTCCATACCACGTGACTCCATGACCGGTATATTAAGGCGGGGTCGGTTGCGGCTGGGGAGCGGCGCGGCGGCGGGCCGGCGGGCGGCAGCGGCGCGGGTGGTTCGTTTCGGCGGTTCGTTTCCCTTCCCCTCTCCCCTCCTCCGGGGCTTTGCGCCTCTCGTTGTTCTCCTTTCCATTGCATTTCTGTTGTTGTTTCTTTTAATTTTAATTTTTAAACTGTTCTTATCCCAACCCACGAGCGTTACCCTGCTGATTCTCTCCCCCATCTGCCGGTGGGGGAGGGAGCGAGCGGCTGTGTGGGGCTGAGCTGCCGGCTGAACCACGGCATGGGTAGACAGTTTTAGTGCACTTCCATAACCAGCTCTTTTTGCACAGGGTGTGCTTGTAACTGCTGCCATTTACTGGGATATGCAAATTAAGCTCTCTTGTAGATACAGTTCCACTGTCTGAGTACTATGTGCATGTTTGCTTTCAAGTTTTCTATGCCACATCGAAGGAAATACTTTAAGAATATCATATGTAGATTTTTTTAGCAGTGTCTATAGCTGATGATACATATTGTCTTTAAAGCTGAAAGCTACTTTTGTGGAAGGATGAGAGCAAAAGGAGAGGAGGAGGAGGGCAGGCGTTGTCTCCAGTGCTGCAGGGACCCCTCCAATAGCACTTTTCCTGCAGGAACCATATAGTTTTCACCAGGACCTGCTCAAACTCCCTGTGGGTTTTTCCTGCTTGTGGTGCTGTTAGTGGTGATTGGAGCACACTTTGGGGTCATGAGCTGCCTGGAGACTGGTTGTTCAGCTTCGTGCATACATGTTATTGGATGACTTCATGTACACTAAAAGCTAAATCTGGGTGGTAGGAAAGGAGAGGAGGAAGGGAGTGATTCCCCCCGGATCCCTGTGGCAATTGTTTCCCTTGAAAACCTGCCTCAACTGCAATACCAGGGTTTGCAGGCAGGGCCATGAGGGTAACGACAAGGGCAAACTGCTGCTACACGGGCTCTGAAAACCACAGCAGCTTGGGTGAAAGGGTGCAGAGAACCGACAGCTCTGGTGAAAGGCAGGCCACAGAACTGCAAATGGAAAGCCCTTAGCAACACAAAGGCTAAGCCACACAAAGCATTGTGCGACCCTAAGAACTGCAGTAAGGGTTCTTTTCACCCATCTTTATGAATAGGAGGATTCAATTTTGATTCATGTATTTTAAGGAAATATCTGATTTGTATTTGCTCTGAAAAGAATTTTCTCTTTTTTGAAGCAGCATTTCCTTTGCTAAGTCTGCTAATTGATGAAGAAAATAAACAGATTATCACTGGATGTGCTGAGGGACAGGTAAGAATTACTCATCAAACTTAGTCTTTATGTCAAAGCAGTCGACTATCATTAATGTATGTCCATAAAAAAGCTTCACAGTCTGCACACGTTTTGAACTCTTACAACAGTCATTTCCGTAAGCATAATTCAATGCTTTGAGCATAAATTATATATAGCATAAACCATATATGGTATATAAGGCCTCTCTTACAAAATGGAAACTTTTTCCTGAAAACCAGGGAAGTTTTTAAGAGCGCAATCAGTGATTATATAGGAGGATTACACCGAGAGGCTATAAACATATCGGATTTAAAAGAAAAAAGGTGAAAACCAGGATTTTCCTATTTTGGCCAGTGAAACACATGACAATACATGGAAGAGACTATATTTTCAGTGCGTTGGAATTCTAATCAAAATGTGATAAATGTGCATACACATTTTACCTCCTCTTTAATTTAATGTTAATATATTTACATCAGATTTTCCAGCTGTTTTCCTTCAGTGTTACTGCTCAGTGAATTGTGAAGAAAATTGAAGTTATAACCATAGTGGTGCCTAAAAAGTGAAAGGTATAAACGAAGTTCACGTACATGATTCAGTGGGCCGTTACACACAGGTTACCTGCGATTTTTATTTGTGGGAAATAGTCTATGAGGAGTCGTTTTCAGACATGAACATGTGGGAATTAAATGTGCAGTTCAAATTGCTTATGGCCGCTTTTGCTAACATTGAATATATCCTTTGATAATCTTAGAAATGCATACAATTGAATTTCTGGTCCAAGGTGAGATTCCAGACACAAAAATCCATCAGTTAAGTCAACAGTTTTAAATATTGGACCTTTAGTTTGTTTTCATGCAAGCTTTATGTTTAGTGTCAAAAGGTTATTGCAATTGCTTTTTCTTTTTCTTGCAGCTTTGGACCTTCAGTTTAATCAGTGACCATAATTATCGCTGTGTGGCACATATCAACTTAAAGAAAGAGCAAGAGAAATTCTGTAATAAAGTGTGGAAATCTGGAAAAGGAATAGGTAGCACAGTGCTTCTAGAATGCTCTGTATGGTGTGTTCTAGTTGTTATTGGCCACTGAGCGTGTGCTTCTTATACCAGGAGAATTTATTACAAGTGATAGAGTTATGAGTCTCAGACTGTGACATGGAATTCTTACTGAAGCTTATATGAAGTTGGGTCTTGGCATTTCTGGAAAGAATTATTTGACATATCTGGAAGGAATTATGCATGTATGTCTGTAATATAATCTTGGCCAATGCAGCTGCTTGTAAAACATTGCACAATGGGAACTATTAAGATTTTGGGTTTTATTTAATTCATTGCCCGAGGCTTCAATAAGAACAGAATAAGTGCCTAAAAATTCATCCATTGTCTAGGTGAGTACCATTTCTCAGTTACCTTTGATGCTTCTAGGAATCTATTTTTTATATATATGTATCTCCATACCGGTGCCTCCGTGACATGATATTTCTCTGGCTGTGGTATTTCTAGTGGTATAACACAGAGTACTTACAAATCTCTAAAGACTGCACTGGTAACCTCAGCAAGGTGATTCCGTGTTCCCAAATGAGGCATTCAGACTACCTGCACACTAGCCAAGTGAGCTGAGATTCTCCTAAAGACAAGCAAGAGGGAGCTTTAGGCAAAGAGATCTGGTTTCCCTTGCTTGCTCTTTGTCTGGCTTCAGTGACTGTTGTGTTCTTAGCTGCCTAGTTGTCTGGCTCCAATAATCCTAATGCCCTAACCTAATGAGAAAGACTGCTACATTTCTTCTTATTATTTAAAATATATGGATGCCACTTGCATCTTCTGATGTTTGAAAAAGACATTTGGTGAACTTGGTGTTAGTAGTTCCTTGGTGTGAACTGCACACGCATAATGGCTTGGAGCCTCCTCAGGAAGATGGAACTGAGGTGACTTTCCGTCTTTGTTTTGGATTATGTTGCAACTTCAGTGTCAGGGGAATTTTCAGGCTAATCTGAAATGTACCCAGTGTATTTATGGGTCACTTTTTGAGATGAACACACCTAAATTCTGCCAAATCCTTTCCAGTCCTTAAGTAGGTTCTTTGGATTTTATCTCTAGGTATTTGAAAGAAGATGGTGCTAAAAATAATAATGAGGAAAGGTATTTCAAGAGGGCTGGTTCTTAGCATATATCCATCTTTTGAAACAAACTTCTTTGATGTGATCTTAGGTCATGTTACTTTACTACTCCTAATTCTCTCTTAAATCCTGCCTGTTTTCCTTTATTTCATTGGTTTTTGAGAGCTAGTATTGTTGATTGCCTTTCTTAGGTGAAGGGCAGAATACTTCCAAGCTTTGCAAAACAAACAACATGAGGCCAGCAGGATCAGTGGAAACATCATTGCCTATTCTTTTAATTGAACACTGCGACTTTTCTGTATGTTTCCATAATGAAGAAAACACGTAAGTCCTTTAAAATACCACCAAGTGTTTGGCTGGAATCTATTCCTAGGAGTTCCTGTTGGTTCTTGGATTATTTTCACTGCGTCTTACTATTTTCTTAAAAGTGCAGTAGGAAAATCAGAGAATGTAATTATGGATCCGCAAGCTTTGGTGGCCTACACTGAGGCAGATGATACACACAAACTGATACAAAGTTAAAACTGATTTCTAGTCTGAAAAATAACTTGATGGCATTGGGAATATCCACTGTAGCATCTATTGATACCAGTTGATCAGGGACAGTTAAAAAAAATTAAGCTTATTACAATTAAAAAGCCAAATTTATTTTTAGTTTGCTTTCTAAGGAAATCAGTCCGATGCAGTCACTGTGTGCCTGTGCCAGCGTGCCTTCCAATTTTAAATAACCTTTGAGCTACATAACCTGTTCTAGCCCAGCTTCTGTCAGAGACAGGCATTTTTGAAGCATGATGTTTTTAGTCCTTCCCGTGAAATTGGTTGGCCAGGTAGAGGACAGATACCTAAATTAATCCTTATATTGCATTTTCCTGAGGAGAAGTTTAACCATTTTATCGGGCGCCGGGGTATCTGTTCAGGATACTGCCACAAGAACTGTCTCGTAGGACAACTTATTTTTGTTATTTATAATTGTCATTTGGATAAATTTTTCAGCCATGTCATGTTTTAGGAAACACTCATTCCACCCTTTGCCCTGCGGTGGGTTGTACAGGTATAACTATTTATCTAACCAGAGGATGAATCAGTTTATATAAACAGCGAAGAAAAATATCCAGCAGTCCTGGATCATTTTGTTTGTCTTTATATCAAATTGAAGTAATTATTTATGAACAGTTATTTTCACGATGCCTACATTTTCAGAAGGACTGTCATTGAGGGGAAGGAAGTAGTGATTTTTAAGATGTACATCTCAGAATACTTTAATGGAATGTCAGAACTCTAAGGCCAGAAGATGAATTATTACAGTCAGCCTTATTGCTTGTATAATACCACTCTCAAATCATCAAAACTTTAGGTTTGATTTGAACTACAGCGCATCTTTAAAGAGGCTAGTTTTCCAGTGATGAGGAATCCACCATCCAGGTTAAGTTTTCCCAGCAACTGACTCATTCCATTTTACTTCTAATCGGAAACACCCTCTTCTCATGCATGGTTATTGCCTCTTAGTACATTTTTCATTTTGACAGTCTAGAACCAGCTACTATCAAGTTCCCTCCTTGCATAGCAAGTTATAGCTCACGAGCAAGTTGTCTCTACATTTCTGGATGAAATTGTTTGCACCTTGCATGTTTTCTGTAACACTTTTAACATTTGCTTTTGAACTTTTTCTGAAATTCAGTCTCATTTCTTGTTCAATGCCCTTTCTGGACATGGTTGCCTGCAGTGGATCCACAGCAATAGGTTAACTGAGAAAATTTTCTGAATTGAGATAACATCGCTTTCCAATACCCCCCCCGACACCGCCTGGCATTGCATGTCCAGGGAGTATTTACCTGTTCAGCTACCGCATTGTAGCTGGAAGTTTTGTTCTGCCTATAAACAACCATGACCATTAAACTCTTAATATTAATCCAGTTCCATTCTCTTTTGTTTTTAGTTTTGTATTTATAAGTAGTCTTCTGTTTAAGTTTTAAATTACCATGAGTTGGTTTTAGCAGGTGGTTCAGTTTTGTCTGAACAACTGACTAATCCCTGATCTACCCCTTCTCCTGCCCGCAATAAAATGCGACAACGAAACACTTGTGCAATACTGATACACAAAACGTTATGGCTGTTATACTTCTCGAAGCTTTTTGAAGTTGAATAATTTCATCGCTGTTGAAGGCATTTTATTGTTGTGAAGTAGGCATCAATTTTCTCTATATATCACTTGATATCATTGTTCATAATAACTTGGTAATGCTGCTTCTTTATAAATAATTCAGATAATCCACAAATTAAATCAGTCTTACTGCTGTATGTGAAAGTAGTGCAAACCACAAATAAAGCTCTATAGAGCACATAAAAGTATGACAAACAAGAACTGAAACTGTCTTTCCCAATCTGCTCTTTAAAGTATTTGACTGTTTCTGTTTGGGTTTTTTGTTTTGGGTTTTTTTAATAAAATGCAATAAACCACTGTGGCAACTCTTTTCATGCCAAGTTTCGGTATTTTTCCATACCCTTACTTCAACTCTTGTGGTCTGACTTTACAAATCAAACCGAGAAGTCTACTCAGTCTTATTTGGAAAATGTATTAAAATGTTGATGTCAGTTTTTATTTACCGTGGCATCAAAACATTTTTAGTTTTTGAGAATGAGCTGTTATTTTGTTATAACCTTCTTATGCTTGGTAACATTTGTCTTCTCTGAGGGTGTTGACTGAGACTGTAACCAGTTATCTGCTCTGTGGTGTTTGTGGAGGCTGAATTTCATTACCTAACCGCAATACGACTGCCCCTAAGCACAGACTGAGACACACATTCCAGGCTTGCCTGGGTTCTTTTCCCCCCCCTTAGTTTATGCTGGTTTTTCTCATGTACTTGAACTATGTACAAACACGCCTTAAAATTTCACTGCTTTTGTGTGTTCGTATTACAGGTGGTAAAAGTAAGAATATATGTGGATTTGCCTCTGTTTGAATTTACTCTTTGTGGGTACGGTGCTGTTACTGTGGTTTGTAACAGTTGGGAGATGCTGTAATTTTTGAAGAAAAGTATTTCCTAGGCTGTTTTAGACTTGCCGTGAGCACTTACATAAAATCAAAGATACTGTTTGCAGTTTTCAAAACTTCACCAATTTTGATTGAAACTTTTCAATTTAAGCTATGGATTTTAAAAACGGCTGAAAATTTAAAATACTTTTTTTGGGATGTGGTTTATTATCATTGTTGTACTGGGATTGGGTAAGAAGTATTAAAAAATTGCTGTCTTGTATGGTAGTAAGAAAAGCTTCTTTATCATACTCAGATAATGTTTTCTCCTTTTTTTGGTAGATCATCTGCCCTGAATACTAGCTATTTTTGGATAGGAAGTTCAGCTGGCTTGTTAATTATTAATTTGGCAAACTTTGAATTAGAAGCTTCTTTATCTTACAAAGGTATAGTTATAAAATATCTGACTGTGCCATAATGTGACTGCTTTCCTTTGTTATCTGAAACAAATAGTATAAGAATTAGTTTGTGCAATAGCAGACTACAGTAGAAACTAAGTGGCTTTATAAACTTTTTTCTAATAATTTTTTTAATGTTTTTCTGGCATTGCTGACTTGTCGCAGAAGACGTGTCAGCACTAGATTTCTGTAGTGGCCAGCAATGCATTTTTATCTGATTTTGCAGTTTAGGAGTGTTAAATACAAGGACTCTCATTCTACCCCTACTTTACAATGTGGGGGTAAGCTAGAAGGCTGTACAGTGAAGAGAGTGGATTATGGTGGTGTCAAATTACTGAGTTAATTTTTTTCCCCCCGATAGCTTTTTCTTTTGAAATGAAAATACAATTTTACAGCACTGTTTTCTTTTTGGTAAAGATTACAGTGACCTCAGCATTCGGTTTGCCAGATCATGTGCATTAACAAGGAAGGCAGTTAATGGAAAGGTGGGTATACAGTAAAAATTGATTTATTTAATGCTTAGAATTCCAGTTATTTTCAATAAATATTAGTTATGCATTTTATATATAGATTAATGTACACATTTGTTTTGCTTAATGTGAATTATGCAGGGGTTTCTCTGGAGAGGGTTGATTCTTCTTTATGGAATCTACTAGTTTAAATAGGTGGGTAGTTTTAAAGCTCTCACAGTTTGTATACTGTCCAAAGCGATTAATAAGCAAAAGGTGAATTGTTTTTTATAGTGTTTGATGGGTACCTTGAATGTCAAGAATGATCATTAGGGGAGCAGAGGTAATCTTTTAGGGCAAAAAAGATATGTGTTGTTACACCTTGTGTCTCAAACAAATGATATGATGAACTGCTTCTGAATCCTTCCAAGAAATCTGTGAAAACTATGTTGTGAGAGAATTTCTGTGGAAAGTCACTAAAAATGCTTTTAAGGAAATGAATGGCGTCCTTGTTTGTATACCCCATTTTTGATGTTACAGTTTTCCTACAGAACTGAGCTGAATCTAGGTCTTTCTACATATTTAATATAACAGTGTTTGTTTTAAAGGAGGATTTTGTTTTAAATTCAGTTCTTAGCATGCTCTCAGCATGTCTCAAAGTAATTTTTCTTCCACATGTGCTGCTTTTCTCACAACTCTTGCTGCAGAAATATCTCAATTGCAGAAGGTATTGGAATTTCTGTGACTGTTAGGTATGCGAGTCTAAGACATATTTAAGCAACATAAGCATATTTTTGAAGGACAGCATTAATGACTTCTTACTGCTTAATGCTCTGCAAGACTAAACCCATGGATATTTTCAACTAACTTTCATAAATGACACAAAGTTATTTCATTTTCCATTCTAAATGCTTCAGTGTTGGAGCTTCAATTATAAAATAAATGGGCTGTTATTTTATGGTATAATTGCTGCAGGTTTTATGCTTGATCACCTCAATGTTTGAAGGTATGATTGCTGTGTTGGAAGTTAACCTCGCTGCTATGGTGAGAGCTCAGCAGAGTAATTTTCTCCTATGCGGAAACAGGAACAGTCCATCAGTTATTGCCAGGTGCAGAATAACTTTAATTTTTTTTTTCCTCTGAGTTGGATTATGCATTTGTTTTCCCAACACTGAAGTGCATCAGATGGTTTTGTACAGTGCTATTTCTTGACATGTTTTTTTTTCTTGTTTTACTGTCATACTTTAGTTGTACTGAGTGGGAGGAATCACAGAATCACAGATTGGTTGAGTTTGTAAGGTGCCTCTGCAGGTCGTCCTGTCCGACTGCCCTGCTCAAGCAAAATCACCTTGAGCCAGCTGCCTAGCACCTTGTCCAAACGGCTTTTGAATATCTCCAAGGAGGGAGACACCACAACCTCTCTGGGCAACCTCTGCCAGGGCTTGGTCACCCTCACAGTAAAAAAGTGTTTCCTGGTGTTCAGGGGGAACCTCCCAGATTTCAGTTTTGGCCCGTTGCCTCGTGTCCTGTCACTGCGAACCGGGCACAGAGCCTGGCTCTGTCTTCCTTACAGCCGTACGCTGGTGCGTGGGCTTGTTCCTCCCCAGGTGCAGAACCTTGCACTTCTCCCTGTTGAACCTCATGAGGTTGCTGTCAGCCCGTTTCTCCAGCCTCTGGGCATCTGGGTGGCAGCACAACCTTCTGGTCTATGAGACGCTCCTCTCGGTTCTGTCATCAGCAGTCATGGCGAGGGTACACTGCTCCCTCATCCAGGTTATTAATGCAGATGTCAGAGCATTGGACCCAGCATTAATGCCTGGGGTGCTCCACCGGTTACTGGCCTCCAACTCGACTTTGTGCCACTGATCATCACAGCCTGGGCCTGGCTGTTCAGCTGGTTTTCAATCCACCTCACTGTGCTCATCCAGCTCGTACCTCATCAGCTCCTCTATGAGGATCTTATGGGAGAGAGTGAGGAAGGCCATAATGAAGTCAAAGTAGACAATATCCACTACTCTCCCCCATCTACCAAACCAGTCATTTTGTCATAGGAATTTATCAAGAGGATTGAGGATGACTTCCCCTTGGTGAATCCATGCTGACTGCTATTTTCTTGTCCTTCATGTGCTCGTAAATGATTTCCAGGAAAACACTGACATCTTGAAGATAATAAAAACCGTACAATATACGCTGAAGTGAAGTGCAGATTTCAGTGCTCATAAAATCATCAGTTAATATTTACAGAAATGGGATTTATTATGTAAATGGAATGGTCTGTGAATCTAGTCAGGGCCAAGGCTTGTCTGTACAGGAGGGTATCTAAGCTGGTAACTAATCCTCTGTGCCTGATTTGTATTTATGGAAATCTCACTGGTATCGCATATATACATACATGCACGCAAATAGCTAAAACGTTTTGACACCTTTTCCTAATCTGATGTTTTTGTCCGTTGCACTGATTGATTTTTGTGCTTGGTTTTATGACTTAGGTGTTCTTTACTGAGAAATTCTCCATTGTGCAAAGGTTTAAAGAAAAACATGAAAGAACCTCCTAGGAAAACACTTGGTAAGTATAAACCAACCTTGAGATTAATTAATAAACTTTTTAATAACAGTAACCTCAAATATTTGTTACCCATATATATCTGTGACTATAACTAGTGCCTGTAAAGTCTAAGCATAAAACAAGCAACTACAAAACATTTGTGAATGAATGATGAAAAAAGTTCCTCAGAACGATATTCTTGTTAAATCAAAGTTTGAAGGATTTCCTATTCCTTGATGTTATTGGAAGAGGGTTCTCATGCTGTGTTACAGTTCATATTTCTTTCCTTTCCTCAGTAATCATTATTTTAGAGTGAGTGGTCATAAATGTGTATTGTAACATGAGGAGACATCAAATATTTCTGCTGTGCAAGCTTAACTAAGTATCTACCTTAACTGTGAAAATATAATGTTAAAAAAATCACATTAATAAAAATTAAATTTTTTGCTCTAGGAGTGAAAAGCACGGTGAGAGACCAGCCGTTGGTTTTCCATGATAAAATTAAGTCATCAGGTTATACAGCAGCACCACGGTGAGTAGACACACTACTCTGGTCTGTTTTATTGGTGTGTGATATTTTGTCACACAGTAGGGCCATGTAGTCTCGTGACTGTGAAATTAATCACCCGTGGAAGATGGAAATTATGTTATCAAACAAAATATTTTAAAAAATACGTTGTAAAACAAAATTTTCACTGCTTCTGCTCGGTGTTCATCTTCTTTTTAAAATCTGTATTAGGCATCCTGTCTGTTTTGTATGATTAAACTCTTCTTGTTTCTTCAGCTTGCAGAACGAAATGTCTGAGGACTTTATATGAATGGATTTTGACCTTCAGAATGCATTATCCAACAAATAACTCACAGAAAGCAAAATTTAGGTGCAAACTTGAGCATTAGATCATTAGAAAGTTATTAATCTCGTTATTAATGTGCACATTTTCTTACCTACGGAGGCTACTAGTAGACATAAGTAATAAGAAGGAAGTAGGATTGGGGGTTTTATGTAATAAACTATCTCATGCAACATTTAATATTTCATATAGAAGAGTCTGTTCTTTCTTGTAGAATGATCATGTTCTCTCCAAATAATAACCTGAAGAAAAATGAGGTGCCAAAGCAGAAGACCAGTTGCAAACGGTAGGTAATCTAGCAGGTCCACTAAAGGAAGAACAAATTAAAATGCAGATAAATAGTTCTATTGGAAATATGGTTTGTAGCTGCTTCTCTCACTGGCACACTTTAGTTAGGAGTATCACCGGAACGAAAAGGCTTTGTAAATTTGCTATAGAATGACTGCAGCAAGTGATTCAGATTATCAGACTATTCATTACATTTGAGTAAGTCATATATAAAAGAAATTAGACATGTGCATTTTCTTAAAATTTTCTTGCTAGGAAGAGGAACAAGTGCTCAATGTGGTTATAGGGATAGTCGCAACATCTTCTTGAGCTGCTCTTCTAGTCGGAAAAATAAGTGAATGGGGCACAGTGAGACTTAGTGGTTTCAGATCATGTGCCTCATTCCCCCCTAAAATCATGTTCCCTTAAGCTAATGCAAGCTTACTCTAACAGATTTAAACCGAGTGCACATAATGGTACAGTTCAACCAGTGGATTCATCATCATTGTGGACACAAAGAACGAATCTATTTTAGAGCTGGCACTTCCATGTTAATTGGTGTGGTATGTTAAATGGAGTATTAAACACGTTATTGCTCTTCAGTATTATATAAAGGCATCGTTCTATGAAGTACAAACATAAAAGTAAAGAATGCTAAAAGCCATCATTTTTCTCTTTTTAAAAGCCTGTTTCTTAAACACTTAATATCTCAAGACTAAGTTTTTGTGATCCTTGCACACACAGGCAAGCCTTTAGATGAGCACTTCAGATCACTTCAGGATAGGTCTGCACTAATTTATGATAAGCTACTTAGAACTGTAAGTTTTGCTTGGGGTCTTTTTTAGTATCTTGTCAATGTAATTCTTATTTTATATATGGATATATTTTTCAGTTCGTTTATTGTCATAACAAGGTAGAATTCTTGAAATACTTTTATTAGAGAGCTAGGCAACTTAAGAAGTCTGATTTTATGTACAAGGCCATGTTAATTCTTGATCTCATGAATTCACAACCGTTGGTGATAGGAGTTATTTAAGTATGAGAAATTAAAATTCATTCTGCCTCTTCTCTTGAATTTAATGTGAGTTATCCAGGAAATATTTATATGACGATATTTAGAATAACTCCCAAAGCATATTTCTTTCATAACTGAAATGAAAATGTAGTGGGTTTAGATACCTTAATATTTTTCCTCTTTTTCTCTTTTTTTCCTTCTTGGAAGTAAAAATAAAGAATATCCCTTGGAAAGCTCTCCTCCAATCAAATATGAGAAAGAGATATCTGTTACTTGTAAACCAACCCTGATATGTTGCATTCAGTATTCTGGTACGTACAGACTTTATAAAATGTACAGTTCTGCCGAAAGAAAAACAGAATTTGTGTGATGTGGTTAATTAAGGCCATGGATTTACCTGGTAAATTCCCAGAAAACTTTCTGGCAATACCGTGTACTGTTAGATCAAAATCTTCTACCTTGCAAAACCATGCGAGCCCTAGCACATACGCAAAAGGATTCTAAGCCTTCTCTGATTTTACATCTTCTTTCCTTTTGTACTTAATCTATGATGTTCCCACTACAGCTTGAAAATTAGTGGTCTAGCAAGTTCTTTCACTAAGGAATTTATTTGCTGAGACATTTACTTAGTGTCATTAGGGTGTATGAAAAGCTGAAGTTTTGTTTCAAAAGAATCATAATTCTCCAATTTCTTAAGTAAATATTATTCAGTTTTTATATTAAAATATAAAAAAAAATTCTTGCACATAATCCAAAGGAGGGTATTTTTCTTAACTGCTTTGGAGAAGTGAGCGTTGTAATAGATTTAGTCATTTCCAGTCTGTATAAGTATTGTTATACAGAAACCACTTCTTAGATTAGCAAACAAACGTATTACCAAGTATATCATTATGTCAATGTTCAGTCTGCAAACCACAATATTTTCAAAGTGTTTAAAAATGTATATCTTTATAAATATTTTGGGGACAAGAGCAGCTTTCATCTTCAATAAATAAAAGCAATTAGCTGCAAACAGTAACTTTTCTAAAACATATTCCAGCCATAAGCGTTTCCTAGAGAATGGGGAGGAATTATTTTTATGGCTCCCGAAAGAAATTGTTGCAGAGAGGTTATTTCTGGGAATGTTATGTGAGCTTAAAAGTAAAGGTTCTTTTTTAGCAAAGAAGGGTGTCAGGATAGTTTCAGTAATACATTTTAAGTATAAATCGTCTTTTACTTACTCTGAGGAGGGAACATCCTTCTCTGTTTGTGTCTTTGTGTCTGTCTCTTGCACACACACGTGCACACACGCTTCAACGGCTACAGCTTAGCAAAACAAGGTTTAGCCAAAATCGCAGAGATTTTTTTTTTCTTGGAGTAAAAAAATATCATATTATTGTAAGCTTGTAAAGCGGTGTTCTGTTATTGTCGTGGTCTGTGGTGACCAGATGGTTCAGAGCTTTACAGTGTTTTCTGTTGCAAATTTGCATCTTGGAGCAATCTTTCAGATGGTCTTTGTAAAGTATGAACCACAATATTTAATATTTATGTGCAACTTTAAACATAATAGAGGAAATTAAATAGAAAAGTAAACTTAAGAGGTTGTAAAGTTGCATTAATGAGTTAATGCAAACCTTAGATTTATTAAGCATCTTTTTGTAGTATTGGAGGTGTTAGAGTTATGACTTTTTGACCTGTTAGAAAACAGTTTTCTTCTGTATTTGAGATGATGTTCCATTAAACGAGCCTCCAAAACTCTAGGCAGAATTATTTTTTCTCACTCTGTATGCACAAGGAGGTTTATGTATTGTTAATTATGTGTGTGTGACTTACCTTGTATCACTTACCTGATACACTTACCAATCAGCTCTTGTGCTGAAAAGACATACTGTCAAAACTTTAGGAGAAGGGGCGAATCTGCAGAGGAGCACCACCCTTTAGCTCAGAGACTTCAACACCTTTGAGCTTGTGGGGCATGCCTTTTTTAGGAATATTTGGTCCGGGACTACTTATCTTATTTTTGTGATGAAAATATTTAACAGCTTTATTAATACATGCAAATACTGGTATTTGGAGAAAAAGCCAGCTGAAATACTGCTTGTCAGATAAAATTCGAAATATTTTTATAAAGCAGTTCTTTGCCAGTTTAGTATACTGGTGCATTTAATAACGGGTAACAGAAAGATTCTGGAATGCCTCTTCTTAACACATCTGTCTACCCCATTGTGTGTCCCATTTAAAGTCTGCTTTTAGTAGATGACTCTTAGAGATCGGAAATACGGATCTCTTCTCTGTTCATATTGCCATGGCTAATTCGGGGAAAAACTGCATTGTGGAATATAGTATTCTGACCCTGCAACGTGGATGGTGCTTGGCCAGTGGAAAGCAGTGGGTAATGGTGAAGTCAAGCGTGACTTACATTCCCTCTTCCCTTGAAAAGGTGCTCAGAAGGGGGTGTTTGTTCAGGTGGTACGTCTTTCAGAAACACTTTTCCCACAGAACCTAGAAGCATTGATTTGAATTCTGCACTTCATTTCCTTACTTTCTCTCACTGCTGTCTTCTCTTGCTCCACCCTCCCTTGTTTTTTTCCCATTGGCTCATTTATCTGCTCTTTATTATTTTAAGTTTTTCAGGAAAACTTTGTGAGCAAACAGTTAAATTTCACAAATCACTGCCACTATGTGGACATTGAAGGAGTCTAGCCTGTCATTTTGTGCCCCCACGGATTACCAATATAAATGAACAATTTGAATGCACTTGGATAGCTTTTAGGATTACCTTAACAAGGAAATTTATCATCTTTAAGAAGTGATCCTGAATGACTAATGTTGCTTTTTATTCTGATAGGTAAGAAAAGGTCATGTAACTTTAATAAGAAGATACCAAAAAATGAGCGTAAGGAAGTAGATTTAAATGACTCCTAAACATTTCAGCATTTAAGTTTTGTAGCACTTTGTGAAAAGTGCAGTCCTGCCTTGTGATGAATAACTCTTTTGAGAATACATCAAGGAGCGAATTGCGGACAAATTCCTAGCAAATTCTGCGATATGAGTTTGTGACGTTCATACAAAAAATGTGCTGAACATATGAAATGAATACCTGGTGTGCGTTTCGTTGTAGTGACATATATGATTTTTCTGATTCAGAGAAACAGCGTATTAGGTCCTTGTTGCTTTCAGATATAAATCTTTAGACACTTCATTACAGGAGGTGGAGAGATGCTGGCTTGCGGCCTGGCTGACAAGACTGTACTGATATTCAATTCCAATCTCACCGACACCCATAATGTTTTTTCAGGTAACTTTATGAATTACATTATTAAAGGAATAGTATATAATTGAGCTTAACTTCAAATGGGATAGTAATGAGAAGATTCTACTTGCATCATGTTGAGAAGAATGGGGGAGAGGCGATGTTGCTCATTCAAAATGTAGAAGTTATTTCTCTGGTTAATTTTATTCTGGAATTAAACTGCCTACCAGGTTTTCCTATTTCTCAGTTTACTGAGAGGTAAATAGTAATGTATCATGATATGTATTGCCATCTGCATTGTGTATGTTTATTACAATAATTAAATAGAAATAATAAAACAAATACATTGTAATGATAATGCGTGTCTATATTGCAGTAATATATCGTAATAGATTATTAGCGAAAAATTGACTGCAATGACCGGGCAAAAATGTGCTTGGTTTGCAGCTCCAGACTTCTAAAGAGCAACTCCCTGGACAAAAAAGGGACTATTCCTATGGAGAAATCCATATTTGCAAGAGTGTATGCATGTGCAAACACATGTGCATTACTTAACCTTGTAAATGAATTCTTAAAAAATGAATTCTAAATTTCTGCAAGAACTATTTGTTAAAGCTTTAATAACAGGAAATGTTATGACTAAAAATTCATATAGCAGGGCTGATCTGCTGTGGAAGTTTGTAATGGAAGATGACTGTCATCTACTAGCAGGCCTTAACAAGTATAAAAGTAGTTTATTTTAAGTTATTTTAGGAAATTATTTCTAAGTAAAAGCTCTGATAACTGATTTCTGAAAACTGGTGGGTTTTTCTGAGTAATTTTCATTGTATTTTGTGGAAGAAGCTCTGGCACTGTGGCCACTAATGGCTTTGTGCGAGGAAGTTGATGCAAGTATGCCCTATAGGCAGGGTAGTTAGGTCTTTATTTTTCCACGATAGAAAATTAATAAACTTTAAAAAACCTTTTTCTTGTATCACAGACTAATTTGAACAAATTCATAGTAGGTTTTATTGGCATAATTTTGTTATTTATGTAGCACCAGGACAAAAGCAGTAATTTTGTCCAAAGGGACTCCATATATCTGAAATACATTTAACATTTTTTTCAGAACAGGATTTCTAAAAATGCAATTAACCAAAAAAGATCAAAATTCTGTATTTCCTTCCCTTACTTGCCACAAACATCTATAAAAATAATGACACGATACTGCTACAGTTTTTGGTACACAGCAGCTTTAGAAAGTCGTGCCCAAAGAATTGAGTGTGTCTTCAGATTATTAACACAGCTTTCTTAAGTAATCAAGAGCTTTAAAGCCTTTGGTTTTTTGGTAGCAGGGCTATTCCGAACATGAAGTAGAATATAAATGTTCATAAATGTTGCAGAATTATTCCATGAGGCTTATAAATTATCATCATACAGTATCTGTTCTGTAGCTGTTCTTTGTAGCTTGTCTTTTGCATCGCAGATCCAGCTTCTCCTTGTGAACCATTATCAAGAAATTAGGCAGGCTGCATTTACTTGAATGTATGTAGAGATTATGTGCTTCAGAAAGTGACATTTCAATTCTGTGAAATACTCTTTTTGGATGTTTTTTTCACTGGAGTTTGTGTTTATGCAGCCTACATGGATTTTGGGCTGGTAATAGCTCTGTTTCATCTTTGTTTCATCTCAGGAGAAGATACTAATGTCGTTGACTTTGTTGCGTCTATACCTCCATATACTTCCTACCTACAAAATAATATCTAAGGAAAGGTTTGATACTGGTAATAATAGAAAACATAGAATTTAATAAGAAAAAAAATTAATCTAAGTAGATACATTTGAAAGCAGAAAGAAAAAAGGTTAGTTTAGAGGCTTCTAAATTTGAAAGAAGACCTTAGTTCATGTTACCCTGCAAATCATGAAGGAAACAATACTTAGATTTTGACACATTATTAACAAAAGGCTTTGTCTTTCTATGAAGTAAAATTAAATATTATTTCATCAGATATTTCAACATTCAGAGCTCCCTAAAATACTGCAGTACTCTGCAAATGCAGGCTAATTTATTGTGATGAGAAGAATAAAGTGACTGGCACCAAACTTCATGCTACTACAGAGAAGCTTTTTGTGGTGCCAGTAGTTAAGTTGTCAAGTACGATTTCTTTGTCTTGCTTTAAAAAATTTGATTTATTCCAAAATTGTTCTTCTAAAAATTGGCTTAGTTCTGTTAGTTTTCTTAGGTTTTGCACTACCATCTAATTTGTTTCACTGATACCTTTAATTCTATATTCTATGTCTTTTTTTATGACGCACAGCCTGAAGAGACATGTAGACCACATTTTACCTCAGGCGTCTTAGGTAGCACGTGAATTCATTCTGTGCGTGTAGTTCTTTTCAAAAACAACATAATTGTGAAACTCCCAGTTACTGTACTGGGAGTAGGAACCGCAAACCATCACTTATGAGCTTATTTCATTCATGTAGTTCTGTACAGTTCAGATTATCATGAAATCACTTATTTTCTACTTTAGGTGCCTTTTGGTTTTGAAGTGTCATAAAAAATGTATTTTCCTTAAAAACCCTGATGCGTTGCTCTTATTCAGAGCTGCAGTCACCGGTAATGTAAAACTTTCTTTTTTCAAGGAACAGTAATGATATCTATTCTGTTAAAAAAACCTTTCAATTGCAAGGCAGCATTAACATCTAAATATAGCTGAATATCGAAAAATCATATTTTTGTAATGCACTATCAGGGAGAAGTGGTAAAACAACAGCAATTTTGCGATAAGCCTAATTTATTCAGTTTTGTTCCCTGAAGTACTCAGTTTTTAGTTCTGTGTTGCTCTTCAGTGGTGGCTCTCCAGGTGCCCGTGTCCTATAGCGACGCGCAGGGAGTATTGGCCCGCTTCAAGGGAATTACAGCCAGCATGGCCTTTCGGAAGAAATCGTTTTCAAAACCAGCTGCTGTCCTTCTCAACGTGCTTCAGGCCTGGGGAGCCCTGAGTAAGGCCTGTCTGAAGCTAACTGGCCTCTTGTAAGCCAGCTGGCACCTCCTTCACTGGGCTTTGGGACTGGGGGATCTGGAGCGCAGAGATTCTTAAGCTTTTTACATGGCTCTTCCAGTTCCTAAACCTCAGATTTTCCTAAAGTTTCTCATGTTCCTCCACTTTGGGAAACTGTTTTGTATATTCTGATAAGTTGGTTTTGGGGTGTCTTTTTGTTTTCTTTGTGTTTGTTTGGTTTTTTCTTTAATGCAGATAATTCAAGGCTTCCAAATGGCTTTGCAAAACCAAAGCCCCAAATAAATCTTCGTGTTGAGGATAAAATATGTATAGTACTTACATATGTACTTATCCAGTACCTGTGCAGTTTTCTGGTGAAAGTTCTACAGGTCTTTGATAACTGGGACTGAAAATAACTTGTTTAGAAGCCTTTTCATAGATATATGTTATCACAGAAGTTCTTAGTTGCTGAGATAAATTGATTAACCTTCCTGTAATTTAAAGCAATATTTTTTTAATGTAAAACTTCAGTTGACTAAAGAGAAAATGTGCACAAGAGGGCAGCATAAGAACTTTGAATGTTATAAGGTTAGGTGAAACTCATCAGACATCATCTGGAAAAAATAGAATAATATGGGCCAAAGTTTGTTAATTTTGTCTGACATGTTTTCTTCTTTTTTGACCTTTTTGATCAGCTTCAATATAATTTTAGATCAAATTAATAATTTTAGCTTCTGGGTTATGTTTCTGACTTTTGACGTTCATTCTTGGAAGTTTCTAATCTTTAACTGTGTGACACCAAACTGGAAAGTCTGTTCCTTGCAGAAGCTTTTTGCTATTAACCAGAGATTATAATGCTTTAAACTATATATTTAAACAGGCATTTACATTTTTTTTCATCTAATGAGACAGTCCTGCAGAAGCTGTTGTAGTGGCATGTTCATTGTGTTTTTACAAAAGCAGCTAGCTCAGTAATAAAAGCCTAAGGAATAAAATAAGGTATTGTAACTATCTGCAAGGTCTTAAGTGGTTTCCAGATCATGTTTAATATAAAATTCCATTATAATATAATACTCAGATTATCTTTTTGAGTCATACTGAATTTCAAGGATGTTTCTTGAAAATGCTCTTCCAATAACTTTCAAAAATTAAAGCCAGAATTTTCATTATCTGTAGATAAATTAGATGGTGATTCTTATGTAACTCCTTGTATTTTGTGTTTTAAAACCCTGAACTTCGACAAAGTCCAAGTCAGGTGTTCTCTTGCTGAGACTTCTACAGTAAATATTTATTTGCCGTAGCTGTGGTGAGTTCCTTTGTGTGATAAAATCCTTCTGGATCTCAGTAACCTTGCCTGCCTTTTAAAGCACCATTCCATCAATGACACTGTCTTCTTCTGGATTATATGGCTCTTTGCACCTCTGTAAAATCAGTTTCTAAGACCCTGAAGTTAAGCGTTCAAAATGAAGTTTGTATGAAGCCTGACTTCAATGTAGAGTAACCATCCTGGGACTCAGGATTTTACTTTGGGCTGAATCTTTCTGCACCAGTATGTTTCCTGGAGGTCCATGACAAAAAAATAAACCAGTCTTTACAAGCCCCAGTGTGGTAACTTCAGTTTTGCTGGACTTCCAACCCGCTGTTTTTAGGGATGGGCAGCGACGAAGCAATCTAGGCTGAAGCACTCAGGATGGCTTATTAGAGCAAAATAACACATGATCATCAACACTGGGGGCTAGATGCCAGCTTTGGGGCCTCTCCATGAGCCAAATGCTGGCTAACAAGCAGATGCAGAGCCCTGTGGTCTTGCATGATGGCCATCCTATTTTGCCATTTGGCTATAGTAGCAAAGTCATACGGTCTGGACCTCAACCATCCCAGCTGCACTTTGCAATGTTTGGTAGCCACGTTGTCAGTGATGGTCGTTTTCTTCACTCTGTTACCAACAAGGGGATGAAGACAGGTGAAATATTTCCCTGACTATCCCTCTTTGGGTAGTCTTTTTCAGACTGATGTTTGGATCTCTGCATCAGAAGATGGCTTTTCCAGCCCTTAGAAGCTTGATTAGAAGCATTAAGAGTTGATGGTCAAACTTCTATTTTCTCTGGATCTTTTTTGCCATGATTTGAAGTAATTTTAATCCAGTTCAGCCCTTCGCTCTGAGACAGTCAGTTTTTAATGAAAAAGATCAGAGATACAACTGTTAGCAACAAGACTCACTATTAATAACAACCTTAAAACCATGTCTGTGCTCTAATTCAGTTTGGTGTGGAGATAGAATTTGTTAATATTACTGAGACAGTAAAGATCTGTGAATGTGTTTTTGTTGTTAACTTGAAGGAAGTTGGTTTGTTATATATTTGTTTAGAACTATTTTATAATTCTGGTTAAGTCAAATCTGGTTTGCAGAAAGCTGAAGTAAGTTTAGATAGTAGTTTTTATTCTCTTAGAATAGAATGTTTGTAAAAGATAAATGTGTCTTTTTAATTTGTTATAACGTTTTCATACAAACTCCCTCATAGCAACGGAGGCAATGTCATACAAGCGCATATGAGACTTCAGGTAGAATAACTTGGTATTTCTCTGACCTTATTTAATTTTGTGAATCTTGATTATTAATGACAGACATTTTTCCATGGTTTTTTGGTGGAAGAAAAAAGTCAATAACTGGTTTACTGTTACCAGTTTCAGTCCAACCATTTGAAGCCTGTATTTAAAATGTATTTTAATATTGTGTATAATTATATTAAAACAATACGATTAACTCTGGAGAAATGTATAAATGCAAGAAATGAGATTTATGATATTTCCATTATTATTTTTATTAGGTCACGATGGTGCGGTTAACTCTGTTGGCTGGAGTCATGACAAGAAGTGGTTAGTTTCTGCATCAGAAGACAGAAGTTTAAGGGTCTGGTCAGTCCACAATAATGAACCTGCCCTAATTCTGGTAATTAGAAACTCCTGTCCGTTTGGTTCACAGAGGACACTGTGTTGCACTTTCATCTATTTCCATTTTAACAGCTCTGTAGAAGGAACATACAGCCTGATTTTTTGGAGCTACTGAGTGGTGGTGATTCCAACTGATGCTATGATCTGGGCGGTCTCCATTGACTTCACATTAGGCTTTTATCATGACAATTTATAAAAAGAAAAAACCCAATCTTGGTAGACAAAACTAGTGGGCATGTCTGGAAGTTTTGCTTTTACTCTCCGCTCTCTAGATTCTGTTTTCTCTGGCTCAGCTCTGTTTGACTTTATGGTCTATTCCCCGATTCAGTGGAAGTTTAGAGTACGAAGCTAGGTTGTATTAGGTTCAACTGACTACACATACTGTTAACTTTACTGCCAACTACATTAAGTAGAATGAAAACTTTATTTTGAGATTAATAGATGCTAAAAAGAGGAAGGGCCACTACATAGTAGGTTAACCTCCTGGCATATGGGCAGGGTAACAGGGAGAGTATGCCTTTACACTGGGAATCTCAGGCAAAAAATATTCAGTATCCTAGAATCCATTCCTAATAATTTACTTTGCATTTCAGGGCAAAGAGAAGTTCCATAAGACTGTACGCTTTGCACAATTTTATTTTATAGATACATTTATATTGCTGTGTTGTGGAGCTGAATTTCATCTATTAAGTTTCCATCCAGACACAACCAAGGATGACCTCAAACGGTGAGTAAAATTTCTCATTAAGAAACCAGTGAAAGTACTTGTACTCTTTGATCTGGGAGTTTTTTCGGGGGTGGGGTGGGGGGAAAGAATATTATAGAAGAAGAATTTTGAACAAGTAGTAAAAATATCTTTGTTCTGGCATAATAGTCCAAAATTTTCTTCCTTATCGGGTGCAAATACAGTTTTACTATTACTGTCAACATTTGGGACCTCCTGAGCTTTACCTTCTGCCTGTTTACATCTTAGTGTGCATCAATGTCTTAAAGTTACGTTTCAGAAGCTATTGCAAATCTTTCTCTTGTGGGAATATTTCTATATACTTTTTCTTTCAGAGAATCCAGCATCCTATGACTTCTTACTTCCTTCTCTGTCAAATGGAAGTAAATAACTTCCATAATTTTCACTGACTTTCCAACTGCTATATTGTATCTAGTTACTTTTGTTATTATCCTATTTTGTCCCTGTCTTCCTTCATTGCTAAACATCCTTCCTTCCTTCCAACTTGGAATGAGTTATTTTATTAAATGTCTGGTATACCTTTGCTGTTCCTTTAGTTTATAATTGGAGCTAAAACTGTCCTCCTATCCTTTTACTAAGTTTCTCTGCTCTTCATTTGCTTTTGCTGGTTTTCAGCAGTATTTGTGTAAATAAGACTTTATTACATTACATATATGTATATGCATGTATAAATGTAGATGTTTAGGCATAACAGCAGTTAAAAAAAACCTTGAAGAGATATTTTTCTTTGTCTGATATTATGACTTTATATTTTGAGGGAAGGACAAACAGAATTAAGGTTACAACGCTGAAGTCTTTTAGTTGTTATTGTGCATGATGTATCCTGTCTATTCATGATGTTAAATAGTATTGGGCCGCACCCTTAGATGGGAAAAACTAGCCTATTTCCTTGTAGTTTTACCACTGCACAGAAAAAAAGATACTAGGCACAGGCTTAAATAGGTTTTTGAATATGTTTTGAGTGCTTTCCTGGATTGAGGCATGAACCTGGTAGGTGGAACTTCACTGAAACTTTAAATGGTCATACAGGAAACAAAAGCAAGAGAAAAATGCCAGATTATATCACTCCCTTAAAATACTTTTTTAAGAACAGAAATTCCTTCTTATTTGGAAAAGCAGCTAATGGAACATGACCTAAGTTCTGTTTGTACATTCATCAAAATGGTTAATTGTAGTTTTCAGTCACCTGCTTGGTTTTACAGTTAATCGACTTTCACTTGTGATTCTTTACCTTCCATTTCTGGTCAAAAGTCCTTAATGAAGGTGTTGCTGTGGCTCTTATGTTATTGTAGTCATATACTCTATTTGGAATGGGAGTATAACAAATAGACTGGAAAACTAAATACAAAGGAATACAGAATTTCCTGCTTTGGTTTTATAGTATGTACATTACATTAAGAAGGTAAAACTAATAGAAGAAAATGCAGAAAAATACTGAAATATAGGCAAGCTCTTCTGAAAGGATTTTTTTCCCCCTTTGACTTTCTTTTCTCATAACTGGTTCTACAGAGATTTCACGTTCTGAAGTGCTTATTCTGTAGCAAAGTGTAAGAGTACAGGAAGAACCTGGAAGACAGGAAAGTGATTCCTGTTTGCAGTTTTACTTGAAATCTATTCATAGTGCAAACAAGCAATATTTGGAAACTGAGGCAGGCAGTTGCTTCTCTCATACCATTCTCAACTCTTGAAATTCATACATGCAATCCTGGAGGAACTTAGAAGATGGAAAACAATTCTCTGATCTTTTAGATCTTTCCCTCTTCTGATTACTTTCAGTTTTAAGATATGGTTAAAATTATTTTTTCCTTCTATTCACAGGGGCTTAGGCTTTAATAAGGAACTTTTTTGTAGTATATAATGTGCTGGCTCTGGATTTCTCTCATTTTTTAAACAAATACCCATGCCTTCTAGAGGAAAGTATCTAGTAACCTGAAGAAAATCCATACTGCAGTTACTGTTGCGGAAGACTGGCCTGAACTACCTTCAAGCTAGTTAGTTCAGAAGCTAAAGGCAGTACTATGGAACTTGATGTAACTGTCAAGCCCACTCAAGCAGTTTGGAAGGACTTGGGCATCAAACTTCACCTGTGTTCCGTGTTGCTCCGATTGCTTTGTTAGAAACCTATAACATCCTGATTTAAAGCTGTTGAAGCATGTAGGTAGGGTTGTGCTTACAGCAGAATTTTGTTATCACCATGGTGTCAGTATTTCTTTATGCATTAACACTAACTCAAAAATATGCAGTTAGACTCTCTGGGGTATTAGTGCAATGCCAGAAGACCAACCGTGCAATTACATTACAACAAATCCACAAACCAGCCTGAGGCCTGGATATATATAGCTATAGAAAAAGGTATTAAAGGTTAATTTGCTTTGACATTTTCTTGTGAATTCCCTCCAGTTCATTTCCCAGCATTTCTGTCTTTTATGCGTCATTTACTGCATCATTCATTTTGTTTCTCACAACTCTCTGTCTGCCTTCTGAGTCAAATTTAGAAGAATGCTTGAACGGAACTGATTCAAGAAGATGCTAGATCTAACCCCAAAGCACGCTTTATACCCGTAATTAGAAGGGCATGGCAATGCAGTCTGGCTAACTAATAGATCGCTCCTGTATTTCAGGGGTGAAAGCAGTGCAATGACAAATCATATCAGTCTTTCTCTGTGCAGAATTTTCAGAGAACTCCCCATAAGTATTAATTAACTAAGCATCACAGTCACTTAACGAGATGGTTAAATATTGGTTCAGTTTTAAAGGTGAAACTGAGAAATGGAAATAAGAAAAAGGTTATATTCCTTACCAGTTTATTAAAATATATCCTTATTTACAAATGCCATAAGGGAGATTTATTGCAGTTCCAGGAACAGAATTCAGATCTCCTGACTTCTGCTGCTGTGAGCAATTGCAAACGATTCACAACCTAATTGAATTTCTTTACCTTCTCCAAAATTAGTAACTACTGAATTTCAATTCTCATCAGCAGTTGTGCATGCTGATATGAAGTGTAACTACTAGCATCTTTTTTTTTAATTCTTAGTTACCTTTAAGTCACAGGATTTGAGCAGAACAAAACATCTATGGGTTATCTCACTTTTATAGTCGTATGCGTTGTTTTCAAGATCAGCGTGAACAATTTGAAAGGAGTTTAAAAAGGAGAAAATTATGTTACAGTAACAGAAACAATGCCTTTTAAAGCCATTAAATTTAGCAACTGGTTGTAGTAAAGATATATACAGTAAGGGAAGTAATGATAAAATATCTGCTCTGATGAAATGGGAAACGATACCAGCACATCTTATAGATGGACAAAACAAAGGCCGTGGTAAATAGGTTTAAAATTCAGCATGTAGCGTGGTGATGATATATAGGAGAGTGTTCATTTCAGGTACTTCTGGAAGGCTAATGCTTAACAGGATCATGATTTTTATGCAAACCACTTTAAGCCAGTTTAAACTTCTTAACTAAACGGGCTGCACAGACCTGATTCAGCGGTACGATGATAAGAATATTCTACTTGGTTCTTCTGAGCTTTAGCCATTAGATCAAAGAACTTAAACGCTTTTTGACGCTTTTTGACAGGAACAGAATGGAAACTAGTTGAGAAGTACGTAAGTCATAAGGTGAATCCTCACAACATTCTAACAGCAACCATCTCTAAATGCTTTGAATTTTCCTGTGCTTATCTTTTCTGATGCCTGGTTCATTACACAGGGTCAGTGAATGACATCCACCCTCCTCTGTAGTGTAAGACAGAATATTTTTTCAGTTATGATGAATTCTAAGCATTCCAGAAGATGAAATGATCCTTTTCCTTTTCATGTAACCGATTTTATTTTACTGAACTCAGGGCTGTGTCTGTAAATGTGTAACGGGACTATTGTTTGAAGATTAATGTTTACAGTGCATATAAAAATGTTTTTAATAGCCTGAAACCTTATGATCTGTTATACTGATGATGTTTGTGGTCTGTAACGTGCAGCATCTTCCTTACAGATCTGACATTTAACATTTTATCAAGCTGGGGTTTTGGGGAGGTTTTTTTAGGTGCCTATTCGTCTTCTGGTTTTAGCATAGTAACGTATTTCCATACATTGGCATTTTTTGTCTGTCATAATGTTTCTACTTTGTCTGGGTCCCTTGAACTGTTTTCAACAAAGGATTTCGAATCTGCTGGGAAGTAGGGACACTGGTCTCTGCAGTCGTTGCAGGAAGTGTTTGTATCTGAAGATGTACCAGTCTCCTGAAAATAACTATATACTGTAAAAGTATTCCCAAAAATTATTACATCCCCAAATTACACGCCATATAAGAGATTACAAAGATCAGCCATTTACGCTGTTGTCAGAATTCTAATGATTGAAGGCATTAAAGGAGGACAGCACAAATGTGATTTTATTTGGATACCTGACCTGTAGGATTGTCAGCTGAGATTATTTGCTGTGCATAGAATCGGAGGCCTGGAAAAATGTAGTAAGAAGATGCTATTCACCCATTTTTTTTGCCTCCATCACAATCTTTTCTATGGCTTGAGGAGGTGTTGGTCTAGTTTATACAATAGCCTCCAGTTGACTTGTGAGATGGAATTTTGCCTATATTTATTTCACACTCCTGACCTTCATCTGTGCAGCATTTTCTAGGGCTTGTAGTGTTTTGCAATAGTTGAAAACAACTTCACAACTGTCTGTGACAGTGCATTCATATCGGAAAGCCAGCAACAAAGGAATTAGCTTTGCTAGTGGCAGACTGCCAAATTATCCATGGAAAGTGGCCACATCTGAGATGGAATTCTTAATCTAGTTGTAAGTAATTTTATTATCAGAACTCGCTTCTGATGGCAAAATAAAAATCTCTTTTCTTTCCTTGTGAAGGTTTCTTATTTGTTGTTTTTTTTACTTACAAAGTAACCCTTGTTATAATCACAGAAATCTGTTGACTTTCTGCAGACAAAAGCACAGTTATTTTGTTAAATGGGCCTTCTTACTGATAGATTATAATATCTTTTATCAATCTAAAAAGATTTTCCTTGCTGTGCTCTTCACACCTTTATTTGGCTAAACGTTACACCTTCTGACCTTTACTGGATTAATTCCTCTAATTCCCAACAAGTCCTTTGTAAGATATATAACAAACTTTTCTATGGCAAACAGGAAATTATTTTAACTTAAAATGTAGGTCATGCTCTTTTGCTTATGTTTCATCATACATTTTTATTATCAAATTCTGTTCTTATATATTACAAATGTGTGGCACTTAAGCTTTTACCTTGTGTCTGTTTGATTTATGTAATACCTTTCTTCCACATCCTGATTACCTGCCTTCTGTGTTGCCTGTTTATGGAGGTGTTATTAAAGCAATAAAAAGTTATATAAACTTTAATCTCTTAAGAGGCAAGAACTAATGTACAGTGTCCAGCCCAGTGTGTCCACAAAGCCTGGCTGGATTTTAGCTGACTTGCATTTTGGATTGAATGTGTATAGGACATGTGGCAAATGCACTGTGTCCAAAAAATGTAAGGTCTTAAACATACTAAAATTCCTCTTTTTTTTTTGCTACTGGATACTCCTGCTCTATTTTTTTTCCTTGGTTACTTTAGTTCAGTTTTGTCCTAACTTGTATTTGGTGAATCTCAGTTTACTGTGTTGGTTGAAGATTTGCTTTCTAGGTGAGCCCCTACCTGGGAAGCACCCTGTGAGGTGTTTATCTATGTAGCAGACCGCACTGTACAAGAGAGACTTTGGCTAACTCAAAACAATTGTTCTTACATTCGGGAGCAATCCGTTTCGGTAAGCCTCTCTCAGCAGGGCAAATTAGACCACAGGAAGCTTCATGCTGCCTTCATCAGATCGTTCCTATTATGTCAGTCAGCTTACTTAAAATTAGCTTGGATATCTTTACCCAAAAATGGAGATAAATCAGTTGTTCCTGAAGTCTAGAGCAGTTTGAGTAGTTTACTTGAATAAAATACTTCTGGAAACCACAAAATGTTCTTGGATTAAATTGCAAAACACTATTTTACCTTCTACTTCACCATTGGTGCTGAACAGCTTTAAGGTCTATGTGGAAAAGCTCAGCAGATCATTGTTTGAGAGTGACAAAGAAAGGCAAAAGGAAATCATTAACCATTTTTCTTTTGAACGGATCCAGCTGACAAACGTATTGCTTTTGTCAAATGATCTCAGTTTTGCAAACTTTCAGACTGTTGGAAAGAAACTGTAATTATTTGTACAAGTGACTTTTGTATTGTCATTAGACAGACGTGCTAAAATGGAAGTATAATACTTGCAGTTACACTGGAATTATTTTACTGCATAGAAGTGGCAGCATTTAGAAATCAGAAACTTGGAGTTATTGTGGTGTGTTGAACTTTGCTGGCAGCTAGGCCCCCGTCCAGTTACTCCCCCAGTCTGATCCCCCAGTGGGATGGGGGTGAGAATTGGAAGGGCAAAGGTGAGGAAAACTCGTGGGAGGAGACAAAGACTGTTAATAAGTGAAGAAAAAAAGGAAAAAAGAAACCACCCCAAGTGATGCACAAGTAATCACTCAGTAGCTCCCACCAGCAGACTGATGCCCAGCCAGTCTCCAAGCAGTGCTACTTTCAAAAAAACTCCTTCCCACAGTTTTATTGCTGAGCTTGGCATTAAACGTTATGGAACATCTCTCTGGATAATTCAGGTAACTGGTCGTGGCTATGCCCACATCTGACCTCTTGCTCTGCCCCAGCCCCTCGCTCCGGGGGCACAGTGAGAAACACCGAATATCTTAATGCTGTGCGGGCACTGGTCAGCAATAGTTAAAATCATGGTGTGTTTACAGCAGTTTTCATCACAAATGTAGAACAGCACCATACAAGCTACTATGAAGAAAATTAACTCCACCTCAGCCAGACCCAGTACAGTTACTAACAACTCTGTTAATATTCATTGGGTGACTTCTACTGCAATCACGTCTTGCCCAATGTATCCACACCCATACCTGTATCCATATCCCTATCCATGGAGGAGTGTTTTCTGCTGACTTTGGATTTAAGATCAGATCCATGTGGTCTGTGCTGATATATTTCACTAAACAGAAAGACCTAATCGGACGGAATCACAACACTGCTGTGTGTTGTGTGACAGAAATGAGTCTGAAGCTGTTTTAGAGGGCTTGGCATGTCTGGAACTTCTGCGTGGAGCTGGCAGATATCCCGCAGGACCTTGAGGAGTCCAGTGTATGTTGGGAAGCCAAATTTCTTTGATATTGTATGTGATCAGCCCCTTGTTCCACTCCATCTAAGTGGAAATTATTCTTTCCTCACTATTTTATCCTAATTTTCTTTGTTGTTGCCCCTATAATCAGCACATGAAATGCTATACTGAAATTAGTGGTGTTTCTGGTTTTTGATCATAGGTACTTGACAGATACATTTTCTCTTCAGTATATTGAATATACATACATGATTATTTTAGTGTTTCATGTTGAAGTAAGGTCTGTCTTAGGTGTACGAATATCATGTTTCATCCAAATGATGTTTTGTTACCAAGTTTTTTAATACAGTTCAGCAATGATTCAAAAGGTCTGTGGCTTTGATTTTTAATAATGAAAACATTTTGGTTTGCTTTGTGATTCCAGTGGGAGTTTACTGGTGGCCACAGATCACAACTTATTTCATTAACACTAGCATTCATTTGATATTTTTTACAGATATAAACAGAGAAGTGTTTGTAAATTGGTTCAGAAATTTCCCATGGCTTCAACAACGGAGATTACCAGCCTGTCAGCAGTAAATGATTTCTACTCTCGTATCCTTTGATTTCTTATTTTCTTTAGAGTAGTTTGGACTTAATGACATGGCAATAACTTCAGTTAAAGTAATTAAGATTTGATTCTTTACTACTTTTTTTTCTAGTAGAGTAAAAATGCTGTAGTTTTTTGTGGTATTGAACTTCAGCCTTGGGCATAAATTTTTCAGGACTGCAAGATTTTTGATGCTGCTCATAGAACACTAAATACAACAGAGTCTTGATATCTACGTATCTGCATTTTTGTCTATCTATGTGCTTTTGTTCCTTTAGATCAGTTTAACTTTAACACAGAAAACTGCGCAGATATTGTACTTACAGCTGGCAGCAACCGAGCGTTGGAAGTTTTTGACCTGAATGCAGGCTGCAGCACAGCAGTGATACCAGAAGTTCATACCAGATCAGTCCATCAGATCTGCCAAAATAAGGTATTTACTTTATTGAGTTTTATTTGTAGTACCACTACAGCTCCATCAACAAAGAAATTGGATGCTAAAAAATATAATTTGTAGCAATCGATGGAGTTTTTAATATGTTGGGGAGGATGGACAAGGTCAAAAGTCTGTATGATAAAGGCACCCAGATCTCATTTGTTCTCTAGTAGAAAGCAGGGAGCAGTGAGAATAACTGAACAAGCTATTAGGGAAGCATATATTACCCTTTGCCAGGCTCGCACCAAACTGTAATACTGTAGTTCAGCAGGAACATTTCCTTATGTAACTGTTCTCCTCTGAAGTTGAATCTGAAGTAATCTGGTTTATTCTGAAACTTCAGAAACAGCAACCAAAAGACAAATTGCTCAGTACTGCACTAGAATAGATGACTTAAAAACCCTCATCCTTGCTCTTTTTTTTACCTGAAGATTCATTTGAGTGTTTGGAGGTCTTTTATGATACTGCTCATGCTGGAATGCCTACTGCATTAGGTTTGGTTGAGTATGGTTCTTCATTCCCAGTTGGAAAGTCCTTGCTTCTGTGGGTTTCAAACAGCTCCTTATTGCTACTTTTGTATAACTCTTTGTGGGTTTTCCTGAGAGATGTGATCTGGTAAAACACTTAAGATCTGTGCTAACTATTTCAGTTCTATTTGTAACACATAGAGGCTTAAAAGTCTGGCTTTTCTTTTTGCTTGGTCAGCTTAGTGGCTTCAGGTTATTTAATCAAAAAAACTTTAAAGCTGCGGGCAAGTATTCACTTGGGGAAAAAACCTAGAGGAATGTGGTATAGCAAAGAAAATTGACCATATTTGGGGAAAATTATAGATCAAGGTTCTCTATTTTTTTTTTTAGTTATATAAAATTAATACTTTTGATAAGTCAATAGGAAAATTACACATCAACTATTTTGTTACGGTTGTACAGTTTAAAGCTGTTAGATTAAATAGAACTCTGCATTTACATTAAGATACTATGCTAAAATATTTTATAGATTTATAAATTATGCAGAATGCTGTGTGTAAATTACACCCCATTTAGAGTGTGAAACACATTGAAATCTAAGGTTAGTTAGTGATAAGGGGTGGTGCAGTAGAGGCAAATCTGTGGGGCAAAAGCGTTGATGCGGAAGATCCAGTGCCTACACAACAACATTTATGAAGGCTGTTCTTTGGACTAGCCCTAGTCTCATCTTGTGGACTGAATGCTCATTAGTGATTGCATTGTATATTCTGGAAGTGCTTTTTCTGGTCTAGCTTCATGCGAATCTGTTTCCATCTTCCAAGACTGCTTTGTGATGCTACCTGGACAGTATTAAGTGGGGACAATCAGGAGATTTGTTCCACAAATAAATAAAAAAAGAAAATCTATTTAGAAGGCCTTGTGTAACGCTAAGGCAGAGGTGTTCCGGTGAAGTGTAGGAGAAACCTGTTAGCAAATTATTAAATACATAGGATATTCTAGAAGCATAGGTGAACAGCATGACATTCTCTTATTTCTGGTTTTGGACAGCAGCAGCTGTAAGCAAGATTATAATTTGCAATGTAATTACTTCAATTTTAAACTGTTTTTTTGGTCTGTTCTAGAGATTGTTTGCAAGAATTGGCAATTTGTGAAATTGATCTGTTTGCAGTGTACTTGATTAAGCTTATTATATCATTTGGAATACACTCTCTTCACAGCAGACATTGTCTGTGCCACCTCCTGCTTACACTAGGTCTTGGGAGGATTTCAGTCTGCACCTGAACAGCAGCCGTAGACGCCAAAGGCATGGCTGGGGGTGCTCCTGTTCGTGACAACAAACTCCACGTTATAGGCCATGGTGCCTTTTGCTTTGCCTGTGAGAACAGTATTCTGAATCTTCCTGCAGAACAGTTTAGCAGGAAATATTGGAAATATATATATATATATGTACATTCATATAAAAGATTTGGCTGCACTGACTGTTACAAAGTATATCTCTTAGAAGATTTTGGGGTGGGACACCCATTTTAATGGATGTCTGTAATTCCTGTTTCCTTTTCGAATTTTGGTACTCTAGAAGTAAAAATATATTTAGAAGGTAAGTATTGCTGTGTCTGACTTATTAATCAAGAAGCATAGACTGAGAGTGAAATTTAAATAAACTTGTCGCATTACTTGTATGTGCATTATAGGCTGCTCCTATATCAGTGTTTCTGTAAAGGTACTCGTAGATTATATGCGTGACACCGCAGAATTTTAGACCGTGCTGTAGGGAAACGTTCAGAGGAATATTCAAACATTTAAATATCAGTTGAATCTAAGAACTGGTTGCCTTACTCTCTTGTCTAATTTTGAAAATCCCTCTCTGTGGCCTTTTAAATAAAATTAATGTAGAAGTCTTCTGTCTCTCATGAATCAAGAAACCCTTGCTTTGCTTATAAAAATCTGCAGTAATTGCAGTGAAACCAGAGTAGAATTCTTTATAGTTGCTGCTCTTGAAATCTGCCCAAAATACACTGGCTAAAATCATTGAGTTCACCAACCACCCCCCAAATTCTCTAATGACTGTCGGTGGTCAGAATCATCACTTCGTGTTGAGTAGAGCACAGCACATCCCTTGCTGCAGTGGCAGTTATCGGTGTGATGAAGCCCTGATCCAGTAACGGTATGCTGAAGATGATAAACCCCCCGACTGGATCATTACTTGCTACAGCTTATCTTTCTTTAGCAGAAATGTTTTGAATCTTCCTGAGTGTAATTAGATTGTAAAATCAAACTGTATCCTTGCCTGAGATATTCAAACTGCAGCCTCTGCACAGATGTAAGTTGGTGGATGAAAACGTGTTCCTTCCTTACCTGAAGCTTGAATTATGCCAGGTAATCTCTGTTCGTGTTAACACTGAAGTATTGCAGATGAACGTAGGGTATGTACTCATACAGCATACATATATAGAATAAGTACATGGAGCGTTTGCTCTTGTGGGCTAGCAAATTGCTGCCGTGGTCCTTCTTTTCAGGTGAGGTGTGAATCTGGTGGTGGTTCTGCACATTTTTACTCTTCTCCCTCTTCCCTTGAGACAAGAACAGTGGCAGCAACCAGATGGGGCTTCTAGCTTGTCTTCTAACTTGTCACTCCTCTCCCTTTCTCACCAGCAACCTTGCGATGGCTGTACTGCCTCAGGGTTCTGACAGTTTGCGAGAGCTCCAGAGTAACCAACCTACGGTTGAAGCCTGCTCCTCTGATCCTGGGCCGCTTGGACCATTTACATCTCCAAACATACTTCACCAGCTGAAGCTAGGCTGTATCTGTCTATATCAGTACAGGAGCTCTGCCTCTGCAGCTATGAGTGTTCACTTCTCCACTTTCTACAGCCTATTTCCTTTCTCCTCCTTCTTGTACTTAATTTCCTCACTCTAGCAGAATCCTCCCCCCACCTCATACTGTTCCAGTCATCCACAACCATGTAGTTTACTCTTGTTCCTAGAGCTGCTTTGCCCTGGTTACGTCTTCCTTTCTTACCTCCTTGAACCTCAGTGTCTTGCAAGGGTCCAGAGGAGACAGATGAGAGAACTGGAAGAAGCTAGATTTGGGGAGGTTATGGCCATGAGGGAGGAGAAGGATGCAGGGAAGTGAAGAGAGCAGCATCAGTAAAGCTCATTCCCAGAAGGTTGGGACTTCTGCTTTACTTTGAAGAATAATTCTAAATGTCTTTAAATTAAATACAGTAGCACAGTTAGAAAGTCTCCCCATTTTAAACTCAAGTTTTAATCCAAAGGACTACTTCAGAAATGAAAAATACAATAGTATAATGGTAAAGAAAAATTAGAAAAATTGCAAGGAAGCTGTGGAAAAAAGTCGTTACTGTGAATCAGAGCAGAGAGAAATGTGAAAAAACCTCTTGACTGGTAAATCTTTAAAGATAGTAGTTCCCATATATGCACAAGGTAAGAAGCTGCCCTGTGTTGTTACGTGTTTATAGTGAGATGAAGAATAATGGATACAGTGAAAATATATCGGCACATTATCACATCAAGACAGAAAGTATATATTGCTGTACTTAACCTTTCCTTTATCATTGTTAATGGTAGGACTTGTCAAATGTCTTAATGTTACCCTCTTTGATATGAAAACCTTAAATTGCAATAGTGGTTGAAAGTAACATATGCATATATACACACACAGTGTATATATCCGCATGCTAATAGATACATAAATGGTTTTGTACTATACCTTTCCATCTATACTATTTCAGTGACTTGATTGTATTTTCTTCAGGTCTTCCCTTATATTCTACCAAACAGTATTTTATTCTGTGAATTTTTGTTATTTTGTCAACATCAGGGGTGGGAAATCAGAGCAAGAATGTAACAAGCATCTCTCAGGCGGGAGAGAGATATTCTGAAACTTATAAAAAGGCCATTTTAGAGCTAGACTTAGAGGGCTGTGACAAATTTAAAGTATTGGATGAATAAAAACAGTAGAAGAAAAAGAGGAAGCTGGGCAAAATTGTAACAGACAAAAACTCACCTAGGGAAGAAGTTGCTCTGGGTAGTGTGCTTACAACCAGGTTTTTGTTCATATATTTGTATTGCTTGTGGCACATTACTTCCGACCTGTCCTCTACTTCAGATTAGTACAGTTATTTAGCATTTGGTATATAAAGAAGCCTTGGTCCTGGATCCAAAATTGTGCAACTTAGCTTACCAAAGTCCAGGAGATGAAACCACAAAAGACATGCCTAGCTCCTGAAGCCCCATATATGATTAAAGCTTACACAAATTGCTTGCAAAACTTTAGGCCTCATACTGCTTCTTTAGAACCTCTATAATCTGGATTTAATTGAGCATATTAATGTTTATTATTCCAAACCTCGGTCTGGTTTTGTTTCTTTAAAAAGCATTTTAGCACCAAGTTCCCCTGAAGTGCTCAGGGCATACCACATAATGACAGCACAAACTTTGTCTTTCTTTGTATACACATTCTTCCAGCTGCAACAAGACTAATTAAGCATCCTTTCTAAAGGATTTGAAGCCTGTGTCCTTAAATATCACCTTCCCAATCCACACACATACCCTTCCAGTTTTGTTCCCTGAACACTCCTCCCCATCACAACCTTCTCATTGTGTCCCTATCACTAGTTGATGGAGAGGTGTGCCATACTGCACACCTGTTCCAAATTACTCTACAGTTGGGTGGTTGATGGCTTGTCAAACAAAATCACTTCTCTTAATGGCTGTGCTAGTTTGAATCTCTCTGCTAATTACTCATATACATGTACCTTGTGGAAACATACTGATCATATGACCTTTCTCTGTCAGATTGGATTTAAATAGTGAAGCAGGTTAAAAAAAATTCTGGGTGGCAATCAGCAGAGTTGCATAAGCATCATTTTATGAGGCAACTGAGCTAAATACATGGCCCTGTGAAGATGTGGTGGTGATACTGCTGCAGGTTCATGTAATAGCTTACTTTTCAGAGTGTTTGCTTAGGAGCTGGGGGAAGGAGTTCATTGTTCTCCCCAGGCTGAAGAAACTGGTGGAAATCTCCCACCTTTCAGTGATAGGCTGGTGTTGAGGGACCCTCCGCTCTTTTCCCTGAACCTGTGTCTGGTTTCCAGACCCTTCTCTCAGAACTGCTTGTGATTCTTTAGTGCTAGGTGTTACTAGACCCAGGTGATGTCATTAAGCTCCTTCTGAGGCAATGAGCAAATGTCACTCTTCTGGCTGTAGTAGCTTCACCTCACTCTGATAAGTAGTCCCTAGCCATCTTAGTCCGAGCCTGACAAGGCGAATATCCTAAGCTGATAACAATGGATTTACACTGTTGTAAGTTGTTTTATTCGACCAGTGATTTCCAGCTTGATGATTTTGGCTTGATACAGAAGGTCACCTAATGGAAGCTGATTATCAATGATTACCAGAGTGTTACGTGACTTCTCATGGTTCCATTGCTTTGCATACTAACTTTTAAGAAATGTAGTAAAATGAATTGATTGAAGTATCAAGATTGTGTTCCAGTCTTAAGGTTTAGGAACCTCTGAGATACAGAAATAGATGGCAATTTGAGATTAGACCGAGGAAGATTCAGAGATTTAGTGTTAGCAATACATTTGTAGTGCTCAAAACATATTCTTTAAACAGGAATCTGTCGGTGTCAGCCACAAACAGCTGAATGACATTATGTTCTGCTAGCAAACACAGGTATAGATTACGCTCATTTTCAGAGGAACAATAAAGTTTCTAAGTTTCTGCAAGGCCCTTTTGTTTCCAAATTCGTTTCCAAATTCATTAGGAAATGTACGTATTGTGAAGGCTGAAAAATGTCAAAGGAAACAGATGTTTCGGTCAGTTACCTTTTCACTAGTAGGTGAACCTGTCTGAAGGTATGTGCTTGCCTAGATGATGTGGAGTGTTTTCTGAGACATCTATTTGATCGACGCCTTTAGCTTAAGCCAGCTGCACTGTTTGGCCATTATTAATGGTGTTCATAGGGAATTAGTGAATCAGGTAGGGATTCTGTTGAGCCATGTCCTTCTTGGGGCCAAATTTTATGTGGAAGTTGCAACGTAGTTAGTCTAGAGAAAATCTGCAAAGGGATTTCAGTGGTGCATGAGGAAGATGATGGGGCGTAGGCAAGTGATCTGTCAGAATGAAAGAACATAGTTTGAAGAGTGTGTTGGAGTATGCTGTCTTTTGCATTATATCCTTATAAATTATAGATAATCATAAATTAATGGACTATAAAAGCATAAAGGGATAAATAAAATTCAGTGCACGTTATCCCAACTAGAATATATTTTCTTGTCTTCCACAGCAATGTTCAGTAGCAAATGTAGTTTGAAGATATAGCTTTATATTAGTAAGGTATATTACTGACAAGATGTTAGGGCAGGGAAGGAGCAAAGGGATTACACTTCTTATCTGTATTACTGTTAAAGTAAAGGAGTAGTGCATGAAGTAAACATGTATGTGTCTGTAGAGGTTTTTGTATTGGACTCTGTGATCATTACTGGCTGAAGAAAGGGGTGGTGGGTGAGTTTTAAAAGCACAAAAAGAAAGGGTGCTCTGTAACTTTAATGAATGCTATCCTTTGGACAACTACTACCTTTTACAATGATCCTTTTTATAGTTATACACAGGTAATGTGAGAATGTGTAGACTTTGTTGGGAAATCTTTTGGACAGTACATTTTAGTTCATCTGTCAGAGCAAGCTGTGGAAGTCCTTCGTTTAGGAAGGAAACCTGCTTAAAGCAAAGCAAGTAAAAGCTGCTATCGTCTTTTTAATGCCAACTGCCCCGCTTTGTCTTGTCATTTGGGGATTCTGTTGACTAACTACTAGAGCATTTTCCAGCTATATGCCAGTTTTCATAACGAGTAGAAGATTCCTGGCAGTCAAGCACTGATTGCAGGAAATGGCCTTGAGGTTTCTGTGATGTATTCAGCCAAATGAAGAACGTGAATGGTGGGGAAAGCAAAGAAGGAGTTTTAACTGTTTATATCTAGTTCCCTGGAGAAAGAAGTTTGTAGCCAGCAAAAAGGCCAGGATTTGCCAATGTGGATGTTAAAAAATCAGATGTTTAAAGATAGACTGGATTTAATTATTTAAAGGTATGAAGCCAAAATTGGTCCTGTTATGAATGAATGCAATTGCTACTGAAGTCAATGGAAACTGTGCCCGCTTATGCCAGGGCTAAAAATGGCTTCTAGTTAAACGTTGGTCTACTCGTCTGTATTATGTAGTTTGACTTTGTCAAGATAGCTAATTCCTTAATGTTTTATATTTGTACTTTTCTTGTTTCTCATGTTGGTGAAAATTATATTTACAGTCTGAAAAAGTAACTTTAATCTAGAAATTTCTAGAATGTCCCCAGCTTGCATTATGTATGTATAATTTCTGCTTTAATGTGAACATATTTTTAACTGAATAGTCGTTCTCTGAATGATAAAGTCGTCTAGTTAGCTGATGGAATTTATGATTTGCTAATGAATGGCCACAGACCATTTCACATTTGTATAATTGACCAATATTTTGGTTATGTCCATGCAAAAGTATAACATGTTTAGTTTATCTTGACAATGTGAAACTTCCTTGACATGAAGCTGAGCAATATTAATGCCTGCTATGGTTTGCTGCCCCCCAGTAATAAGAAAGTCTTGAATGAAGATAGAAAATCTGAACCTTCCTTTAAGGATCTGGGAAATTATTGAGGTCTCACTGCTTTTAAGGGGTTTTGATGGTTGTAACCTCAACCTTTCTTTGAAGACCTTGCAATGACTGCGAACAGATGTGAACTTAAGGTAGGGCATATTACAGGGAGAGGATTTTGGAATGATAGTTTTTGAAGGGCATCTTCTGAAGAAATGATGAATAACAACTATATAAGATAGGTCCAGGAAGTTTGTGTGAACTGAATCTTGTTTGCTGTGCAAAGCCAAATCATGCTTCTGAAGTTCTGATAAAAAATTGTTAGGAGTAAGTGAATCCAGTGGCCCAATGGAGTTGAGGCTGCTATAGCTCTCTGCCTTTGGGTCCAACCAGTAGCGAGGCTGAGCTTGTATTCCCCGTTGGCACATATATACGTATACACACAGCTGGCCACACAGATTGACAGAGACAGAAACACTCAGCACTCACAAACACAGACACCACCAACAGCCTCATCCTCTTCCCCTCTTTGGCTGATTAGGATGAAGGTCCATTGGTGGGAAATATATACATAAATGCAATGTGCATCGCTCCAGAAGCCGGGCTTAGACACAAACTATCCAGTAACTGGCCTTGGATCTCTGCAGTCCCCAGCTGCTGGCATCTGGGCATGTGAGCCCATGTCTCTCCAGCAGTTGGCCTGGACCCTTGTTCCTCTGGTAGCCAGCTCGTCCAGATGCTTCGCTCCCCAAGACACACACACACATACCTGGCTCCCAAGCCACTTCACCTGCTTGCTGACTAGTCCAGCTTGAACTTTGCTAGCGATCATGCTCTGGCTTGTGCACTCTCACTTGCCCCACGCTTGCTCCAGCTGTTTGGACGACAGACAGCTGGTCCAGCTTTAGTTGCTGACATTTAATTTCACTCACTCCAGTCTCTCCAGTTCTTGGCGCTCGGACCAACAGACAGTCTGGTCTATGGCTCCACTCCAGTTGGTGGCACCCAGGCCCTCCCTCGCTCCGGGACTCACGGGACTCTTGTGGTCCCCTGTCCAGTTGCAGACTCTTACACCTCCATATACACATATGCTGATAGAGTAGAAGGTCCCTTCACCCAGGAGAAGAGTTAGAAATGGAGTTCAATGGGAAGTCAAGAAAGGCTGTGCTGATCAGGTGCAGGCACGGCCGATTGCACTGACCAGCAGTCCGTTTACATACAACCAGCTACTTTTATTCCCTTTCCCCTCTATATTCTCCCAGTTGTTCCTCCACAAACCACTTTGATCCCTCCCATAATGTCTTGTGCAATCACAAAATGATCTTCCTTTACATCTGATAATGGATCCCACACCCTGAGAGGTGGTAATCCCCATCAGTCTGTGAGATGACCCAGGGAGCCTTTCCTGTTAACTCATCGTGGTGGGTGTCATCCCTGGACCAAAGGGCTCATGGCTGTCCTGGGACAACACTGAGAGGAGCTGCGTTAGTGCTCCATTTCTCTGACAGGGTTATGGGGGTTCCTCCACAAGCCAGCTTTCCCCTGCACTCCTTCCTGTGTGTGCAGCCAAGCTTTTTACCACATAATCAAACACACATTTATTTTTCAAATGGACTGAATTCTTCACTGAGAGGGTGGTCGGTCACTGGAACAAACTCCCCAGGGAAGTGGTCACAGCACTGAGGCTGTCAGAGTTCAAGGAGTGTCTGGACGATGCTCTTAGTCATATGGTTTAGTTTTAGGTAGTGCTGTGAGGAACAGGCAGTTGGACTCGATAATCCCTTATGGGTCCCTTCCAACTTGAAATATTCTATGATTCTATGCTCCTAGAAATATTTAGTGCCACGAGAATAGTTACCTGAAACTGATTTCATATTTTACAGGGGTCGTCATTCAGCGCTCAGCAACCTGAAGCTTACAATCTTTTCATGACCACAGCGGCAGGTGATGGCATCAAACTGTGGGACTTAAGAACACTGAGGTGAGGCTGAATCAGGTACCTTGGAATAAAAAGCCATGCTTTATCTGTATTCAGAATTGTCAAACCTGCTGTGATATAGTGGTAGAAATTTGGATGTGGAACCAGATCTACAGTCGGGCCTTTAAAAAAGGAAATTAAAGGCTAATTGGAACTTAAAATTAGTAAAAGACCAAAAAACAGCTGGATCCTCAGTTGTAGTTCGTTATGTGGAAGCCGTTAAATGGTCAAGATTTATCACCCATGTCTTGCCTAACTTTGAAGATTTGACTGTATATATAAAATAGCACATTAAACTGAATGCAAACGGTATTTCCAAAGCAGCGTGTCATTACTGCTAAAGGAGGTAAAACTTATGATCCAGCTTTTAAAACACAAATGTAACTGTAACAACAAATCACGTATGTAATGCTATAAATGTGCATAACACGTTGTCATAAACTCAGAATAAAATGCTACAGCTTTTCAAAAAACATTTCAGGGTTGTACTTGGGAAAGCTGTGGGACAAAGTGGTGGGGAGGGAACACTGCTCAGGAAAGGAAATGCTTAGGGCAATCTCTGCAGGCTAAAAGAATTATGTTTAAAAGAAAAGGCGTTTGGACAGGGAGGATGTTTAAGTTTTGAAGAATAATTTCATATTTACTTTGTGTGTATGCGGACATACGTAAACATATATTTATTGGAAGATGTAATATAGTTTTTCTAGGACTGAATTTTCTATTTAGGAAATGCTTAATGACCCTTCCAGTTATTTCCATCTTTTTATGGTAAGGATACATTAAACCTATAGGGGGCATATACGGTCCTGCCAAAAGCGTTGCTGTATTACCTGCATGTCAGAAAGTAATGAAACTAGAGACTGCTGGGGTTGGAATCTGTTACCTTCTTATGTTTTTCTAATAAGCTACTCACTGTGTTGCTGAAGAGTAATGAAAAAGTAGAAAGCTTTTCACAGATCACTTATCTGTCTCTTTGTTTCTAAATACTAATATAAGTAGAGCAGGTGAATGGTAAAATAGTTAAAGTGTAAAATCTGGGCATTCAATTAAATGAATGTGTCCTGGGAAGAGGGGAATAATTTATGTATGTTTCTTGCTCTATATTTAATTTGGCAAAGTCATTGTATTCTACTGTCCACTGAGTTGTATTAGCCAAACTTCAAAAAAGGCATTCAAGTCCTTAACGACACAGATTTTAAGGGTGCTTCTTAGGTATTATGTATATGTGTGTGTCTGTTACACGTTACACAGTGATCAATGGTAGCAACTGTTGTGGGGAAGGAATAGAAAAAATAAACCATTATTTTTCACTTGCTAGTAACTTTTAGGGGAGAAAAAAAAACAACCCTAATTTTTTAAAAATGAAATTTTCTCACTGCACAGACCAGAAATTGAGTCTTCTGTATTTTAAAATCTCTTCTTGAGTTCTTATAAGGAAGAAGACTGTTCACTTTTTCCTAATGTGTTCGCCGGGTGTTTTTCACATAAATAAATTTGAAATGGCTGAGTGGTCTGGAAAGCTCTACCTGAACTTGGAACGAATCTCCACTGAAGTGTTAGGTCTACTATACAGCTACACAGACTGAAAACTTTGGGGTTTTTTGTTCATAGGTCTTGTCCAATCAAATCCAGTCCACCCCTTGCACTGTGGGGTGCTTACAGGAGAGATTAGTTCCTAAACAATCTTATGGCAGGCCAGTACCTTTAATCTCTTAAAGCTGTTGATGTGTAAAGTTGGTTCACCAGCCATTGCTGTGTTTTGAATGGTCCCTCTGGAATGACCTCTATTTATTTCTGCTTTGGGTTTGCCGGAGTAGGGTTTGTTTAGTGAAATCTTTGTCCAGTGTTCTTGAAATATAGCCTAGGTAAGTCCACCTTCTCATTTATCCTGTTTGCAGTGTTGTGGATAGTAACACGAACTGCAAGATCTCAACTTTATTGTTTGCTGATTTTGTCCTAAATATTTGCCCAAGACATCCACAGTGAAAACTGGTTTGCTTTTGTTTAATCTGCTTGTTGCCCTTAATGAATTTGATCCATTGTTAGTCTATTTAATAATACTGTAAAGTAAGAAATTATGATTAAATAGGAAAAAACTCCTCCAGCATGGTGCTCTTGAAAGCTGTAGTTGAAACCATGGGAAATAATTTTCAGAGTAACTGCACAATTTCCCTGGGACTCCTAGTTGTTTGTTTTATTCAATTTCTTTGATGATGGTTCCTTTTTGTATTCTTCTGACATGCATTCCTTTTCTCTTAATTGACTGAGGAACCATAGCAGAATGCTCAGGTTCTTTTTTGATCTTTGCTTAGACTAAATCTTCAGACGTGGTATCCTGGCCTGCAGCTTTTATAGGTTTTGAATATATTGATTTTTTTTTTCCCCCCGAGTTCCACAATAATTTTTCCGTTCACTCTGTATTATCAAACTGCATTGTTTTTCCCAGTGAAAATTCATTCAACTTATCTTTTGTTCTTGAAATATATGAGAATATATTGCAACTTCCATTTTCATCATCCTTACTGGATAAAGCCGTGAATCTGTCTCTCTTTCACTATTGGTGATCTGGAGGTATTCCAAGATTGCTTCAGAGAGTGCCAGGAAGTCTTATGGGTTCCTCTGAAGGTGGTACAAGAAAAGGCATTTTAACTTTCTGATGTTTTCAGCCAACCTCACACAGCCAGGTCATCTTGCCAATAAATGAGGGAATCTTGGACACTGCTAGTGACTTTTGGATTTACTCAGTCTTTTGCTTCATTTGCTTTGAAATGCATGGATTTGTAAAATCTCATCTGAAGATTTTGACTATTTCTGTACTTCTCCTGCATTCTCCTAATTTATAACAGTGGCTAAGAAAAGGTCCAAACAATCTAAAAAGCAGATATATGAATAAAGAATCAAGGAGAATAGATATCTCTGAAAGAACCAGCTCTGGCTACTCTTCTTCCAGGCTAGGATAATGAACTCTGAGGCTTTATGAAAACATGTATTAGGGTAAGATAATTACCTTTGACCAACTTCCAAGAGACTGTGAAAAGCAATTTAAGTCTATCTTGTCTAAAAGAATGGCTAGTTGAAGAACAAGTAAAAATACTTTCTCTTGGGTACAAGGTGGAAACGGTGAACACAGGAGTTACTGAGGTGCAATGGGAACCTGAATGAGAAGAGCAATACAGTTACCAGCTTCAGGATTACCAGGAGAGAGTCAGACATACATTTAATGATCAAGAGGTACAAAAGGTTGACGCATGCTTACATTTTTTTGAAGGAGTTTTAAGTGTTCTTTATGATGAAACATTGTAGACTCTTAATTGTCCATTAGACACAAGAAACTTTACCATCCTACCTCCTCCTACTGTCTCTGTTGAACGCATTTTAGAGCCATCACAACTCCTTCTGAAGTCAGGAATCTAGCAATGATTCATAGGGATATGTACCTGTTCTCTCCACAACTTAATTTTAATCTTTCAGGAAAGTCTGGATAGGAATGACACAAGTTGGTGAGTCCTATATCTGGTCTGGGTGATCTATATCAGAAAATTCCAATAGACTAAGCCTCGTTATCTGCCAGTCCTACCCGTTTTCAGTGACTATATTCATGAACATATAGGACAGTGAAAGAGAGATATATTTCAGCATCCCAGTGCTGTAAAACCAATACACAGAAAAAGTGTAGAGACTTAGGAATTAAGAATTCCATTCCTTTGCTCAATAAACCCATAACCCAAAATGGCAGACTAGACTAAATACCAGCTGCTTTAATATCTTCACATGTCACTTAAGTTTAACTTGGTAGTTTTAGATGATGTTTTACCAGCCTGGATGCCTTCAATTTCTCATTTCCTCCCACTTGTAGATTAGATAATTCTGTGCATTAGAACATCCAGAAGGAAGGAACTTTCTTTCATTATGTTAGGAGGAAACGATCAATTCAAAGTGTTACCCTTTTCACTTTGTTAAATGCATTTACAATATTGACTAAACACTTAATTGTAACACCAGCTCACATTCACTTGCAAAGTTACAAGACTACCCTCATCTTCATGATCTCTCTTATATATTTCTCTCTTTAAATTGGGGAGATACAGATTTGATGGGTGGACTGTTTGGTGGGTAAGGAATTGGTTGGATGGTCACGTCCAGAGGGTAGTGGTCAATGGCTCGATGTCCAAATGGAGACTGCTGACAAGTGGTGTCCCTCAGGGGTCAGTGGGGCCAGTGCTGTTTAATATTTTCATCAGTGACCCAGGCAGCGGGATCAAGTGCACCCTCAGCACGTTTGCAGATGACACCAAGCTGAGCAGTGCAGCTGACACGCCAGAAGGACGGGATGTCATCCAGAGAGCCCTGGACAAGCTGGAGAGGTGGGCCTGTCAGAACCTCATGAGGGTCAACAAGGCCAAGTGCAAGGTCCTGCACCTGGGTTGGGGTATCCACACAGGCTGGGGGATGGGGGGATGGAGAGCAGCCCTGCTGAGAAGGACTTGGTGGTACTGGTAGATGAAAAGCTGGGCATGAGCCAGCAATGTGCACTCACAGCCCAGAAAGCCAACCGTGCCCTGGGCTGCATCAAAAGCAGCGAGGGAGGGGGTGCTGCCCCTCTGCCCCGCTCTGTGAGACCCCCCCCCTGCAACGCTGCCTCCAGCTCGGGGCTTCTCAGCACAAGGACATGGACCTGTTGGAGCAGGTCCAGAGGAGGCCATAAAAATGACCCGAGGGCAGGAGGCCCCCTCCTGTGAGGCTGGGCTGGGAGAGCTGGGGTTGTTCAGCCTGGGGAAGAGAAGGCTGTGGGGAGACCTTATTGCGGCCTTTCAGTACTTAAAGGCATATAGGAAAGATGGGGACAACCTCTTTAGCAAGGCCTGTTGTGACAGGACAAGGGGTGATGGTTTTAAACTAAAGGAGGGTAGATTTAGACTGGATATAAAGAAAAAATTTTTCACAGTGAGGGTGGTGAAGCACTGCCCCAGGTTGCCCAGAGAGGTGGTCGATGCCCCATCCCTGGAAACATTCAAGGCCAGGCTGGACGGGGCTCTGAGCAACCTGATCTAGTTGAAGCTGTCCCTCCTCATTGCAGGGGGTTGGACTGGATGACCTCTAAAAGCCCCTTCCAACCCAAACCATTCTGTGATTCTATAATTCATGGCTGGCTGATGTTGAAAAAACTCAACTGTCCAGATTTCTGCAGCAGTTTGCTGTTTCCCTTGCATGATTCATTCCAAAAAGTCACTTTCCTAAGAGAGGTTCTAGAATGTGAAGTAGTGTAAGCTGTTCTTCCCCAAGGTGGATTTCAGATCTTCTTCAAAGCTTTTAGGCGTTGATGTGGACCTTCCCTGATCATCAGTAAAATGTGGCTAAAGACATGGTGCAGTAAAGCTCCATTCTTCTTTGTGGCACTAATTGTGTGGCCTGGCTTGTTCTCAGATTTCCAGATGTATCTTTACTCAAGTTACAGACTGCACTGTGAGGGCCCTGAAATCACCACTGGGCCTTAATTGTCCTGACAAGCCTTAGACCCCCACCCATGCACTCTCTGCTACTTGCTTCAGGCACTCCATTCAAGCTCAGGCCTGGACATTTAGTCCTTGCCTGAACTATGCTGTCAGTGTACCTGTCTCAAGTCCTGCCTCCAGCCTTGTTTTCTGCATGGACCCTGACCTACCTTGCAGGTAGTTAACCTTGAGTTCTGTCTCCAGTGGACCCATGTTGCAGTCTTGCCTCCAGCCCTGTACCTGGCTCCATCTCTTGCTGCTCCTGACTGGACTCCTGGGATGGACCCTGGACTTGGTTCATCACCTTGCTTTTTCTGGGCATGTCAATGGACCTTGTAATGAGCACACTACTCTGCCCACCCTATTCAGATATGGTGGGACGGTGCTCTGGTCAGTGAGGACACTGTGCCATGATCACCAGTGGCTTCTCGCTCATTTTCCCTTTTGTAGCACTCTGACATGCGTATTCACCATTATATTTATTTCTCACATAAAGTGCATAGGTCTGCAAAATGCACACTAAGGAATGCCTTGTGATGTTTTCACTTTTGTTTCTGCTGCAAAAAAAAAGTGCTGATAGGTCAGTCCTGGTAATTATCAAGCATGTGATCCATGTAGTTAATTGGAATTCAAAAGCTGATTAATGTTCTAAGCAATACTTCTAACTTGAAAGTAACGCCTTCCACTTCTGAAAGGGATAGTAACAGAGGTAGTATGTACACAGCTCTGTCATCTATTATATAAACAGATGAAGAGAATGCAAGTCCAACACCTCTGAGCAGGGAAGCCATGCACTGATGAATTTGCTAGATTGTGAGCACAGTCAGCAGAGAAATATGCTGATCTTGGAAGCTAGGTGAATAATTGAATAAAGATTTACTGATTTTGCAGAGGTTATCTCATAGAAACATTTTTGGGTGAGTGAAGAGCTGCTCAGGGCTTTTCGTGTTCTAAAACATGAAAAAATGTCCCTGCTCTTATAGCCATTGCCTTCCCTTTGAAGGAAGAACACCTGCATCAACAGCAGATTTCTTATCTAAGACACCTAGTGTTTGGCAGAATATGAGATGAAACAAAGCACAAGTTGTCTTTGTAGCTACAGCATGTGTGTTTGTTATATGTTGCTGTACAATGTGTACTCAGTAATTGTTCCTATCTCTAACTGCCCAAGAAGACATAGTTTCTATAAATTTGTGAGGAAAAGGTCCTTCAGAAAGGGCAAGAAGGAGGACCCAGGGAACTATTGGCTGGTCAGCCCCACCTCAATCCCTGGGAAGGTGATGGAGCAATTAATCCTGGAAACTCTTTCCAGGCACATAAATGACAAGGAATCCATTGGGAGTAGTCAGCATGGACTCACCAAGGGGAAGTCATGCTTGACCAATTTGGTAAACATCTATGATAAAATTACTGGCTTTGTAGAAGAGGGGAGAGCAGTGGATATTGTCTACTGTGACTTCAGTAAGGTTTTGACACTGTATCCCATAACATGTGAAGCTGATGAAGTATGGCCTGGATGAGCAGACAGGGAGGATGGTTGAAAACTGTCTGAAGAGGAACCTCAGAGGGCGATGGTCAGTGGCATGAAGTCTAGCTGGAGGCCAGTATCTAGCAGTGTACCCCAGGGCTTAGTACTTGTTCCAATCCTGTTCAACACTTTCATTAACTATCTGGATGATGGGGCAGAGTGTAGCAAGCTTGCTGGTGATGCAAAACTGGGAGGACCGTCTGATACACTGGAGGGTTGTGCTGCCATCCAGAAGGACCTCAACAGTCTGGAGAAATGGGCTCACAACAGCATCATGAAGTTCACCAAGGGGAAGTGCAAAGGTCCGCTTGGCACCGAGTGCAATCCCCAGGCACCAATATATGCGGGGGAGGTGACTACCTGGAAAGCAGCTTTGCAGAAAAGGACCTGGGGGTGGAAACCAAGTTGTACGTGAGCCAGAAATGTGCTGTCACAGCAAAGACGGCTAATGATGTCCTGGGCTGCATCAGGAGGAGTGTTGCCAGCAGGTTGAGGGAGGTGATGCTTCTCCTCGGTTTAGCGCTGGTGAAGCCACACGGGCTGTTTGTGAGCATGGAGGTTGGGTAAGGTGACCTCCAGAGCTGCCTTCTAACCTCAACCATGAGGTGACTCTGCGATTCTATGAAATTAGCATTTGTTCTTCTCTACTTGCCACAGACATAGAGTTGGGAAACTTGCTGGGAGAACTGATGTAAGGTTGAATAAGAGAGCAGGTTGGACAATAACAGCTGAAATTGGGAGTTAATTTAGAAGGAAGGACTAGGACAGTTGTGTTGTGCTCTCAGGTGTGCTCGTTATCTACCCAGGGGTGGGGAGAGCAGGGGGAAGGTATTACTGCCCAGTTTAGAGGTCTGGGCTGCTGCTACAGTAGGTGTGGGGAGGTAGATGTGACAGCTACTCTTGCAGGTAATGACATTGGCAGGGGCAAGCTGTTGGGAGGAGCTCCCAACCACCGCCACATTAACACCTCTGGAGGCAGGAGCAGCCTGCCTGTGACTCACACTCTGAACAGTTGAGGAATAGAAGTTCAGCTGCTCTAATGCTGTTTGCTGCTGAAATAGCCATTCCTCATCTCTTTCTGGAAAAAAAGGCAGCGGGTGCTTATTGGACCACAGTGAAGATATTTGAAGAATATCGGAGTACTTGGACATACTGAATTTCTTCTGCAGAATACTCAGATGCCTGATAATGCTTTGATGCATGATCCCAGGGAAAATCAGTTTCACCCTCTTTCAGCCTCAAAAGATTTGCCAATTTTATAAAGATAGTCTTAGACATTAAGGTAAAACCTCCAACTAGTATTATGATCCTGTGCAACCAGATCATAAGCTCCCCTGGCAACATCTTTTAGTAGGATTCCTGCAGCCACATGGAACTCATCTCATACATTTTCTAACAATTACTCTTTGAGAACCTTAGGGTCAGACATGCAGTTTGAATGAATGGCCTTCCAATTTTCAGATACTTTTCAATTTGCTTTTCACTTTGTTACTGTGAACTAACTGCTTGACATCACCCTGAGCAAGATACACCTACAGACATACTTAGAATTTGATTAGTTCTTGGTGTCTTCTGAACATGAGGATCCCCTGGTTTGCCATCTTTTCTTCCCTGGCACTTTGAGTCTTGTTATCTGGTTTCTGAGGGAAAAAGGGATAAAGCAGTTGTTGGAGTTCCTCCAAGTTTGGGACTGGGATGCATGAAAGTATATAGGATGGGGAACATGTGGTCTCTGCTGGCTGCTGTTGGTGAAAACATGCTGAGCTCCTATGAAAAGGGTTTGGTGTGTTTTTAAAATTAAACCCATCTGTACAGGACATCTAAGGTAGCTACTATTACTGTCAAGTTATATTTGGATTTCGTGGAGCCTCAGTGGATCTGCTGGTACTGGAGGGTCTCTGAACAAATACCAGAATACAGGGAAAAGTGGTTAAAAAAAAAAGAGAACTTTGGTTTGCAGTCAAGATATTTTTTAATGCAGCAAATAGAATGAGATAGACTTATTTATGAGAGTATTCCCTGGTTTATAAAGACATGCACCATTCTGGTATCTTTCTCTTACAGAAAACATGTTAAATTCTTTCCTACTATTCTGCAAGTTGCTTGTGACATAGAAAGATACGTATTTTGGAATGTAGACTAAAAGCTGTACAATGGAGAACATAGGGAAAACTTGGCTGTTTGCTGTCCCATGCAATTACCAGATGTTTGTCATGGTAACCCCTGAAAAGCTCTGACCAGAAAAGCATTCTTAGGAGGCTGGACAGCATGCCAGCTGGCCACGTAAAGCTTGCAATATCCAAAATAAGTTTGATCACCACCTGTTGCTACTTAAAAAAAAAAAAAAGAGAGAAAGAAAAAAATATCCTGAAATAAGAGAACTCCTAGAACAAGCTAAAATTATATATATAATATCTATCTATTTATTCTAGGATTTTTTTATCCACTTTTTTCCCATTGCTGTGATACCTGAAGAAATCTGGAGTTAATAGATTACATAATAAAATTTCTACTGGATTCTGTGGAAAGTTTAATTAGAATCCGTCTTTTAAAATGTCTTTTTAGAGCAGGATTTTGAGGAGGTGGGGAAGTAGCTATACTTTTAATAGAACATACATCCTGATTATAATGGAAAAGTTGAACAGGAAAACAATTAAGAAAATAGAATCCAGGATGTTAGTTATTACTGCGGCCGTACTAGCACAAGGAAAAGCGGCACTGTCCTGTGACTCAGACATCGCTTTATATTGCTGTGCTGTAGCAGAGAAAAGCTCAGTGAAAGCCTTGGAATCCTGCTAATTCTTGTGTCTCCATTGATAGGTGGAGTAATTGAGTTACTGGTCACAGATGCAGAGGAGTCAAATTCTTTTGAAATAAAGTTCTTTGCAATGATTTATTATGAGGCTCTTCTGTGAAGAAGAAAGACCTTGTGGAGGAAGTTAGCTTTTACAGGCCCTGAGAATGAGTTCTTAAACACTGAGAACTAGTCCTGATGGCCATTGCTCTACTTAAGGAAGAATGGTGATCCTGAAGGCATATTCAGGAGGGACAGATGATGTAGAGCTTATTTTTTCTCGTGAGATTTCCTTCACGGGATGATGTTGTATTTTACAAGTATAAGATTAAAGAGAAACTTTGTCTTCAAACATTTCTATGAACGTTGTCCATATGTGACAATGAGAAAAATCACTGAGAAGGACTGTATTTTTTGGGGGACTCTGAAATTCACAGACAATGCGACTGGGACTCTGGCAGAGACAAGAAAAAAACATGACTGAGGCTGAGTCGTGGGAGAGGTCTACGAGGTCTGCTTTCCACAATGAATAATGTTTGGTAGGAGCCTAAGTGAGGGCAAAATCTTGCAATGCAACATCTGACCATGAAGGGGAACAGACAGATGAAACACACATGCTTCATTTTTATTTCTGCCTAAGATATTTGAAAAGAAAGACTTACCCAAAGTTACAATAATGCCTTTGCTGCTTAATCACAGAATATCATAATGATTGTGGTTGGAAGGCACCTTTGGATGTCATCTTGTCCAAGTGCCCTGCTCAAGCAGAATCACCTGCAGCTGGTTGTCCAGGACCACGTCCAGATGACTTGAATATCTCCGAGGAGGGAGACACCACAACCTCTCTGGGCAACCTCTGCCAGGGCTTGGTCACCCTCACAGTAAAAAAAGTGTTTCCTGGTGTTCAGGGGGAACCTCCTGGATTTCAGTTTTGCCCATTGCCTCTCGTCCTGTCACTGGGAACCACTGAAAACAGAGCCTGGCTCTGTCTTCTTTAAAGCCTGCCCTCAGCTCATTGATGGCTGATGTCATTGTGAGGCCACTCTCAATTATCTTCAAAAGATCATGGCAATCAGGAGAGGTGTCTGAGGACTGAAGGAGGGTAAATGTCACTCCTGTCTTCAAAAAAGGCAAGAAGGAGATCCCAGGGAACTAAAGACTGGTCAGCCTTACCTTGATCTCTGGCAAGGTGGCAGAACAACTAATCCTGGAAACCTTTTATAGTGTCTGAGCACTGGCACAGGTTGCCCAGTGAGGTTGTGGAGTTTCCCACCTTGGAGATATTCAAAAGCTGTCTGGACATGGTCCTCGGCAACCGACCCTAAGTGGGCAGGGAAGTTTGTAAAGATGACCTTCAGAAGTGTCTTCCAACCTCAACCATATCATTCTGTGAAAGACGTGGTATGGGAAGCATACGCTATCCTTTGTTTTCTTTTATGTTACCTCCAAAAAGTAAATTCTTTGAAAGTACAAATCAAATTATTCTGAGACTCGTCCTCCATTGCCTGACCTTCGGAGTCGTATATGTTAGAATGCTGCAGTTGAGAGGAAACTGAGGTAGCTAGTGTTCTCCTTTACTGTCAACAGGAAGCTTAAACAGAAGCAGGTTATTCAGCGACCCAAACCATGTGGCCATAGATTATTGAGTCTCCGAATATTCTTGCAAGAGCTACGTGCAAACTGAAGCTGAAGAATGTTCTTATGTCTCAGGCACAGTAATTGACTGTTGTTATAAGTTACTTCTCTGATCTACTTCTCTGTGATCTGTAGTGTTCTCTTAAACTGGGGTTTTTACAACAGTTTTAGGGTAGAACTAGCCTGAGGTGAAAGGTCTCGTTACTCTATATTAAAAATGTCCATTTATGTCAGTAGTTTTGTTATACAGAAATTCAGCCAAATATATACTATCTGTGAAAAGTTGGAGTTACATTCTGTAAAATGATGTATTTTCATGCATTCAAAAGTGTCTTTTTTCCAACGCTTTACTAAGTGATGCCCATTGGACCAGTCACAAAGTAATGTTTTTGTTTAAGTATGCCTGTTTCACCTGGGTGAACAAAACCAACGTGGCGTTCAGCGCATTCTTACACATATATAAGTGTCTAAAACAGAACGTTATACAAAAATTAAGAGATTCCTGCACATGGGTTTAGTCAATCGAATTAACACAGTGTCTGAGATTTCACTGGCCAGGAAAAAGTGTATATCACAAGTGCTGGCAGGAGATGTTACTCTTTCAAATTTGTTCCTGGATCTACCATACATTAAAAAAAAGTGTGACAGCTGTATTATGGTGAAGTATATGGACTGGTTTTGTAAGGAGAAGGGCAGGCTGATAGCGTTCGTAATAAAGGCAAAAGGAGAACTCAGCTTATTTTAAGTCTGTTTTGAAATGATACCTTGTGGGTATAAAAATAAAGCTCTGAAATGAGGAATAGATATGGAAATGATAATTCTGAACAGGGCTGAAACTTGTATTAAAATGTCTTTCAACATCAAAGCAATTCTAAATGCTACTTTTTTTCCTTAGTTTTGTGGTGACTGAAAAGCTATCACAGTTCTTTACAACCATGGATTTTATTTTTTAGACAGATATTAACCTTCATCTCATTAGAAACATTATTATTTTTAAATGGGCCAAGTGTGCTCAGCTTTCAAAAACTTACTCCGCAATGCTACTTTGCAATATTAACATGAAAAGTAAGAAATTAATTTCTTGCATTAAATTTAAATGCATTCCTTCCTTTAGACTGTGTTAACGCAGATAGGTAAGAAGTTATCTGCAGTTGTAGGGTAGATAGCTAGGTTTATCTGTTGGGAATATCATTTGGATATTTCCTTTCATGAATTTACAAGATGCAATAAATTAGTCCATCGGGTAGGAATGTAAATAGAGCAACACAGGTTAAATATCCAGATTTGAGCATAAGAGAAGGAAGCAATGATTGTTTAGGTTATGATTCCACATGTTGGATCTTCATTTGATATAAATTGCTTGAGGGAGATTTCTAGAGCTTCACAGAGCAGCCTGGCTTTTGCAACACCCTCCTTTTAATGCAGAGGGGTTTGGCTTTCCCTGCTGAGATGGGTAACTAGGGGCAGGCATCTCATCTCCTCATTTCTAAATCCTAATGATGTTTCTATCTTTGTAAACTAAACAAGGCCAAAGCATGGTTTTGGGCGTTGTCCTGGGGTAGTGTTGTGTGTTCATTTTATTTTTAGTTGTTAATATTCTTTAATGTCTTTCAGTTTTGCAAAATCCTGCTGGAGAGATATTTAAAACTTAATCTGTGGATTTGCCTTAATAAATTTGTAGACTAAGGAAAAACGGATAAGACTTCAGCAGAATTTCCTGAAAATGGCAGTAAAAGAGCTAGTTTTTAGTTGGTGTTAATTCAACTAAAATTTCTCTGAAGGTGTGAACGTCGTTTTGAAGGGCACAGCAGCCGCTGCTATCCGTGTGGAATTGCAGTATCTCCTTGTGGACGGTTTATAGCCAGTGGATCAGATGACAAATGTGTAAGTAATGTTTTTGCTTATTTTCCTCCCAAACTGTAGGAGCTCCTCATGTTGTACACACAGTAGTCGTCTTACGCATGTTTCTAGGATACAGCTTAATGTGCAAAACTGAGGCCTATTATGCTTTCATGTACTTCATTTATATGTAGCAGTTACATGATTCCTGATCTGTCTGTTCTTTATTTTGCCTGAAAAATCCCTGAACAACCAAATCTTAGTGCTCAAGTGTTAAAAACTTGTTTCTGAAAGTTTTCGTAGTGCTTGACTCTGAGTTCTCACGTGCCGTCGAAGGCGAGGAGAATGGTATCCCCTGTAGCACAGCTTTGTAGCGTGTACGTATCTGGCCACTAGGAACGATGTAGCAACTACGCATTAATTTACTTAAGCCGCCAAATCCAGGGTGATGGATCTTTCATTACTGGGTTCTTATGAACCAGTGAACTGACCACAAAATGAAAAGTTATTCTGGAATTACAACTTTTCGTAATTTGTGGTGTAACTTTGTGTGCGCTTCCTCCCAAGACCAGTTCTCTTCTCACTCAGTCTCAACTGTATTTAAATTACTACACTTAGCAAGGAGTCCTGAGTAAAAGTGTGTTACTCCCTTTTTGAGTATGCACCTAATTTTCATTTGGGAAGTCCTGCATTGTGGGCACAATGTTTTTCTTGGTGTTTGCTAAGAGAGAGGTGATTGCTAGCTTGTAGCATAGGCCTTTGAAACTGGGCTGGGGTTGGGTTCATTGTAAACACATCCTTTCGAAACAGCTGGGTAGGAAAGCTGTTTAACTTTCTTCTAGGTCTTTCTAGGTGACTCATCAGAACTGTGACACAGGGCTTCTGGTCAAATTCAGAGCAAGAGGAATTTACTGCTGTGGCTAGTTTTGAAATACTGGCTCCAATCATGTGTGAAGGTTAGAGATTTTATTGGCAGATTGCTGGAGGTTTGGCAATAGCTAATGTGCTCTTGATATTTCCATGATAAAATATATTTTTCAAGTTTCTGGTAATTTACATTTCAAAATGTAGTTTGCAATGCAAAAGAAAGGATTTTTGGTTTATCCATGAAACAAAATGCATTTAATATCAACCTCAGCTCATGATGCATGTGATATATATTCAATCGAGATTACTAATTAAGGTTGATTTTTAATAGTATAAAAAGAGGTGCAGTCACGAGAACTTTTGTCTTCTTTTTTGGGTTAAGGCTATTGTTTGGAATTACTATTGAAAGAAGAAAAGAAAGTCACAGAGCATGGTTTTGCCCTTACTACACATTATTGGCACATGGTTGCTCGTCATAGGAAGCTGAATAGCTGGACTGCATCCTGCTCCAGTTGGCATGTGGTCCCTGGTGGGCACAGTGCCAGTCAACACTTCTTAGTGTGGTTCCTGGGTCGGAATTTTGCATAATTTGCATCATATATCCGTAGAGAACTTTCATTGTTCTTGTTGTTGTCCCCTCAGGAAAACTGAGTTGAGCTTTGGACTCTTGCTACATCTGTGCTATTAGGACAACATACGGTTTTGGGGCATTTTTAGGAGGCTTCTCTTTGAAATGTTGAGACTGGATATACTTTTGTGTTTCCATCTGAAAAAAGAAAATTAAACGTGGCACTAAATACTCCATTCATATTGTTAAACTAACAACATCCTGACAGATGGACTGATGTGCAACTGGAATTAAGTGTATCAAGGAGCCACGTATTTTTGCAGATTGTATTCTATGAGTGAATGTCCATTGGAATTCAAAAAGCTGCATAAAAATTCAGCGGTGTGGATACAAGTGTTATCCTGAAATTAACGCATTCTGGAAATAAGTTATGTAACTTTCCACTGACCAGCAACTGCATCCTCAGTCGTCTTGGAGTTTAATTTATCAAGTGCAATGCTTGCACCCTGTGGTTACCAAATATGAATGATTTTAAAGCCAAAAGAGGCAGAATTGGAATATAATTGAGAGACATTAATCTTAAACAGTCGTTTGTATTTCACAATATCTGAAGTGTCGGACAGAGAGGAATATGTTGGCTGCATTGATTAATAGCACAATCAAAACCATATTCCTACAGGGCATGGAATCAGAACACCAAAATATGTTATTGTAAACAAAAGGATGCAAATTCTGTCTGCCTTTTTCTCTACTTACAAAGTATATGACCTATTTTATATGACAGCAGCTTGGTAGAGCTTCTGTGTGGCTGCAGTAGCCACTTGTTTTGTTTTGAACTGGTTTTGTGTGTGTTACCATAAGGTTTGTCCATACTGTAAATCGTGGGTTGAAAGCATTCCCCTAGCTGATTACTCCAGCTTCTCTAAGAGAACCTTTCTCAAGGCCTGTGTAGGACCTGACAGCCTGATCAAAGCAGCTACCAACAGCATCCTGGTTTTGAACTGTGATTATCCTTACCATAATTCACTGTGGGTAGAAAACATAGGAAGTTAAAATTTCTAATATCAGATCTTATCTTCATCTTAAACAGCCTCAGGTTACAAGTGACATGGGTTGACTTTTTCTTAACTGAATACACATAATATATTAATTTCTGACCATTTTACACGTGGGCAGTTTGAGGTTTCTCACTACCGGACAATAGTGTTAGGGATGTTGGACAAATACTGTAGCTGGGGTTAGATTGCCACTTTTCCTGGGCTCTGTACAAAAATGTTTACCTAAACATTTGGTGACCGAAGGAATTGTAGTCTAAAAGGCCAACAATATCTGGAGAGTGTGAAATGCTACTTTTTAAAACAGAAATAGCTGATCTTCTCCTGTGCTCCATGTACTGTGCTCCAGTTCTAGTTGGCTGTTTTACTTTGTGTCTCATTAGGTTCTTCATTTTTGTCTTTGAAGACCTTAGGGCTCTCTGAATAAATTCCAAGTTTCCAGAAATGAAGTAAGGAATGCAGAAATAAAGATTTGGCTCTTTAATTGTTTTCAGATTCATTCTTGCTAGCTCTCTTTGAATTGTAGACTTTAAAGGGCACGTTTTGACCCTAGTGCTGAAATGAAATTTGCTGACATAAAACCGTGTCCATGTCAAATCTCAAAGCCTGGGCTCGCAGTTCACACTGACTGACCCGTATTGCAAACCCAGAAGTTTTTCAGCATAACAGATTGCTACGTCAATAAGAAAAGTATGTGGGTAATGTATGAAGTTGTCTTCCGTTTTATTTACGCTTTTCTTCAAAGTATAGGATTTTGCCTGCAACATTGTCTTTGAAACACATTCTAAATCCAGGATTAAATTTATGCCTTCCAACTGTGAAGGCACCAAAGCTAGAGAGAGTAGGAAGATGAGTTCTTTTCCTCCAGAGGGCATCAACACTGAAAGGAGTAACGGGAGACAGGATAAGGCAATTTGATGCTTATACATAACAAGAATGTACTAACCGCTTGTTAATCCCTGAATGTTAACATCTGTGCAAAACTGGTTTTAGAGTACATTCCCATTATGCAAGTGATGCTGGGAACATACTGGTCAGGGGACATATCCAAAGAATTCTGCAGACCTGCGGGTGGTGCCTGGATGTAAACCTGGACCTGACAGGGCTTGCAGAGTCAGTTGTTTTCAGGTACACGATTCTGTATCTGGCATAACACAAACTAGAATTTGTTTACAGCTGGCACCTTAGTTTTAGTTACTGAGGTTGATATTCCAAATGGAATGTCAGTCCTCCTGAGCAATATACTTTAGTGTTGTGCTACCAGACATTTATTTAGTTGTAAAATTCACTGTCTCAAATCACATGTCTTTATGACTTTCCCTATTGGATTAGACTAATAACTTCTTTGATAAGGAGAAGAAAAATAGGTATTATATAACAGAACTCTTAGTTTTATTTTTATCTATTCTTACACCATGATGGGGAGCTTTAAAAACATTATTTCTTATTTTGTCACTCATGAATGCCATAAAAATGCAGCGCTGCTATCTGTTAAACTCATCATCTGCTTTACTCGGCCACATATATTTTGGCTTTGACAAGCCATAGTGAAAGGAGCTCTATAATTTGAAGTAGTTTAAATTTTTAAAGTTTTCCCCCTTATTTTCTCGAGTGTATGAATTGCAGCGCACTGGTGCAGAGTGAGCATCTGCTTTTTAGTTTGGATACGGAGTGTGCACACCCCTTCTTGAAGCACGTCTCCCAGTCCTCCCCGTTTTTTGTGCTTTGACTTGTATCACAGAGTGGCCTTGGATCATTGGATCATGCAGACCAGTTCCTTTCAGGTGAGGCTGAAGTGGAAGAGCAACTCCTTGAGCAAACTGAATGCTCTCTATATGCTAATGGTGTTCAGTCCACAGAACCAGAGATAAGCTAGCCTGAAGTAAAGCACCAAAATACATTTGGAGATTGGGTTGCCAGCACTGTTTCACTCTGTACATCTGCTCCTCTTGCACTGCACTACTTCCTAATGTAATTGTTGCCATAGGAGCTTATGATCTACTTCTTGCCTACCATAAATACATTATTAGTCATATTCTGTGGCTCAGTTATGATGTATAAAAGGAAGATTAGCAATGCTATTTTTCTTCTGGCCTTTTCTCTTTAAAAGACGAATTTAGATGAGGCCTGCCTCAGTTTGTTACCATTGCAGTCAGTTACTCTGATCTTATTTATATGAAATACTTCCACCCGTGTGTGGCTTAAAAACTGCATCTGTTTAAATACAAAATTGCATAAAATGGTCTAGATAGCAATGAGAAAACCACCCAAGAACCCCAAAATGTGAATGATAAAATTACGCGGTTGTCTGCTCTCCCTTTGAGACCACAACTTCACTAGAATTCTTTAGGTACTAATGAATGGAAGACAAAAGACTACCGATGAGGGGAAGGGGCGGGGGGGGGGGAAGAAAGATATTCTGGTACGGATGTGTGTAAATGGAGGAGACAGGACAGGCTAGTAGTTCAGAGCGCTTAGTTCATTATCGCTTGGGAATGTGTCTTGGAGGTATCTCTGATGTTTAAATTAGGGATCTCTGTTACAATAGGTTGTGCTGCAGTGTCCACTTTAATACCGGGTTTGGAAAAATAGGAGGTTATTTTGTTTACTGGAAAATCACTTTTAGATATGTCTTATAGTGGTGTTGTCTAGTATTTATTATCTTGGCCTGCACTTTGTACCAGAGGGCTTGCAGGACAGCATGTATTCTACGAAGCAGTGATAGGGACTATCTGGGATACTTTGGTTTCCAGTGTCATTGGTATCCCAATTATATGTTGCTTAGGTTTTATTTTATATGTCCATATTGTTCAACTACGATATGTTTTAAGAGAAAACATCTGGAGAAAATAGCGTTAGTAATGTTTACTGTGGAAAAAACAGGACTGACTTTGCTTGGCAGGAGGAAATCCATGGCAGAGAATGAATGACAGGGACTGCAACTGCCTCTCTGCCAGCTATTGCTGGAGAAGATCTATCGCTTTCCAAAGAAGAACACAACTTTGTGTTACTCTTGGACCTCAGCTTCTTGGATTCTTTGGTAGTGTGATTGGCTTTTAGGCCTATTATCCTAGGAGAGAAGAGATAAATATTGAGTTCTCATTAACACAGACATGACCTTACAGTGTGCTGTCACTTTGCAGTCTCTTTGGGTGTATCTTTGAAAACGATTGAAAATCTTAGCCTTGGTAGATTACTTTATGAACCATGGAATTATGTGAGCATGAGCACAGTAGCTGCTCTTTTCTTGGTCAGTTCAGGCTATTGTTTATCTCTGCCGATACACCTCACACCCGACCACCATAAAACCAGACCAGCAATTGAGGGTAGCAGGGGATTTTCTGCTGGCTGTAGACGTGTTTGTTTAACTACTAGAGAACACCTTTTTTTTTTCTAATGGCCTGTCAAACTGAGCTTTACGAGGCTGCAGTGTGTTGCTGTGTTAACCTTTAAGTTTGGTAATACTTCTGAGAGCTGGGTGGAGGTATGAGAAATTAGCCTTTTGCTAAAGAAAAATAATTTTAGAGAAAATAGCCCTTATTCAGATGTAGGCAAAACAGGAAGTCAAAGTAGATCTGAATACCCAAGGTCATTTTGGGGTGCATGCAGCAGTGAGGTATTCTAAAAGTGGATATGTATAGATTTATACCCGCAGGGCTTGGGTTTTCTATATGTATATCTCTCAGTCTACAACTCTGACAGCAGCTGAATTTTGTGTATCGTTGGTACGTACGCCTGTAAGCCTACTAGTTGATGGCATTGTGCTTGCAAATTTATTGACATGGGGTAGTCCTTTGGAAAGCTAATGAAATTCCCTGTTACGTCTACCTGAACGAAGATCCTCTGCACCACCCGAATCTCACAGCATTTCTGTCAAACAGTCAGCACCAGTACACAAACAGGGAATGCAATAATCGGTACAGCTGATACAGAAGACAGTTTTAGCAGCAGTCAGAAAAGAGCCATTTCCAGAGCGGGTGTGATCCAACCGTGCTGCTGTGCAATGAGAGGTGAGGTAAATTTTCTTAGAACAAAATCTTCAAGTTATAACTCTGTACTCTGCTAAACCTAAGTATGTTATAAAAGTAAAAGCAACCTAAATGCAGCGGTGTTTGGTGCTACACAAATTCCCCAGGCAGACAAATAAAAACAGTCATATAAGTGAGGCTTTAAAATTGGCTGATTAAAGAAAAATGAAAATCAGGAAATACATAAATTGGAAACTTCTAAGAAGGGTGGCTTATGGAGACAAATCTGAGATGTGGTTTCGATCTGTTTATGTAATCTTTTTTAGTGAGGAATATTCAGTGTGTTAGCTATGACTGTCAGCATTTGAACATTTGAAAGCTATCCCCTGCATCTTAAAAAATGACTGATCTTGATAAGATTCACAGTTTTAATAATAAAGATGATTATTAATTTTCACTGTTACTCCTTTTGTAGTTACGTTGAAGGAACTCAGGTGGAAACTGAGTTCTGGGATCTTGCCGCAGGGGGCAGTTTCCCATCACTACCAGAAAGGCAGCCTCCGTAAGTGGCATTGGAAGGGGAAGGGACGCTGCGGAGGCGTGTTGTACTCAAAGTTTTAGCCACAGGCTTGAACGGACTTTCCGTGCTACCATGTGGCAAGTGTATAAGATATCTCAGGACTAAAGAGCATTAATCAGAGCTTAGGATACTTGTGAAATCTGTTTTATTATGTGCGGATTTGGCACTGGTGCCTATAGTTAAGGTAGTCTAGCACTTTCCGCTATAATTCTGTTCTCAGTTGCTTATAATTGAGAACATTTTGGGTTGAAACTTTCCATGCTGGGTGTCTGCTTCAGGCTGATTGTTATTTTTCATTTTAGTATAAGTAGTTTAGGTGCTTTTTCAGCTTGAGATTGAGTCAAAATTCATGGTTCAGTGGGAGATGTGCCCCAGTGTAAATGGGATGGTGGAGCGTAAGCCAAAAAATTGTATCGTGTAGTGTGGGAGTGTGCACCAGGTTTGATGGCACTAATGGAGATAAATGGAGACTAATGCCTTATTAATAAATCCCGATGCTTTTCATAAAATTGAAGTATGATTATTTATTTATTTTTCTATCAAGAGGCTTTAACACTTCCATCTTCTGTAGCTCATTTGAAATATTAGAAAGAAGAGCCGCAGGAAAGGGATGAATTTGGCCAATCCATGCAAACCTTCTGAAGAAAAAAAATAATCTTTATTTGTGTGAGCTCAAATTCGGTATCTTAGATACCAGTGTCTTTTTTTCTTTTTCTTTGTCTCTCCTGTGATTTGTTTGTAAAATATGTGCTCCAGTTTAAACCCACAGCAGTTAGAAAGAGCTTTTCTTGCAAATGGTGTTCCTTTTCTGTCCCTGTGCAAGAGCTGATAAAAAGGCGAATTTTTCTGTTATGCTTTCAGTGTTTCTCCTTCTGATTTTCTTCCCCCTCTTTCCCTTCCCAGGAGGGAGCAGGAGTGTAAGCAGTTTGACTCAAATGCATATGGCCATGGATTGGGCTGGGGGCAGTGGGAAGAGATGGGGACATGTTTGCTTTAAAGACAGAGTATAAGAAAACAGAGAAAAGAATTTATAGTGAAACTCTGAAGATAAAGAGTCGATTTATTTAGCACACTCTCTCTACCAATGCAGTAGAACTAAGTAGTTTTCCATTTGGATACAAATTCTTCCCCTCAAGGAGGGACCTTCACCCTTCTTCCCTGTCTCTTGCCACGATTTTAAAGACGAAAGCCCAAGCTTGTATATACATATAAGGTGCTAAACACACCCTCACACTGTGGGTTAGTGAAAACTGACTACTCCAAATTTTCTTCAAACTTCATCTGAAAGGAAACGCAAGTAAGTGTGTGGTTATGGGTGCAGGAAGCTTGTTTGGAAGCTATTGGTACAGGTAAATGATTTTTACTTTTGGCTGACCCTTGGACAGAGATGGAAAGGAAATACCAATATCTACTGAATCAGTATTTTTATTACAAGAAATTGGTCTTAATATTAAAAAAAGGGATTGACTTTGGCTAAAGCCTGTAACAGATTATATGCACATATGCATTTTGGGTATTGCTGAGTACTTCCTAGACTGTTTTGCTTTCTTTATTATTACATTTGGTTTGCTGAAAATCTGTCCTTCCTCTGTCATTTAATTCATATTTTCAACTTCTTTTTTCTTCTGTGGTTAGTCTTAAGGTATCATTTATAATTCACCTACTGTTCTTTTTTTTCTGTAGAGAAGAATATACTAAAAAATCTAGTAAGTATAGAATAGAAAAACAATTTGAATGACATCAGAAATGTAGTAAAACTAGAATGATGGCAGATTATAGTAGGAGAATGCTTATACTGGAGTTATTCCACTTCTTATGAATACCTGAATGTCATTTCTGTTAAAATACAATTTCCTTTGCGTTGGGTTTTTGTTGTTTTTTTTTTTTTTTTACTATTGCAGTTAAAAATAAATTTACTGAAAAGTTTATTTTCTATCTTGCACTGTTAACTTTTATTCTCAGAATTTAGACTATCACTGGCCAGCTTAAATATCCGTGACTAAAATGACTTAAACAGAAGCTGGTCTTATACACTTTGTAATGGTGTTGTTTTTCTTTTAATCACATTTCATTGTGTTACATGTCAAAATGACTCTGATTTAAAATATTTGCTATTACATTCCTTAAAAGGACAGTTATTGGAAGAGAAGATGATAGCTACCACGACGTAATAAACTGTTCTGGGATATAGTCAGGGACTCTGCCGCTTTTTCTGTTGAAGCTGAACCCCTACAGCTAAATATTTAAGTTTTATAGGGCTAGAAATACAGTATTAGAAAGAAGGTTAGCACTAGTTCTGTTGGGATAGAATTGTAGGAGTGAGGTAGAGTGGGGAAGTTGTGTTTCCAGTCATGTTCTGTGTGTTTTATCTAGCGGCTGTTCAATACGAAAGTAGTCTCTGTAGTAAAGACCAGAGTAAAGGTCATTCCCCTGCTGATGAATGCTTCAGTGGTTAGCTACAGGTGGGCGGCTGCTTGTACTTGCTTGTCATTACTTTTCCCTGACGCAGTGAGTGTTGTTACACAATGTGACGATTCAGAAGAGCGCTGCGTCCCAGCCTAACCTCTAGCTCAGGGCTTAGAAAAATTTCTTGAAAGGTGGGAGGTAAGAGTTTGGATGCTTTTTTAGGTTGAGAAGTGTGATTAGCTGACATCCTATAGACAACCAAATGCACACTTGCTAGATTGTACTGAAGCTGCACAACTGCTGCATAACGTTTTTTGAAAGAAAGGTATGAGCCAAATGGTTCGTTTAGGAACTGTGTGGGAGAGCTTAAATTACTAGAATACCTGGGTTTCACAGACATTGGATCTGTCTTTAAAAAAACCCAACAAAATATTATCACACCTCCTTTACACAGAGAGGAATTGGGACATAGAGAGTAAGCCAAAAATGAATGTGCTTCTCCCCAAATTAAACTGAGAACCTGGAATGGAAAATTAATTTTTATTGGATAGATTTGGCAAAGTTCTGTAAGCCACTAGATTATGATGGAAAATGTTCAGCTTCGCTAACCATCGCTCTCTGTGATATGTTCTCTTGGTTAAAACATGGAGCCATGTTTCTTCTTGGCTCAGAAATTATTGGAAGGCATTGTAGACCTGTGATTCAGAGCATTTTGTGGTCTTGACTTTTTCTGTCCTTGATTTTGGCTCTTCTTTGTCCCTGTTTCCATGAAAGGGAGGGAGGAGAGTAGACTTGAAGAGGAAAAGTGACAGTAAGGCAATTTGGGGTCAGAAAGAGAAAAGACGGCGAGTGACAGAAAGCATAGTCCTGTCTGCTGCCTATACCTGTCTGCCAAAGACTGGTCTTAGTATATGCAGAAGACCTGATGCAGGCATGCAAAAGCTTGCAGTTGCAGAGTAATTGGCTTGTGAAGGGAAATAATTGCTTGCAATAGGAGTTTTGTAAATCTATTTCACTAGCTCCCCATGTGTCAGTTGTGTGGAGTCCAGAGGAGGTATGCTTTGTACCAAACACCTGAATTTTAGAGTTGATTTTATTCTCCTCAGTGTTTTCCTCATTGAGCTCTATTCTTATTAAGTTCTTATATTTAACAAAAGTTCTGTTGTGTGTTAAGAAACCTGACGTATTTGTCCTCTTTTGGTCATTCCCACGGTTCCAGAGGGGATGGACATACATACAATAGCGATGAGGAACAAGATTTGAATCTTTCATGATTGATACAAACACCTAAAATGTGTCATGGCATTACTGAGCGTTGTGATACTACTGAACCATTTTGACAAGAGGTCCATGGGATTTTGGGGGGCTGTTTGGTGAGAATGATTTCTCCCTTTTTTCATGAATACTCTCTTTCTTCAGTCAGTTCGATGAGGAGGAGCATCCTGTGCTGGAGACCACAGTGTGGCTTGTAGTGCTTCTTGCTCCCCTCTCACTCACTGAACATACTCCTTTCCTTTCTGGAGTCTCCCTGGAATATGGACTTCTACAGCATCTCATCTCTCATTTTCTTGAGACTTGCAGATTCCTATTAATTGTGTGAGCACGACGGCCGCAGTCTGCTCTGGCACTGTGGTGGTGGTGAAGTACAACCTGACTGCAGTCTTTACACCTCATCCTTGCTGGAATAAAAAGGTCATTGCTAGCTGTCATGGTTTTAGCTGGGACAGAGTTAATTTTCTTCACTGCAGCTGGTGCAGCGCTGTGCTTTGGGCTTAGCATGGAAATAATGTTGATAACACACCGATGGTTTGGTTGTTGCTGGGCAGAGCTTGTGCTAGTCAGGGGCTTTTCCAGCCTCCCGTGCTCTGCCGGGGGCACAAGGAGCCGGGAGGGGAGGGGGCACAGCCACGAGAGCTGATCCAAACTGGCCAAAGGGATATTCCATATCATGTAACGTCATGCCCAGTACGTTAACTGGGAGGGGCTGGCCGGGGGGGGCTGGCAGCAATCGCGGCTCGGGGACGGGCAGCATCGGTCGGCGGGTGGTGAGCGGTTGTATCGCTTGTGGGTTTTTTTTTCCCTTCCTTTTCCTGTTTATATCATCATCATCATCATCATCACTATTTTATTTTAAGTTTTAAACTGTTCTTATCTCAACCCACAGTTTTTTTCCTTTTGCTCTTCCGATCCTCTCCCCCATCCCACGGGGGGGGCAGCGAGCGAGCGGCTGCGCCGTGTTCAGTTGCCGACGGGGGCTGAATCACGTCAGTAGCACCCTCTGTTCTCGGGAGGACGTCCCGTGGGAGGTCTGGGCAGCAGGGCCAGGTGATACACAGTGTGACAAAGCTTGGCTGTGAAGAAGAGAGCACAATGTTACGGGCAGTGAGATAAGACAGTTGTCAGCATCTGATAATGTTGGTCCCAGTTGAGTCATGGTTTAGTACCATCAGAGTGAAGAATGGAAAGCCGGTTTGGAAGGAGGAGAATGGATGGATGGAGCCCTATAAAATAAGGGAAATTTTGAAGGGTACTATTATGTTAGTGCTCTGAAACCTTCTCTGTTAAAGCCTAATTACTTGGCAATATTGTAAGCTGTTTAGGATGTAAAGTAAATAACCAACACTACCTCTTAATATTTTTATGTCAATAAAGAGGAATCTTATGACAAACTGGAGGTATTTACAAACAGCAGTTGCGGCGTTTCTGTATAGAAACAGCAAGAACTTGAGCAGTCCTGTGTACAGCCTGAATTTGCTAATATATGGCCTTGTAATATATGTAATATATGGTCTGTACTTGTACAGACACATCAGAATGCTTTCTTCTGTGCCATCGTGCCTTACGTTTGGGTTCCCCTGACCTATCTGCTCCCTTGTGAACCGATCATGTCCCAGGTAGCGTAAGTCACAGTAGCTGTGGTATGGCTGTACATTTTAAAACAAAAAAAAATTGATTACTAACGATCAAATATTTTTATTATGACCAGTTTCCTGAGATGTTTTAAAAGTAGGGAGAAGCACCTTACTTTTTAAGGCAGAATTTCCAATTAGCGAGCATTCACTGTATCCTTTTAAGAAGAATGCAACGGTTTTAACACATTACTGGGGATTCTGCTACTTTCCCGGCTGGCATGGCAATGTCTGCGTGGAATGCTACAAAAGATCCGGAAGTTAAAAACAGATAACTATGTTTCTGTCTGGTTTTAGGTACTTAATTTATGCCAGTAGATGGTTTTAATTCCGTATCCTGGACTGAATCCAGAATATGTGACGTATATAAATTGGATGCAATTAAGTAGATTTACAGCTGGCTTCTTGGTTTTCCTCTCCGTGAATACGGTCGTATACGGAATATTTGACACCGAGGACTACCCAGTGCCTCTTTCGTGCTGGTTTGGGCGAGAGAATCTTTGGAGCTGGCTGATAAGATTTGTTTTCTGAGTGAGGCATCAAGTGTTTTTCAGGACTTGCATAGGTCCGTGAATCTTTTCATAAATTTGGAAGGCTCTCAGTTGAGTCCACAAGTTTTGGGGGCATTTATCTCGTAGCAGTTTGCCATCTGCTTGGGGAAGCTCAGCTGCCTTGGGTCTGAATGCTTAAACTTATTTTAGGGTATTATCAACACAACTCTTAAGTCACAGAGTAATGCGTTGTTGTAGTAGTGCCTATGCACCGTTTGATTTAGTTTATGTTAGGCTGTGTTCTGAACTCGGTGTTCCTAGGCTTAACTGCAGAGATTTAGTAAAGACAATGGAACATTTAAATTTTTTATAGAAACTGTAAAACTTGGATTATCATCTTTGACTATTTTTTGCATGCTTTACAATATTTTTTTTTCTGAGATACATTTTATTTATAATTTACCAAAGAAGTCTGCATATTTTCTACATATCTTATGTGTCTTTTCTGATGTCTTGTACATGCATACTGTCTGACTGTATCCTGCAAATAATTATTTTTACTAGATAAGTCTAGTCTAAAACAATCCTATGTGCCTGCACGTGACTGTCACAAGTGTTTCTTATGTGGAGGACTTATACTACAGGAGTTATTTTAAAACGTTTTCTGTTTTATTTATGTAATATAACGCTAATTTAATATCACAAGCCAACCACTTTCATAGTACCAGTACGTCTGTGACTTTCACTGAATTTTAGCTTGGCTCCTTAATGCAATTTTGCATCGGCACTTTTTCATTATTTGAAGCTGTACCAATAAGAATATAATTATTTTGCCTTTGAGAAGCAAAGGCAGGCAGCGTGCTTTTTCGCATTGACGATACCCGCATCACTCACAGTATTTATTGATTTGTTACTGAATTCTATGCTGTTCAATTAAAAACTGCAAAGACCTATGTTGAAACGGAAAGATTTCATTTAATGTAGCGACAAACATGAATTTTCAAATTTAGAAACCAAGATTTTGGATTCTACATATTTCTATTTAAAAGCAAGGGGTTAAATTCTGAATAACCCCCTTAAAAATATATTTTTAAAGGGTCATTTTTTTACCTGCCTACTTGAAATATACCTAATGTTTAGTTATTTAAGTGGAAAAGATTGCATTATTCTTTCTAAATCTTTCTCTTTCTTTTTTTGAGTTAACTTAAGCATTTGCTAAATTATCCTGAATTACAGAAATCAATTCTGTTTAGCTGTTATGAAAATTTTCTAACTTCTCTGTAGGCTAAATCTTTAGTCCTCCTATACTATAACTTAGTGCTTCTAGAATGCGACGTGTTTCTTTAAAGTGAAAATATAATCTCATTGTTTTTTAGGCTTACATATATGAAATGCATTCAAGCACTTTTTCACACAAACTGGGGGGACACACAGAAACCGTCACCGACGTGACTTTTAGTCCCTCATCTCCCCAGGTAAGTCATGGCTTTTTTTCCTCTTTGTAGCTAAAACATGTAAAATCTCCACTGTAAGATGCTTTTTACTACTCCTCTATTTACCTGCCAATATGCCGTGCAGCTGTAAGGCTGGTCATCTACTTCCAACTGTAGTGCGGTTATTGTGTCAATTATAAACCCATGCAGAATGATGGACGCTACAGAGGCAAATGCTCTGACAAACTGCCTGTAAAGAAGTATTCTGGCACGGGAACTATTGCAAACCTGTACTTGATAACGTTGGGAAAACGTACATCCGTCTCAAATGGACAGCGCAAAAAGACTACTCCTAATTCGGAGGGTTTAAGAGAGAAGGGAGAAGGGGCAGGGAAATGGCAGGGGGCTCAGGCCTGCCATAATTACTGAAAGGTCTGCAAGATTTAAAAAGCAGTGTTATTTAAAACGGGCTGTGTGACAGCAAAGAGGGAAATAACTTTATCACAATGTTTTGAAAAACTGCTGTTGTGTTTTGAGTCTTTCAGATATATGTAGGTAAAAAGTAATCTGAAGAATTTAGGCATTAGGCAATGACAGTTCCTCCTTTTTTAACCAGTAATTAATACTATGCTGTGTTAACAGCACTGTATTTCAGTGTAACACTTCAATTATAATGCAGCAATATATACCCAGGAGTCTGTTTTCTAAGTTTTATCTGGAAACCAGAGCTTCCTTACAGCTACTTTATGATGTGAATTCATTGTATATTGTTCTGAATCCTGTAGGCTTACCTTTGTTTTCATGTATTGAAACTGCATCGAAGCTTTCTACTTTCTACATTTCTCCTTACTTTAAGGAGACAACAATGGTCACTATCTATAAAAGAGTGCACAGTGGCTCCTCTTTGCCACCTCCTCAGCACTGGCTGTACTTGCTACTATTAAAAAAATATTTATGGAGTAAGTATAGTTTCCTTACACATGGGAATATTGTCATATTTACGTATCTCCTTCCATTTGTAAATAAAGATGCTAACATTACCTTGATTTTAGAATTTCTTGACGTTTTATTCCTTGTGTATATGTTGTTTGAACAGAGAAACTCTGAATTGCTATCTTGTGGGGCACTTTATGTATTTCTGCTCTTTAGATTCAGCAATGCTGTATTCAACTAAATGGTATAGTTTATTAAATTTTGCACCCGGATTAAAACTAGTTTCAGGTTTAGCACTGAACACAGTTCTGCAAAACAATGTTATATAGTGAAGAATAGAGCTGACTGTAGTCTTGCAGCATCCTGTGGTCCAGGTGTTGGAATGCCTTTTGGTGGAAAACATCTTATTAGAGTTAAATGTCCCGAGACTCAGTTGCAATAATACTGTGAATCAAGACTTTGAAGTAACTAATTTCAGGCAAACCAGTTGTTGATCAGGGCGGGGGCAGAATCTGTAAGTGGTGTAAAATAAGCACTGGCTGTAGACCTAAGCCAATCTGGTCTGTCTCTGAAAGTGTGCCTTGGGGCACAAAACCTTTAACACTGAACTTTCTGAAGCTTCACACAGTCCATTTCATGTTGTGGTTAAGAGCCAAATCTGAGGTTCAAGCACCAGAAAGCCTTTTCTTGAAGAGCACTTTCCCGAGGAGCAAGAGCTGTGGATTTGAACCAGCTTACAAGCTACAAGCTTCCCCACAGGTACGGTTCTGGGGGAAGACTTTGAAGCTGATGTTATCAGAAACACTTTACTAAAAAGTGAGGAATGTGCTGAAACTGATCCTTTGAAGGATTACAGCCGAAACGTAAATTCTGTTAACCAAGTCTTTTTGTATAATAAGCATTCCAAAATGCTTCCTAAATACTTATTTTTGTGAGTTGCAGAACAAATAAACAAATCACCTGGGCTTGCCAGCGTAGGATTTAGCATGAAGGTACATTCAGAGGCACTAGGAGAAGAAGCTAAGAAATACAATAGTAAGCTTGTAGCGTGGAAAAGATGAAAACCACAAATGAATTAGGAAAGAATAATCCAATCCTTGAAGGAAAGACCTTGTATTACGTAGCCAGGATTTCTGACACTGTAAGATTTTGATCCCTACCCCTACCACTAGTTAGGGATTTAAAATTGACGCTGTTCTTGTTTCATCCAAAGTTTGAATGAATACTATTAAGAATTATATTGGGTTCTGAATAACCTCTGTACAAAACCCCATTGCATTCAAAGGGAAACACTGGCAGGGGAAGGAGTAAGGGGTGAAAAAAGGGAAGTGGCTGATGAGTGAAATTCAAACATTATGGCTAAGCTTTCTGCCGTGGAAAGATCCAGCCAAGAGTGAGGTGTACTGGCAGCACCCCAGTTCAGTGGTCGCTTGCCCAACACCTGTCCGTGAGGTAGTTTGTTCCAACCATTATTATAACTCGCACTTGCATAAATGTTCTTCCAGAAAAAAAGAGAAAAACCCTGGGTGGGTATAATAGTGATATTTTGCTGATGTGGGGCATTGTTGCTTCCATCACATGGTACTCTGGAATGGTTTATAAAATAGTTGCTATGAAAGCTGGAGAAGGGGAATAAGACAGAAGCTTTAAATTTATCTTAGGTTTATTTTCTAGATGCTGTCTCAGTTTTAGCTTCTCATTGTTGTTTCCTGGTTTTCACTCATTGTTCAAATCTTATGTAGGGAAAAGGGGTTTGCTTACGAAAAATATTGAGTTTCAATCTAGTTTAGGGAATATACACTGAAGGATACTATACCCTTTAACTATAATAACTATAACTATTAACTGTAGCATATTTGAATCAAACTAAGTTAAAACAGGGTGGGACTCTTATCTTCCAAATATGGGGACAATAAATTGTATCTCTTTGAAATGTTTTTGAAGCAGGATAAAAGCAAATGGGGGCACTATTGTCCTCTGCTGGTTTTTGGTGGCTTTTGTGTAGTTGAGTGTCGGTTTCATGGGTGAACAATGTGTGGCAAAACCATCCAAGTACACTCTAGCACAATGTTGTCCTCATCGGCTTCAACAGAGAAGAAAAGAAGCTCTAAGCTCTGAGCCAATATGCTGTGCTGGAAGTTATTTTTTCATGACAGAATCATGGCTTTGAAACCAGTATGCGTTGCTACCACCCGACTGATATACTGAGAGGGAGCTTTGAGAGAGAGAAAAAACCCCACCCTAAACCACACTTAAACAGAATAAGCCCTGAGCAACCCAAGTCCAGCATTGACCTTATTTTGAGTAGAAGGTTGGATGAGATGATTTCCTGAAGTCCTTAGAAGGCTACCTGTCTGAAGTATACAGATATTTAAACACATGCTCAATAAGTCCATGTGGGGCGTTTGGTGAAAAATAATCAAAAATAGAATTTGCATTGGATGTAACGTGGCAAATCTGTTCCATTCTCTTTGACTGTAGATTTAAAGGAGGTAAATATATGACAGTTTGATGTGACCACCTGGCTGATATACTGAGAGATAGCTTCAAGAGGAAAAAAAAAAAAAACAAACAAAACCCCAAACCAAACCAAAAAACAACAACCCAAAACTAGACTATAATGGAAAAAGTCCTCAGCAAGCTGGTCTGAGTTCAGTGTTGACCTTACTTTGAGCAGGTTCAATGATAAGATTTCCTGAAGTCCCTGTAAAATTAATTATTTTCTGATTTTGTGATAGTGCATATTCCCCAGAAACCTCTTGGCACTGAAGGCATGGTAATTTAAAATTGCCATGTAGAAAACATTAACATCTTTCAAATACCGTGTAAGTTCAACTGTTGACTGTTTATCAGTAAAATACCTAATTTACATGCGTGGAAGGTATTAATTCAAATTGTTACTTGGTAGAACTTTTATTTGCATTAATTTATAAGTCTGATTTTGCGTTTAGAAGTGCAGCTAGATTTCAAATAACATTCATTTCAGGTATTATATTGTGGCATGCCTAGGTGAGGTGCTAACTGGCAATAACTTCATTACTTGGCAGCTGGAGAAAGTTAAATGAATAGTAGAGATCTGGAAATCTCTTTCACAGCTAGATTTGCATGGGAGCCACTGAAAATTTCATGCTGGTTTTCTTCTGACCTGCTTGAAGGGAGACTTATTTAATGTTCCCAGCAAGGACGTTTGCTTGTGGGTCTCTCAGTAGTACAATTTTGCACTAAAGCCACCACTTTAGTCAGAATCGGCTACAGGTGGTTTTGGATGTGTCTGGAAATATGAGTTATCATCTTTTGATAGCTACTAGCAAAGTATTCTTTTCCTGGTGGTCACATCTGGAGATTTCACTTTAGAACAACGTACACGAAAACTCCATTCTTTTGCGATTTTGGTTCACCATCAATGGTTCACTTAATCATAAATTTTTCCACAATGGAGGTGGCTTTTGTAGTGATATGGAAAATTCTTTTTCAGACTTTAATTTGCTGAGTTTTGGCTTTAGTATTGAATCAGTCTTGTCTCATCCCTATGCAGGGCACGTGTCTTCCAGTACGATATTCTTCCCTAGGACTCAGGACTGTCTTGTCACAGATTAAATCACGTGGATTTCAAACCTGTGACCAGCTCGACCTCTAATATTATCTCAGTGAAGTCAGGAAACCTCTTTCTCATGGTTCTTTGGACCCTACTGTTTGACCCACTCAATCCCAAGTACTCCCTCTCATAATCCACAAATACATCAAAACTAGATGTAAATGGAGTTTGGTAATTTTTCTTTTCTTTCTCCTGTAATTTTGTCTCTGAGCAGAATTAGCAGCCAGCTGTCAGCTTTTCTGATCTTGCGTTCCAGGAGATCAAATTAAAGGGCTAGAAAATGCCATCAAATTCTAAAAATTCTAGGTTTTCTCTTGCTTTTTTGAAAAGTGTTTTAAAGTTTTGAATTCTGCTGGAAGACTAGAGTAACTTTCAAAAATTAGGTTTTAAAAACTTTCCTCTAGACTTTTGTTGAAAAATTATTTGGTAGAATCCTTTGTCTTATTCAGGGCCCTTGGGTGGAACAGCCTTTATACTCACGAAAGAAGTAGAAGCAGAAGATGGAAAGTAAACTAGCTTGGACACCTAAGGGGAAGCTGTAGTTGTGTCAGAAAACCTTCAGAGGGAGCCTATGTGGGAGCGAGAGTGCTCTCGATGAACAAGCAAGCAGCGGGGAAGTGGCAACGAAAAGGCTTAAGGTGGAGGTCTGTGGAAAGAGGTCACACGTTTATTTTCAGGGCAGATAGCTCACTTAAAATCTGGCAACTCAGTAGCAGCCAATGGACAGACATCCTCTTGTACTATCTGAGGTAATAAAAACATCCGAATGTGTAAAGGTAAAACAGTTTACTGAAGCCTCAGAAAGCTGGACACTGAGACTAGGGGTGTAAGCATATTTGTGGAAAAGGACACCTGGTAAAAATCTGAAGACTGATTATTTTCTGTTGGATTTTAATTAGCTTCAGAAGGAACAGGCTTTTGCAAATAGGTCACTATTTGTCTCAGAAGAGGCACTTTCCTGGAATTTTAGGTCCTGAGCTGAACTGAATATGCCTCTACTATGTATGTTAAAAAATTTAATTTGATTATAAAATGGAATTCTCTAAATGCAGTAACGTCCTGCTTAGGGATTACTGGTAAAGTAGAAGAAAAGGGATGTTTTTTTATTTTGGATCAGAAATGGACTACTGAATTGCTAGTTATTCTTAAATACAAGAATTCCCAAACTCGCTTGTGGAAGTCTTTTTTACCATAGGCCTTTCTACTGTAGAGGCCTTGGATCATCTGCTGTGTTGTGCTGTTATCTTAAACTCTGTACTAATATGCCAGTGTAGATGTTAAACAAAGCATGTTTGCAACTGCAGGGGTTTAAGCTAGCATATTGTACTTCATTCTTTTGATGAGCTGGGGCTACCCAAGCAGTCAGCCAACTGGCTTGGCCGAGAACCTTCCGGTGCAGAGAGTGATTAAAACTGGGTGACAAATCAGGGAAGGCTGCGAAAGACAGAGGCTATTTAATGGTTTTCCAGTATGTCCTTGTGCATCTTAATATCAGGTCTTCGACTCTTCACTCATTTCACAAACCTGTTCTCTTTCTACCTGCTACTTCAAGCTGGTCAGGAAGACATTTCATCAGTCTGTTTTCTTTATGAGCAGTAGTGTGCAGTAATGCAGGCTTTGTATGAAGGCTGTCTTAGCCAAAGACTGCACTGCAGTTTGCATCTGGTGAGAAGTTATTTCTTTTACCCTCGTCCAGCCAAAGACGACAGCTGCATCAAAAAGGGAAAAAAAAAAAGCCAGCTGCTGACTTCATATACATGCTTTCTGAGTTTGAATGTATTTCTCGCCTTGTCTTCTCCTTGTACTTTTAGCCAAATCTGTGTGCTCTCATTTGTGTAATCTCAGTGCGTTGAATGAGGATTTGGAGTGGATATCTCTTAAATTTAACGAACATATCAGTCTAATTTTTCTATCCAGTTTACAAAAATAGCAGTCTGACTAGATTTGATTAACATTTTATTTTCATCCTCCATCATGTTAAACATACCTCTTCTTTTATCCTCAAATGTACAGATTTATTATAATGGTATTAACTGCGAAAAAAAATCGGGATGGCAGTTTTACAATTTATCTTAACTCTCAGGGGCTGAAGGCGGTTCCAGTTTGATCGACTTGTAAATGGCACCAAGACATTTCTGCAAAGTAGCCAAAGGCAGCTGCACGTGCCCTTTCTTATTCTTATAAGATTCTAAGATTTATGAGAGCGAAAAGTTGGATTCACTGGGCCAAACACTAGGGTAATAAGACCTCTGCAAAAGGTAACAGCGCCCTGAGTGCTACTGAGCAAATGAATCCTTGTGACGGTGAGTGAGACCTTTGGGGTTTTTTTGTGTAAGACGTTGCTTTTTTAAAAAATAGTTAGCAGTATTTGACCGATGCGGCTGTGTAGTTTACAAGCTCATAACTTGTTAATTATCTGTTAGATTCTCTTCAGATTTAGAGAATTGCATAGCCATTCAACTTTCAGCAGTTAGGTGGGTTTAGAAGTTCAGCAAAACCACAGAAGTACAACTTGTCTTTTATCCTGAGTTTAGTCCTAGTCTAAATGGCTTGGGGGAAAAGAGGGGCTTCAGCCTTACTCCCCTCTGGGAGATTCTCTAAGTGGACTTGATTTCTTACAGTGCTTAGCTTAGCTGCTGCCTTTAAGTCACTGGTTATGCTTGCAGATCTTGGCCCTTGCCTTTTTAAAAACTGCTTTGATGGAAAAGAATGAAGAGCTTTGGGTTGTACCACACTCCTGCTATGAGGGTGGTCGAGCCTGTGGAGAACCTATTAGCGTGACACAGCAGATGGTCCTACTGAGTTTGTTCCAGTCCCTGAGAATTCAGAATCAGAGTTCCTCGCTGCACGTGTATGCCTCTGCTTATAGCAGGAAGACCATTTCTTTTGCGGTTTCTAACAAAAGCTGGTAATGCTGCGTGCCCATTAGTATAGAAGCTGATGTTTAGCAGAGAAATTTGTTTACACCAGAGAAAGTGCACACAAATATAAGAAGGATGGCAGATTTTAAAAAAGAAAGAAAAAGCCTTCTCTAAGCTAGAAAGGACAATATAATTCAGTTTAATCATGGGATATTCCAGCCATTCTAAGTGTGTTGCCAGCAAACAACAGCTGCGCACCACATGATTTTAGATAAATATGTTTGCAGTGGCAAGCTTTGCAATTCATAGTACATTTGTCATAAAATCTTCACTGTACTTCTTACAAGTGTAGATATTTTATTGAATGGCACTACTAGGTTGAAAGGAGTGGTACTAAACAGTTGGTTGCGCCGCTGTTCCATGTGAATTCTGTTTACCAGGAATCTAGACAGGGAGGGTGGCGGTCACTTGTGGACGGGAGAGACAGGATTGGCTGGGAGTAGGAAGGAAAGGCACTAACTGTAGTCAGAGGGATGATTTGGAGAACACACAGCTTCTTGGAAACCGTCAGATAGAAAATGAGAGCGAAGAGGGAATAGTGGAGACTGACTGTACGCACTGGAGGGAAAGAACATATGTGTGGAGAGAAGTGATGATACTGGGGAGATGAAGAGAGTGCCCAGAGGCAGGGAGTGAAAGCCCTGCAAGGCAAAGTAAGAGAAGATAGCTGCAAGGTTAAGAATGATAGTTTCTGCACTTTTAGTTAAGCCTTATTTTCTGAAAAAGATAGCAAAAGAGAGATGCTCATGGCCTGGTTTTCAGAGCTGCTGAGAACCAGAGGTTGCTCTTGACTTAACAGTTCTGAAAATCACTGCGCTCAGTATCTCAGACAAAAATGCGTTTCAGAGGACATGAAGAGAAGCTGCCAGATAAAATAAACCTCTCCTGCTCCCTTCAGACACTACACAACTGTCTTCCAGGAGCCAATAACACAATATTGAAAGGGATAAGCTAGTGAGCATCTACTTTTTATGCTCCATGAAGGGGCGTGTAGAAAAATATTTTGTGAAGCGTACTTTGAACAGAGCCTTCTCCTCTCTCGTGAGAAGCTGAAGTGAGGAGCCTTTGCCAGGCAGGAAGAACTAAAGAACTAATCGTTAGGAGTTTGTTCAGCTCTGTTTCTTGTACAGAAGCAAGAATTCAAATCTAGTTATCTTACATAGCCCTCTAGGAAGCTGTCCTTCAGGTATCTCATTTCTTTTTCTCACCATCGTGGAAAGAGTGTCACTTCAATGCATTTCTCGTGCTCAACAAATGTATTCAGAGAATGCAGCTGAAAACTTGCTGATGCTTGGGGGAGGTTTCAGTTCTAAAATTGCTGGGCTTCATGTAGAACAGGTACAAAGCCTCTTCCCCCACTTGAATTAAAACGCAAGCATTTACACTCCGAGAATATTCTGCCTTCTTACATGGTCTTTGAGAAACTCGGGGCCAAATCGATTGGCAATTATGAGATAAATGTATAGAGGGTGTGTAACAAAGCAGGGCTCAGGCATTAAAAGTACAATTAGATGAAATAAAAGGAAAATCAAGTGCGGAATAAACTGCATTCTAAACGAGCTTTTGGAAAAGGGAAAGCTAAGTCTTAGCTAACAGATTAAATACAAAAAGAAAAACAGACACAACTTCTGTCTCAAATTAAAATAGCAACATAAAATGGTTCCAGCTGTCCGATGGAGTATGATATAGCCACACCAAACATTCTGGCCCAGCTCCTGCCTGTATCTGAACTGTGTACAGCATGGCGTGGGGAAGGCGGGAAGCAGAAATCCTTTAAAGCTGCCTTTTGTGCCTCTCTTCTCCCAGTCCGCTGCACAAAGTACAGCAGGCTCAGAAGCGCTCGATTCTGCGCTCCCTAACGAGTTTTCCCTGTGAACTCATTTGGCAGCTGGGGGGGTGGGGGGGTGTTTCTGTTTTGCCTTTCTCCTCTCAGGCCTGCAGTGTGTGCTGGAGCAGGTAGGGAAGGGTAGGTGCTCGTAAGGGGATCCTGCGACCCTTTTGCTTACGCCATAGAAATATTCAACAGCTGGAGTCACCGTTGTCCTAGTCACTGTCTTTCTGAAAAGTAGCATTTGAGATGTTTAACAGTTTTATGGTAATTCTCGCATTAAAATGCTGGCATTGTAATCTGAGGGGATTGGCTGAGCTATGGTTTTTCATAATTCAGTCACAATGTGTCTACTTTGTCTGAAATATGGTAGCCGAGACACCCTGTGACAGGTTTTTTCACAGAACTGTAGCTCTATCCTATCCAGCTAGCTGCTTACTCATTTAAGAACCTTGCTTGAAACAAACAGGTCATTTTCCCAGTGACAAACCATACCACACTGCAAACCCACATCTGGGACTTACTCCAACACTTACGACCTTCATTTGAGCTGCTCTGCTACGGACATCTGGAGAAAGTCACACCGACTCTTGCCACTGTCTTTTTTTGTCTCTGACCATGTAGTGAGTGACCTACACTGTGCATTGAAGAGAGGAGTTAGGTCTGGAGAAAGACAGATGATAAAGCTGCAGGTTGTCTTCTAAAACGTCACCTCAGTCTGTGTGTCACTCTTTCACCTGACTGCACTAAACCACTTTTTAACTCAGATAAGGACTCTGAAGAAGGATCAGCAGAGGATGACGGCAGTAGCGTGAAATTCTAGCTCAAATTATATCAGTGGCTTTAGCAATTTTACTCCTGGTTTCCCAGAGAAGCTAAACAGAACACTGGTTCAGCGCCTGTTATTACTGGAAGCAGGGAGAGAGTGGAAGAAACAGAAAAGTGATATGACTTCCAATTATAAGGGAATTACTTGAGACAAAATATATAGTTAGCATTCTTCCTAAGGCAGATTGATATTAAATTAGATAATGTTTTGTTTAATTTTACCAAGATCTCAGGCAAGTGCCCATCATTTATCTTATTATAAAGGTTCTAATTTTATCCTGTCCTATACCGTAATAAAATATGAAACATTTCTACTTAGTTACCACCTGCCATGCAATAATCTAAGATGTGAACTTAAAAGTAAAAAATGCGTCGTAAAAGAAACCGGGGCTCAATTCTTCAAGAGCTGCTCCTTGTAGCTAATTAGTGTTTTCTTGCAATTTCCTAGAGTTCCTACTCCTTGTTTATTAATTGCCCTCCATCATATTACAGAACATTTAATTAACAGAAGGAGAAAATCATTAACAATATAGCCTGTGTTTTAAAAAGTATAGGATGTAAAGCTGGATATTTTATATCCTTACATCCTTACCAATTATCCTTACATGTCGATGCAAAGGTAGGGAAACCAGATCCTCTGTAAACTCTTGTACGACTGCGACAAGAAAGCACGTGTATTGGGTGAAAGCCGATACATCGGGAGAATGCTGAGGGGGTGGTCTGGCAGGCCATTTGCTCTGCTGCACTGCCGCTTCCCTGGGTGAAATCTCACAAAGATCGTGTGCTCTAGAGAGAAGGTGCAATTCTGATTCATATTTACTCACGCACAAAATGGGCTTGGGGTTAACGTAAATCAAAACAGAATAACAGGGTGTTGAGTACCCGCAGCCTTCCTGTGTTTTCCAACACTGACTTGGGGTCTTCAGGCTCAGGGAAGAATCTGGCTCTTTGTTTTTAATTTATGTTAATACTAGCTTTATGTATGACATCTGGTTTTATTTACATTGTTTCCTCCTCCGGTTATGTAGAGTTATTTACATGAATGGTGTCACTGAGATCGGTGAAATTACTGTTGTAAGCAGCAGGGCCGTAAGTGAAGAAATTAGCCTCCATTATGCCGAAGAACTGTATCCATTAAACTGCCTGTTAGTTTAAACTGCCTCTCAGTAGTAGCAATTTTTCTTTATGTAGAGGCTGATAACAGGATGAAATTCCCCAATAATGAATGACATTTTCAGCAACAGCAAGGTTGTCAATGTAAGAGTGTAATAACTTCCTTTCTACATGTTTATTTTTCATTCTTTTATATCTATCTCTCACCCACTTAGCTGGTAATGTGTGTCACTTTTTGGTTATACACCTTTGGAGGGAATCTACCTTCCACATGTTCCACATGATCTCTCAAAGACATCAGAAAATATTTTCTCTAGAGGTTCAACCTGAAACCTATCATCATTACATCCTAGAAATTCTACGTATGTCACAGATTTGATCTTTTTTTTCTAATTCCAGTAGTTTCTGTATTAAGAGCGGCCAGGTAGAATAGCAAAACTCATACATGAACGGTTTGCGTAATGTTCACAGTTTAAAAGACCTTGGAAGTGATCACAAGCCTTTTACCATTGGTTATGGTGTATGCATTGTTTTAACAGATTTTCATGGAGGATTATTTTTCTCTGTTTTTAAATTAAAATCTAACCTTAGTTCCTGGAAAATTATGGAGAAGATCATGCTGGGTAGAATTGAAAGACATTTAAAGAACAATGCAGTCACCAGGCACAGTCAGCACAGGTTCACAAAGGGAAAGTCCTGTTTAACCGATCTGGTGTCCTTCCATGGTAAGGCCACCCGCCTAGTGGGTGAAGGGAAGGCGGTGGATGTAGGGGTTTTTTATTTTAATAAGGCTTTTGATACTGTCCCTCACAACATCCTTCTGGACAAGGTGTCCAACTGTGAGATGAGCAGGAACACAGTGCACTGGTTGGAGAACTGGGCAAACAGCTGGGCTCCAAGTGTGGCAGTGAGTGGAGCTACATCTGGCTGGCAGGTGGTCACCAGCGGTGTTCCTCAGGGCTCAAGCCTAGGTTCAATATATTTTATCAGTGGTCTGGATACAGGAGTCAAATGCACCATTAACAAGTTTGCTGGCCAATTCAAACTGGGAGGTGCTGGTGACTCTCTGGAGGGACAGAATGCCCTGCAGAGGGATCTAGATAGGTTGGAGCATTGGGCAATCATTAATGGCTTGAAATTTAACAAGTCCAAGTGCTGGATTCTGCCCCTGGGGTGGAGGAACGCCAGGCACAAGTATAAATTGGGAGAGGAGGGGCTGGAGAGCAGCCCTGCCGAAAGGGATCTGGGGGTGGTGGTTGATGGCAGGCTGGGTATGAGTCAGCAGGGTGCCCTGGCAGCCGCGAGGGCAACCCGCATCCTGGGGTGCATCGAACACAGTATAACCAGCCGGTCAAAAGAGGTGATTATCCCGCTGTATTTAGCATCGGTGCGGCCTCACCTCGAGCACTGTCTGCAGTTCTGGGCCCCGCAGTTTAAAAAGGGTGTTACGGTCCTTGAATGTGTCCAGAGGAGGGGCAACACAGCTGGTGAAAGGGCTGGAAGGAATGTTCTATGAGCAGTGGCTAAGGACTTTGGGCTTCTAGTTTGGAGAAAAGGAGGCTGAGGGGCAACCTTACTGCTTTCTGCAGCTTCCTGAGGAGAAGGAGAAGGAGGTGATGAGCGCTTCACCCTGGGATCCAGTGACAGGACCTGTGGGAATGGCCCAAAGCTGTGTCCGTCAGGGAGGTTTGGACTTGACATGAGGAAACATTTCTTTACAGATAGTACTCTAAACACTGCAACAGGCTTCCTGGAGAGGTGGTCAATGCCTCCAGCCTGGCAGTGTTTAGGAGGCATTTGGACAATGCTCTTCATTACATGCTTTAAGTTTTGGTCAGCCCTGAAGTGGTCAGGCAGTTGGACTAGATGGTTGTTGGAGGTCCTTTCCAGCCGAATTCTCTTTTCTCTCGTCTCCTCTTGTCTCCTCTCGTCTCCCCTCCCTCCCTCCTCCCTTCCCTAGCAGCACATGCTGAGGAGATCTCTGATGACATTTCTTCCCAGCCCTGCACTAGCAGAAGGGGCTGAAGGGGTAATCATGTCCCGCCTAGGCATTGGCTCTGCCACGCTGTGGGAGGGAGGCATGTACCTTCCGATGGGGTGAGAGCTGTGGGTCATCTCGAGATAATTTGACCATCTGAACAAACCGCGTGAGTGGAGTGTGGTTTTTGAAAGTCTGCTTTGGTGTTATTGTCAGGAAACAGTGATTGATTCTTCCATTCGTTCCAGGAGAATTAAGATGTAAAGAATCAAAGGGAAATGAAATACTTTATATTAAAATAAACGTTATCACTCGAGAAACTGCTACCATTTAAAAAAACCTGATTGTCAAAGATTTCTGTGTGAATATTTTAAATAATTTAGGAAAAATATTTAGCCTAGAGCAATGGAAATAATTATCAGAGCATGTTCTCATATTTTATTCCTGAAATTAAAGTGTGTAGAGTGTAGAACATAGAACAGGCCCTGTCAGCATAAAACAAATCCTTTGGCAGTTTTTGTTTCTCCACCTAGATCAATCCCTGATCCAATTCATGTTGCAGCCAAGTCTGTATGAAGACATGAGACATGGGGATAAGAGCAAACACTTAAGGAAGATGGCGATAGTTGTCATTGGATGCTGTCATTACAGATACGTCTGGGGAACTACAGCCTCAAGTAATTAGTCATGTTCTGAAATATACACTATTCAAATTATTTGTTCAAAATTAGTATAAATCTTCCACCTACAAGTAGCTGGGACAAATAATAAGACAGTAAATATTCTTAATAAGAACAGGTGCAGCAGACATTTCACAATTCTAACTAGGCAGTCAGTATTACTAGAGTCTGGGGCAAAAAAAAAATGAACGCTGGTTTCACTAATAGTCTATTTTAGAAAAAGTGATACACATGGTGAGGAAAAAAACATCCAACTTTATAACCTGATGGGCTTAGGGTCAGCCATTACTGATCTAGGACAAGACCTTGGGGTTCAATAGATGCATGTAAGCATCAGTTTCGTGTTCAGTAGCAGTCAGTAAAACAAAAGTCTTGGGAATTATTAAGAATTAAATGGAAAGCAGAATGGAGACATCATCACGTGATTGTATAAGTGAGAGTCTTCGTGCAAAGTCTGACTAGGCAATCACAAAAAACATTTAATAGAATTGGAAAAGTTTTAGAAAAGACTCACCAAGTTGATCAAAGACATAGTGTAGCTCTGACAGAGGAAACAACTAACTAGAGTAAAGATTCTTCAGCCCAGAAAAGAAGCAACTCTGAGGTGTTATATGAGATGTCTAAAAACATCATGAGTAAATTTTGTAGCCTGCAGAGGATGAAGGGGGAATGGTTGTTCACCTTGCAATACAGAATTAACAGATATCACATGAAGATAACCTGTCATAGGTAAAAAACAAATGAAAGAAGATGATTTTCCATAACATGGACTTAAGCTTTGGGATACCTTATCATGGGACGACATGAATGCTGAAATTCTGTATTCTGTATTTTTTTAAAGGAAGACTAGACAGATTCATGGCTGAGAAACCTGTTAAAGGTAAATTAAAATACATAGAGATACTCTCTTCAGAAAAATGTACCTGGATTTCAAATTCTACAAGCAGAATGTTAGGGATGATATACTTGGTCTATTCCTATATTATATCTTAATATTCTTAAAATTTCATTCTTTCCTACATTCTTATTTCCTGGACATCCAGTTTGGACCACTATTAGAGGCAGGTTATTAGTGGGCTAGTCTGACCCAGTATAGTCATTTGTGTAATCTACATGCTGTGAAAATCTTTGTGACCTTTCTGAGGTTTAGAAATTCTATGAGATGAAGACGTTCCATAAACTGACAAGACTGGGTGAAGGAGTTCACACATTTTCCCCAGCCCAAAGGCAGAGTCACCTCTAGATTTGAATTTAACAGCTTAGTTTTTATTTTACAGTTACACATCAAATAAATATTTTGCTGGTGATCTGAATAAAGTTATATCAGATCTTTTATTATGTCATAAAGAAAACAACTGAAACCTCATATATGTGGTTACAATGTAATTGAAAAATGTCAATATCATATGTTTAGACAATGCATAGAGCCGACAATTTCATTATTCTAGTTACTGTAACACCTGAGCTCTTTATAAAAATTGACAGACTCTCTCTTTTTAGTGCTTTCCCCATTTCTTCCTTCCTCCCTGGCCTCCCTAAGCATTAGGCTCTGCTCCACTTCTCCAAAAATGTTAACTATTTACTGTTTTCCACAATGAATATTCTCCACTATCTATTGGAGCAAAGCTGAAGTGCTCTATTGTGATGCTGGTAAGAAACAGCCGTTTAATTGTGAGGTTCATCTTACTTATTTTACAGCAATTCATTTTTCCACTGTTTTTTTCTAAACCCGAACAGATGGGTCGTAACAGTGGGTAACATGGACAGCGTCTAACTAATCCTCTTAGGGGCAGTGTCATCTTCGTAGTACAGTAACATTCATTCCGCACCTCAGGCTTTTTTCCTTTATTTTTTTGAGTGCTCAGGTTGATTCAGATGTTATCCTGTTACTTCTGTCTCAGGAGAAGTGCTCTCAGTAACAGCAACACCGGAAAATGTAGGGAATAAAGAACTCTACGTTACTCTTTGTGCCACCTTTTTACAACCTTAGTGTTAGAACTAGCTGTCCTGCTTCTTGTAAGAAGAACTACAGACCTCTGCAATACTGTCACTACTTCAATAGATTTTACAGTTTTTAAGTTGAAATCTGGAGAAAAAACAACGGAAGTCCAGTAGTTCTTGTGATCTTAAAGTATGATTTAAACTTGACCGTACGTAGAATGCAAGTGCAAGTGTCTGTGCGTAGTGTGGAATTTCTGTTCTCAGTTTTGGAAGCAGAAATCTTGGAGCGTTTTCTTGTCTTGTTATGAGTGTACAGTATGTTTTAAATGACTCAGAAACTCCCCTTTGATAACATTTTAGTCTGGATTTTATCACGGTGACACAAAAACCATCCCTGTGTGTTTCATATAAAATTTTTGGAGAAAAATTGAACATTTCATTATTTTTCAAGTAGGCTGTCATCACCACAACCAGATGATCTAGACAATATATCTAAAGAATCTACTAAACCTTAGAATAATTAGATATTTACATATGAAAAACTCAGGCAAGGTTTCATGTTTTCGCTTACTTAATCCTAGAACTATACGCAGAGGATCCTGAGTTCATCATGCCTTTAATAACTACTAAAAAAAAAGAGGAAGAAAGTATTTCTGCTATTTCAATGTACCTCGCACAAATGCTTCTGTCATATTCTGGAAAAAATGTTCTAATTTTATTAACTGTTCACTGAAACCCAAGTTGCCCACTAAACTAAGTGCCTTCTAGGTGTCCATCCAATTAAGCTAATAACTAAAAGGAGACAGTTTTCCATGTTTTCTTATGCATGTTTCTATTGCTTAGATTCCTTGAATAGCCTCATAATCTTCAGATTGTTCCATTATTCTTACATCTAATGTAGACACGTCAAATCTTTATATTTTAGTGGTCTTTTTGAACGCCAATAATGTGTTAAAAATAGATTTCTTCCTTATGAATTACTTAGTGCAAACTTAATTAAGATAAAAATTACTTTACAAGCTGAAAGAGCCATTTTTTTTCTGTTGTCATGACTCCATAGACTTGCTCTCATGAAGCCTGTGTCTTGTGTCTTACTGAAATGGAAGAATTATTTCTGCATGAAAAATGATTAAGGAAAAAAGGACTATTTTTAATCTAGAATTTTTGGGACAAAGTGAAGGCTTTTGCTTATTCTTAACAGGACTGAAGCTCAAGCTTCCATCTTGAAAATTACTTACCTTACTCAAGGGAAGTAGAATTGCTGTGAACTTTGAGAAATGGCAAGGACAGCTAAATCCTGAAGGAATATCTAGAATTGTTCTGTATCCGTATTTGTCTGAATGGGTGTATATATTTATCATCTATGTACACCATATCCATTATAACTAGATACATCAAAAATCCTTTTAAAACTAATGAAAGAAGCACTTTTCTGTTAAATTGTGAAAGCTACGTAATTCTACATTGAACTAAATTGTTAGTGCTAGAAGAGTTAAAAAAAAACTTTCCCCCCTCTGCTCTGCCCCAGTGAGGCCACACCTGCAGGGCTGCGGCCAGTTTTGGGCCCCCCAGGTCAAGAAGGGCAGGGAGCTGCTGGAGCAAGGCCAGGGCAGAGCTGCCAAGGGGATCAGGGGCTGGAGCATCTCCCTTGGGAGGAAAGGCTGAGAGACCTGGGTCTGTTCAGCCTGGAGAAGAGAAGGCTGAGGGGGGTCTCATCAATGCCTATAAATATCTGAAGGGCGGGTGTCAGGGGGATGGGGCCGGGCTCTTTTCAGAGGTGCCCAACGCCAGGCCAAGGGGCCACGGGCACAAGCTGGAACACGGGAAGCTCCCCCTGAACATGAGGACAAACCCCTTCCCTGTGCAGGTGCCAGAGCAGGGGCACAGGCTGCCCAGAGAGGCTGTGGGGTCCCTTCCCTGGAGACATTCACCCCCCGCCTGGACGCGGCCCTGTGCCCCTGCTCTGGGGGTGCCTGCTCCAGCAGGGGTGGGACGGGGTGAGCTCCAGAGGTGCCTCCCAACCCCCGCCAGTCTGGGATTCTGTGAAAACCACGTGGCTTTTTTGCTTTGACGAAGTTTGACCTTGATTAGACAGAATAGTTTTATCCATATGGTTAAAATATGTTACATTCTTTACTTTCAAATTTATTAATGTAATAAAATATAAATTCTTGAATCAAATGAGAAATATAATTACTCTGTTGTGCATCTGTTAATAACGCAGCTCTTAAAAACTGATTAGTGATACATGACTCTTCTTTCTCAGTATTATGGTGAGATAAATTTCATGCAAAGGTTTTTTTTAGTGTATCCAAAAGGAGAAAAACTAATAGTTTTAAATCTCAAATTATAAATGTGCATATTCAGCAGAAATATTTTTTTTTTTCCTGGCTTATAGTAAGGAAGAGTCATCCATGGCCTCACAGTGCGTACCCAGAACCCATGATAGTAAATTTAACAGTATTTGTTAGGAATAGATCTTGTCTTGTAATTACCTGATATGAAGTTTCCTGAGTTGTAGCACAAGCCTGTAAAGTACAGCATTTGCGGGCATAAACTACAGGGATGATCTAAGGGTTTAAGGAAGCTCCTTCTTCTCTGTATTCCATCATGCAGCTCTGGTTTTGCTCCCCTTTGAGTTTTTGGTTGGTTTGTGTTTTGGTTTCTCCTTTTAAGCACTTGAAAAAAATTAAGTGGGACCTTTCAGAACATTGAAATTGATATTTGATATTGATATTTGAGCATTCAGAAACTTCATGGGGAAGGGGAAAATTAGTAGGTCTACTATCAGTATAACAACGTCCTTTGCTAGTAAAAATGTTAAAAGTAAAATTATATATATGTGATATTTATATCATATATACTATATATATGATATATGATACATTATGATATATACATCTCGTATGCTGATAGCATATTACACAGGATGAGTGATGGACTCCACAGAGAGAATCGTTACCGTGTATCTATTGCGGTTCCAAAGCTTTGAAAGCCAGCCTTTCCACACCATTTTTTTCCCCCTATTTCTGTAAGGTCTGGCATTCTGCAGGCAATGAAAAATTATATATAATATGGACACTTTTATTATAGGCAAGGGATTCTGGTATAGCTACTGATCATATGTAGGCAGCTTGAGTCCATTAGCCTTTACTAGCTCCGTCTCAGCGGTAGCTGTGCGATGTCTGTGTACAGCTCTGTATCGCTCCATGTTAGCTTCTTATTTGCATAGAGATAACTCATGTCTTGCACTTCACAGAAACTACTTAGTTCTCCAAAACCTAAGTCTCTGAGAAGTGCAGTGCAAAGACACCTGAATGACCCCGCAGAGCTCTAGCTCTTGTCCCTCAGAGCTTATTACTGCAAGCCTTGGGCATTTACCTCCTCTCTCCTTACCTGTTTCATCAACTCTCCTCATCGACCTGATGGCCAAAAAAAATACGTAGCCTACTGCATTCTGTGCAGTGTATTCCAAAGCTTTCGGGTGCCAGTTAAAATGTCTCCTTTGCCCATTTCCATCCTAAAACCACCAGTTGATCTGCACTGCTTTAAAATAGCTCACACTAAAATGTAACGTGCCATCACAGAATGAGTTTATGTTTTTACAGTTAAAATTCTAGGTTTGAGCTGTGATGATGAGCGTAATAGAGGAGCCTTTGTAGGACAGGATAATAGGAATTTAATGGCCGATTTGAATTTGGACAGAACACTGGGGGTGAGAAGCCTGCAGTAGTGAGAAGCAACATCTGATCCCAATTATCAGATTTAGCTAATTTTCCTAAGTTAAAGGTTTTTCTAATAAATGTATAATGCCAAATATAAGAAATAATATCATAACAAAAAGGAAAACAGAAATCATAGAGTTCTCATTCTAAGAAAAGTCATTAAGTAAGACTACAGTTCATACAAATTTATGGAGAGTATGACATAAAGGTTACTCTTTCAAGCGTGCGTATTTGTGTTAGAATTTCTTAAGAGTAGTAGATATAGAACCAGCAGATGAATCTTGAGGACTTCCAAGAAATTGTACTGTAAACCAAATGTCACACTATGTCTGGCAGCATTTTATTGTATCTGGAGCACATAACATTTTCTCCTGAGTTTCTAACTGAAGTTGCATTCCTTCCATTTTATTTCAGGGCTGTTTTAATATGAAGTCTGATAGAAAATTAAGAAATACGTTTTTTGGTTTTGCTTAAGAAGCAGTCCAGAAGTCTAGAGGAATACAATAATGATAACAATAGATGCCTATAAATGTCTGCCATTTGTAGTTTACTTAATGTCAAGTAATAATAATAATAATAAGTACAAGATAGCGCTGCTTGGGGAAAATCAGTTTTTCATTGGGCTGTTTTAGTTCAATATCTATTAGGACTCATCTTAAGATTAAGAAAAAATACCCAATGATGGACACCCAAGCTGCCGTTCGATACAAAATTCATACGGATTCCCAAAATTCCTTCTCTGCCTTGCAGAATACTGTATTTTTAGTGTGAAGTATGACCATGGACTACTGTTTTGGTTTCCTTGTAAACTGCACTTGATCTAAATTTTCGAAGAGATTTCAGCTCGTATCTGGAATGTTTCTGTCTGCTCTGAAATGAACCTTTTGGGGTTCCTCCATCAGTAATGTATGTACCCAGTTACCATACTGAGTGAAGTGTTTCTCACTTCTAAGTGCATTTTCTTTCCAAATTTTAGATTTATTCTATATTTGAAGGTTGGAACAAATTCTGCCTACGAATGACTCAACTTCAAAATGTTTTGTTTGCACTGCAGAATATGATACGCTCTCCATTGGGAAGCTGCTAGTCTGGCAGGTTCAGCTGGTTTTCCCACTGACTTACCAAGTGTTGTGCAAGCATTGCTATCCCATGACTTGAACAGCTCCTGTTACTTTTACTTTAGATACAGAAACAGAGTTTTAAAACGTCTTGTAAATAATAAGGTCCTTCAAGAAAGTTAAGTGCATTGTTTCAAGATACAAAGGTCTGTATGGAATAAATATGATTTCACTTTCTTTAAGTGTGAATGATATACCTTTATTATTTTTAAACAGAATATCCTTTTCTCTTGAAAATCTTTAAATACGCAGTATGTCATTTAAGACCATGGTTTGGCTTTTGAATTTGCTGCGATCTGCAAAATATTTTCCTGAGGAAAAGGTGGATTACCCACCAATAAAATGAACTTTCTTTCTGTGGGTAAATAGATACGGGGAGGCATAATTCAGAAACAAGATGTGTTTTGAGTCCCAAGCTATATCATCCAGGCACATATACACATTATAAATCTCTCGGCCACAGAGGATGGGTACCATCCAGAGGAAAACAAAACCTTAAAAAAGGAAGCAATACTGAATTAATAAAGCCGGTTGTTACCGAGGTCATGCAGATGGAGTGATGAGGTTGCCTATTAAGGAATGGCGGCGGGTATTGGAATGGCGAAAGTAGTTCTTGCAATAGGTTATTTTAAAAGGCAAATCACTATTAACCTTTCATGAAAATATGCTTATTATATAACCGGTAAAAAACTGACCCAATGCAAGGGAGTTGTACACGGTGAAATGGGCCATATTATCTCCCCTTTGCAAGCAGGGAGAGCTAATATAATTCCCTGGGCTAGAGCTAGCATTTCTGGCCTCTTCAAAAAGGAAATGCAAACAAAAGAGACCCTGATGGAGTCGGGAGGAAAAGAGGCTGTTCTTTGGTTCTCCAGGAGCAAGTTAAAGAAAACAAACATTAATACATTTGTTTAATTACATAATTAAGGCTTGCACTAGAAAAGAGGGAGGCTTCCCTTTAACTTATTGCACTGCATGAGAAATGGTAAAGAAGCAAGAGATTTGTATTTTTTTCATTAAATAATTTTGTAAATAAACTATATGATATCAGGTCTGGAATCCATTTGACTGACATCACTACAGCTGGCCAGCCTGTCATAGTGCTTATGGCTGAAGTGAAAAACAGTCAGTTTTTAAGCTCCCACTTCTGTAAACATTTCCTGTTCCATTGAGTTATTTTCGGAGTTTTAATGTGCAGCGATTCCAAAGAAGTGGTGCCAATGAGTAGAGTATAAAAAGCAGTATTGAAAATCACTTACTTTAATTCAGTAGAATATTATATACGAGATGGCAAAGTGCCTTTCAACTTAACTGTGCATACTTTTTTCTGACATTATTTGATTTATTGAATGTTTGCTCTTTTGTGACTGCTGGGCACAAAGCACGGCCTCACACTTCAAAAGAACAAATGAAAGGGTCCATCAGAGTTATAGTCAAGACCTAGAATGAAGGGCTTCCCAAGAGCTAGACTTGTTACAGGTTAATGGACAATATTCAAACCATATCCACTGTGCATCCTCTTGTTTCATTTTCATTTCCACTACGCTTCTAAGTTAAAAATTTCTAGACTTAAAAAATTGGAACCATTTAAAAGTAAAAATAAATACCGCTACAGTTAAAACTAAGAGAACATCAAAGTGACTGAGATTTATTCAGTGGATGGTGGGGATAATATTCTGTAGGAAATTGAATTTGGAAGTGTAGGTAGTAGGCTATATGGCAATATTCATGACAGAGATGTCCACAAGACAACAGTGGCACTTTATTAATAGTAATATTGGAGTCTGGAAATCTAAGTATATTGCAAGAACATGCAACTCATTAATGTATCAGAGGTTTTTGTACTTTTCCAGGATTTCACGCATAAGAGTGTGAGGCATCTGCTACAGCTGCTGGCTTATGGACTAAACAGCAGGATATAAAAACACTCCAGTGATTTAGGCTTCTGAGAGCTTATAGATCCTTTTTGAAGATGGGATTGGAACCTACTCTTAGGCAGTTATTTAGTTATCATTTAGTTATCATTTAGTCATTTGTTAGATCTTTTATTCAGTGTTTGAACTTTTAGTCCTTTAGCTCAACTCATGGAGGCTCTTACTGTTTTTGTTGAATGGCCTGAGTCGCATTCCTCAAGCAAACCCACAATGGGTGGTCATAATACGTTGGCAGTCTGGGAGCGTCCATCAATAACAAATAGCTCTTAAACAGCATGTGTCATGGGTGGTCCAAGAGTTTCCTGGGAGGGACGGTGTCAGGAAGACACTGTGGCTAGACTGAGAGCAGTGCTCTCTGTTTATCGATGGATTCTCCGTTTAATTCTGCTAAGCATGGCTAACTTTGTGACAGCCACTCACTCCACTGGGAGGGAGAGAGACAGCACTGAAAAAGGAGATTCTGCATACATAATAACTCCATATGAGATGGTCTCATAGGGCACAATCTCATTCTAAGGCATACTTTGGTTAATTGATTTTTATTTTTCAGTGAGGAAAATCAGAGTTCACAACTCTAAATTTACACCCGCAGAGGCAGGTATAGTTACTGGATTGTGGTAAGGTAGGGACAGATCAGGATATCTGACGACACATCTTGTAATATCTTTAAAAATAGATAAATTACATTAATTAGTATAGTTGCATTCTTCTCAAGGAATACAGTTTTGCTCCGTAGCACTCTATACAATTGCACCCCCATGCTGCTCCCTTGCCAAACCACAGAATTTTTCCAGACCTTGAAGATGAAGGGAATTTGTGTGCCAAACTGCTGTAGGGAAACGTTGATTTGAATTATATTTGCTTCATATGGGAGTGAATAATTTCGGTTACCTCGTTATTAGAGCAGAGTTTCTTTTTGTTGACAGTTTCTAAAGAATGACACTACCCCCAGTCGTACACCTCCTTTCGTTTAAAGTGTCAGGGGTGCTGTTGCTAATGGTTTCAATGCCTTCCATGTATTCCCCATATGTCAATGCATTTATCCACTCTTGGTGGTTTATATTAACATGTTTATGTCACAGAAGGTAAACTGTGAAATTTAGCCGTGATGAATCAGCAAAATAGCCATTTTTTTCCTTTTCAGTAGTCTGGGTAACATGTGTTTATTCTGCATTAAAAGTAGTTTGCTGTCTCTTTTTATAAAAGCCAATCCTGCAATAGCAAAAGCAATTATGTTCAGTGAAACAAAATGAAGAAAAAAACAGAAAAAACATGTTGCTATAAACAACTATTAGGGTTGAATCATGCTAGAGTTTTGTGGATGTTTTCATTTTAGCATGTCAGTTGTTTATTAATTTCTGACATTTTTTGCTCTTTCAACAAATTATTAACACATGTTTTGCTTCTCAGCTCTCAAGTAAAAAAATGGTTTCAATATTTTTAAAGTAAAAAGTGAGCGCTTTTTGTGTGCTTGTTCTTGTCTGTCTTGAAAAATGTCAGTGCTTCAGCAGCATGAAATAGGTGCTAAAATCATAGCAAGGGTCTAGTATTTTCTCGAAGTACCTTTCATTGGTTTACTAGAAGGGACAGTCGCAGTTTTCCACTGCATCATGTTGCACATGTACGACAAACCTGACGTGAGTCTTTATGCTGCTTAATTTTGTGAGAAGAAAGGATCACAGAGAAAGAAACAATAAGCTACACTGCCTTAGTTAATTCTGGCACACAAAGCGGCCTTAAGGTCAGTTAGGAATGAGCGACTGGTAATTTCATGGTTAGTTATGCAAGCATATAAGCTAGTAGATTTAGGTATTGAAATCTGTAACGTGTCTCCATCTGTTCTTATCCCCCTACTTCTCTGATAATATAAGAATAGAAAAAAAACCTAGTGAAGTCTTTCTTTTAGCTGTAATTAGGGTTGTTTTCTTTTGTCATTTGCTGTTTAGAAATCCATAGCTAATTAGGCTACAAAAATGAAAGGTTGTTCCAAGATCAACATCAATCGTTGACTTTGCAAGTGCAAATTTGACAGTATGTTTGAATTTACTGCAAGTTTGCCTGATGAAGAATTCAGAAAAATTGGCTCTTGGTTTCGTTTCCAAAATTCCTAATGTGAATCTGAAACCAACTGTTGCCTCACAACAGATCGATTTCATCGTTGATTTCTTGGATGGTATGGTCACTCCTCTATATATTACTGTTTATGAAAGAGTAAACTCTCCCTTTCTGATTTCTGAATTCACATCACTGTTGTTTGGCACATGAAGAAGACAGACCTTCTGTATGTACACACGCTCATAGAGATCATCAGAAAATCGAGAATTTACCATCTTATTCTCAAGAAAGCTTCAGGTCTAACTAATATTGCCAAACTCAGGCATGTTCAGGGTTCTTACATGGCGTTTGAATGTTTGTTCAGCAAAAATGTGTGTCTCTGACTGAAGATGGTGAAGGAGGGTTGGGAATCCAGTCTTGTAAATTAACATTATTTGTAGGAGCCATAGTACTAGTATGGAGGAAACAAAGCTGTTATACAGCTTATTAATGGTCCAGTTCCATACCAGATCCTGAAAGTGTTGGCTTGCTCTATGGTGAAATTAGCCTCATAACACCTCAGGAAAGTTGTTGTTTGCTATATGCACTTGTGTACCTTTAACCCTTCGTGGCTGCCATTACAGCCTCCTTATAATTGTGGTGATATAAATATTGCCACTTGTCATCAAAGACATTTACTCCTTCATGCTAGTTAAGAAATGCAGGTATTTTTAAAAAGTTAATTAATTATTTGGGCAAAACGAAAACCTTTTTTTCTGACGGGTAATGGCAAAGAAATCGTTCATAGGATTGCAGAAAATGAAAGCAAATTAATGACCTATTTGTGCTTTTACATGTATTTGAACATTTCTAAATAGGAAGTTCATTTCGGCAGCAATCTTTTCCTGTCAGTACAGCTGAAAAACTGTTTCTACACACCTAGATCCTATGTATGATTTGATGCCATGCTGAGGTGGACAGGCTGGAGATCATTAAATCTTGCAGAACTTTTGGCAGCACTTTTTGTTTTCCATGCATCTTTATCCGAGCTGCTCCATTGTCATTTCAAAGAGTCTCTGAGTGGTTGGTAGCTCTGCTGGACAATGCATAACCTTGGCTTGAACACGGCTTTCCTTTGGGAATTCAGCATTGATGGTATGCCATTTTTGTCTTACTCTTGTAAGTCATCGCAAATGCTGTCGAATACAGTTTGAAAAGAAAGTACTTATTGGCCTAGCTACCAGTGCAGCTCCTGAGCATAACTGTCCCTACTGAAAGTCAGCTCAATATTAATCTTGCCTGTGATACTGAGGTGCAGCATTCTAAGAGTTTCAAGGACTGTTCACAAAATCTCTTACCAGTTCACTAGTGGATTTTTAAAAGATAACATACTAACAATTTATACTCAGAAAATGAAGATACAGCCCCCGGGCTTGTGTCAGCACTGCTGTGGCCAGCAGGGGCCGGGCAGGGATGGGGCCCCTGTGCTCGGCCCTGGGGAGGCCCCACCTCGAATGCTGGGCTCAGGTTTGGGCCCCTCGGGACAAGAAGGGCCTTGAGGGGCTGGAGCGTGTCCAGAGAAGGGCAGCGGGGCTGGGGCAGGGTCTGGAGCACAAGTGTGCTGGGGGCGGCTGAGGGGGCTGGGGGGGTTTAGCCTGGAGAAGGGGAGGCTGAGGGGAGCCCTTCTCGCTCTCTGCAGATGCCCGAGAGGGGCTGGAGTGAGGGGGGGGCCGGTCTCTGCTCCCAAGTCACCAGTGACAGGACGAGAGGAAACAGCTTCAGGTTCCATCAGGGGAGGTTTAGGTTGGATATGAGGGAAAATGTCTTTAGTGCAAGAGCAGTCAGGCATTGGCACAGGCTGCCCAGAGAGGTGGGGGAGTCACCATCCCTGGGGGTGTTCAAAAACTGTGTAGACGCGGCCCTTCAGGGCATGGTTCAGGAGGCCTGGGGGTGTTGGGCTGATGGTTGGACTTGATGATCCTGGAGGTCTTTTCCAACCTTAATGATTCTGTGATTCTATGATTCTAAGTATCTGCAGAATGGCTCATGTATCTCTATCTCATGTTAATGGACAATGGATGCCGCTGATGAATAATGAATAATGAATGGTAGCCTGATGTTATCAACAGTCTGTACTTTCGTCTTTGCCTTATATCAAGTGGTAGAACAAGATCAATCATAAAAGTATTTGCAACAAAACTGAACTGTCACCTCCATCTTTCCTGGTTTGTTTTTAATGACTTTCTATATAAAAACCATAATAATGGAAAATTGATGAGTTACCATGTTCTCAGGAAATTGTTATGTCAATAGCTGCATGCTCATCAAAAGCTTTTAGAGGGCAGTGAGATTGCTAGAAATATACTCACCATCTCTAGGCTTCTGCATAGCATTTGATCTGTAAGGAACTGCCCTTCAGAAACTGCATGGGTGCCGAGCCAGCAGTGGAGCTGAAGAGAAGTGGGAAGGAAGTAGGTCAATGAGAGTGAATTAAATGTAGGTAAGGAAGGAGTAACAAAGGAAAGGAAACAAAGGGAACCACAAGAAAAGAGTGGACAGAATTACCCATTTTGACTGAACTCCAGACATTTACTAAGGACGTACATCTCTAGGACCAGCACTAGGGAATTTTCTAATCCTCCAACAGATGAGCCAGAGAGTTCCCATCAAGGTAAAAACATACATGTTTTTAAAGAAATTACTTCATAAGCATCCATTGTGTGTCTGCTTGATTCAGAAAGTTTCTTGCCACAGTGTGTAGTTAAAGAAAATTTAGAGGCTGCTTACCCTGCCCTGTTATAGATTGTCTTTGTGCTATAGAGGAATTCTATGGTCAATGCGTGGGCAGCTGTGAGCATTGGAATTTCACATCAGACTCTCATGCAGCCTGCCCAAAGCTAAATATTCCAAGTTCCAAAGGAACTCTAAATATTGCAAGTTCCAAAGGAACTTAATCTGTAGTTGACATTAGCAATTTGTGTTGAATGCCCATTTTACGCTTCTTTTTTTGGAGACATGCAAGGCATATTATTACAGCTGATGTAATCTGGCCTCTTTTTTTAACTGAAAGGTTATATAAAGAATAATAATGTAGCTATAGATCAAATGTTTTGAAACTAGTAAATCTTTTCAATTTAAAGAATTGTGATATTAAAGAATAATAGCTGTCTGTCTCTGCATTTTTTTAAATCACAGTCATTTTTTCCAACTTGCATGTGAGTCCTCATTATGCTGCTCAGAGTAAACATGTAAGAATTTCTCCAGACCTGTGTGTCTGTAAGTCTGTATGGAGTCTTTGGTCGTTGTGTGAAAGAACTTTATCCAACATTGACATTTTCTATTAATAACCTGCAAGAATTGATACTCTGGAAGATTAACAGTATACCTTACATGCATGTTTTCTTTTACTTTACATTACCATAACAGGAAACCTCAAAGATTATTACAATTATATGTATAATCTTTTCAATGATAGTTTTCTTTGGCATTCAAACATCATCTTTTTGATTTTCCCATTTTTAAAATCTAGTTTTTAATCAATTAGATTAATTTCTATCCACAAATGTCAAAACAGATCACTGTAGCAGTAATAAACACGGCAGCATTCCACAATAACTGTTTTGTTCTTCTAAATAGGAGGGCAGGCTAATGAATTATTCATTGCAAAGGTGCCTGATGCAGACGAGTTGTGCTCCTGTGTAAGCAAGATGCTCAAAGCTTAATGCGGAAACAGGCTTCGCAGATTTGGTAGAGAAAACAAATAGCTTAGGTCTGATGCAGTGAAAAAAAGAAGGGAGGGTGGTGGCATGGTCAAAGTTTCTGACTGTTTTGAATCAAGGGGTGACAACAGTGAAGGAAAGGAAGGATGAAAGCAATTAGCAAGGCGAGCAAAAAGGATATTGTTGCGATGAGACCTAGATTTAGATAAATGTTTTAGCTGTTTAAATGAATTTGGAAGGCCATATCCTTGAGATGGTAAACAGAAGGAATTTGTAGGACTAACACATAGCCTAGAGGTGATGATGTAGAAGGAAACTGAAGTTGCAGACGATCTGTCCCAGTGACAAGTTGCCATCTACAATGATGGAGAAGGTTTGAGCAAAAATTGCAGTGAAAGAGAATCATAGAATCGTTAAGGTTGGAAAAGACAAAGTGAAGATCCTTGTTCTAATCTTGCTGGACTTGACATAATGGTGAATTATTAGAGAGGTGTGGAGAGACGTCAGGAGTAGAGGTTTAACTGTGAGTCACACTTAGAGAAATCGTAGTTCGACATTATCTGAAGTTAAGATGCAAAGGTGGGAAGGAAGAGAAAAATAAGAGGGGAAAAAAGAGAAAACACTTCTGTGAGATGTTGTAGAGAATCTACTGGGAAATGAGAATGCTCTTCTGAAGGACCGATTTATGAAGCAGAAAGATAGTCGGGACAGAGAAGAATCCTGGAAGCCAAGAGAGATCTAGACTCCAGGAAAAGCATTGTCAGCTGTATTGAAGGCAGCTTGATAGATGGAAGCAAATAAGGATGACACATTTAGTCTCAGTTATGTCTAGGAACAGATCATTAGAAGGACTGTCAGGAATTATTTCAATGAAATTCAAGGGCAAAAGGTACATTAGAGAAGAGGATTGGAAAAAAAACCCCACCAAACCTGACTGCAAACAGCACATTCTTTGTTATTAAGTAAATGAGAGAAGATCTGTAACTGGAGAAACAAGTGTGGACAACAGCAGGCCTTCTGAGGACACAGAAACTAAGGAATGTTTACATTGGAAGGAATAAAAGCCAGATGACATTGATATGTTAATAAGTAATGGAGAGCATAAAGGAAATAAGTTAATGTGTGAGACTAGGCCTCTGAGGCAAGGGAAGGAGAACAGGAGAGGAATTTCTCAACTGACAAGCAGGCGAGCATTGCAGTAGGGGAAAAGAAAAGGAAGACAAAAGTTGGAAAATGCTGTGGAGAAATAAAGGCAGTTGGGAAAGAAGCAGTGGGGATTACAGACATGAAATTTCATGCTAGGAAGGTAGCATTATTTAGCCAAGGTAGTAACCACACCAAAAGCAGAGAAAGAGAATTCTCGGAATCTTAACTGAAACACTTGCTGACAGTTCCTACCGCTAAAGCTGTTCTCATGTGCTCCACTGAAGCAGCACCGTTAGCCAGGTCTGGGTTAGATCGACGCCTCTGGATCCGTATATACTAAACAAACTTTATCTGTCGTTAGGACAGGGGTTTGCTGGGTTTTTCTATTGCAAATCCTGGTAACCTGTATTTTATCTTCAGTAGAATTTGTCTTTGAGCTCTGGCCTCATAAAGGTAGAAAAGATAACCCTTCATGGAATGTGCAGAGATCTTTACAAGTGGTTTTTTTTTTTAAAATCTTTTTTGGTATTATATATCATTATGCAAAGTGCTGTGAAGCTTATGCTTTTGGGGGAGAGGATGGAGTAGAGTTATCTTCTTTAAAAGTCTCTACAATTCTCTCAATTTTAATGTAGATAGTTTGAGCCTCTCGGGAATTTTGCTTTATTAGCTGTGTAGGACAATATAATATTCTTTATGGATTAAACTTGATAGGAGTGATGGCAGCTCTAGGATATGCTGTTCCAAAGTGATTCATCAGCCTTACAACTTCTTCAAGTTTTGACTTTTTCAAATGAAATGAGAACCAAGGGGAAGGATTTGCTTTATGGATAAAATTCTTACTAGTGTTAGCTTATGCCATTAGTAAATGTTTGGATAATTACGTGTCGAAATAGTTATACTTTATGTTCTCCCATAGGAAATACAGGACTCCCAGAAGGCTAATTGCACTGTCCTACTCTATGCTTATATAGGAAAGATATTATTAATCTGGTTGGTTGTGTTTATTCAAAAGGTACCTTGAAAGTTGAGGCATTAGCACTGTGCATACCTTTCAGACCTTGATGTTTTAATGTTCTTGACTTTGTATTGGCACTTAAAAAAAAAAAAAAGGTTTGTTTCCATTTGCAAAATCTTTTTGTTCCTGAAGGAAACACATCTACTAGGTAACTACGCAATAAGGTTTCTCCCTGTTTCTGGTATGTCTCTGACCAAAAGGAGACATCTTAGGCAAAAATACAGAGAAAAATGTATCTAGATCACAGGTTTGTTCTTTGTAATGTATTGGAATATATTTGACAGTGATTTGACTTAAAATTTTTCTTCAAAAGAAGTATTAGCAAGGTAGCATGCCAGGGTACTGAAACATTATGTAAAATAATTCTATACAATTAAAGTCACCAAATGTAACAAAAAAGAAACAGAAGTAGGACAGAATCTGGAAGGAAAGAAAGAAACAAAGAACAATTGTGTATTCACACACAATTTCAGTGCAAAGCTTTAAAGTGCAAGAAAGGGTAGGACTGGTATTTATTTTAGAAGGTGAAAAGTTCTTAAAACATGGAAGGGTAATGAAAAAATAGTAAAACAGAACAGTAAATATGAGGTGAATAAAAAAAGAGGTATGCCTTGTATTTGCAACTCAATGACATGAGAAATTAAACACATTTCACCAAGAATAGTAATAATTAAAAAAATATTAATTTTGCTCTAGTAGCCAGATGGAAGAATGTTTGTGTTATGGAACGGTGGATTCTCACGTTACTGTTTGCATAAAAAATGCAAAGGATTTTCTGGACCGCTGTGCACAAGGATGGACTAACAGTAGTGGTTGTGTCAAACATACTTTTGTGAGTAGATCCAATTTTCCAGAATTATTACTTGAAAAATATAGGTTTAAATCCCAGAGTTCTAGGAAGGAAATTGTTTTAGTAAGTATTCTAATTTTAAAAGAAATACCATATTATGAATTTACACCCGAGCCATTTTCTAATACATGTTAAAATTTAGAGAAAAACTGGAAAACAGCTTATTTAATTATACAAGGAATTTCAGCCCTTTAGAATATAAAATATACTCACAGGATTGAAAACTCTGGGTTTGACAAATTTTCATCAAATGTTTATAACAGATCCACAGCGCTGTTTTATTTGGCTGTGGAGTCAGCTTTCCAGGCCAACAGCTTGGGATTTGATTGGCCTAAATAGGACATTATACAGTACGTATAGTGAAAAGTCTTGATATTTGGAGACAGGATCTCTTTCTAAATGCAGGTCTTTGTTTAAAGGATAATCATGTAGCTGTACTTCATTTTACAGTGATTTCAAAACGTAGGCAAGGGCGCTTTCATGTTTTGTACAGGATCAAAACTATAGACCTTTCTCTTATTGACATTAGTGGAAGCAGCCATCTGTTTCATTTGGAGCAATGTTATGTCCAGAGGCTGTCATGAAATTCTAATGAACAGAGCAAAGCCTACTAGAGTAGTACCCAGAGCCACAGTCATGATGTTATATAGCATAATCAATGGGGAATTCAAATACACAAAATAACGCACTTCTTTGTGAAAAGGTGCTTATACTACAGGGTTTTTTCAGAACTTATTCAGGAAAATTTACAATCTTGAAAGTGTGAAGAAAGATCCTTGTAATTATTTCCTATGTATCCCACACAGGTGCAGTGGGGCTTATTTCCGTAAGTTTTCATGCACATCTAGGCACCTGCTGATTAACTTGACAGAGTTAGATGTGCAGGGATAAAATTAAAACCTGACCTGCAAACCTCAGCAGCAAACAGGAAAAATCTGGGTGTTTTCAGTAGAGAATTTTTTTCTAAATTTCAAGGATTTTTGTTGGTCCAGGCTTTGTAAAGACGGGCATTCTCACTTTCTGCACGGCTGGTGTACTACACAAGGAACTCAGGAAGAGCTTGGGTCAAAAACTGGTCCTTCTGTGTGTTCCACGTGAACCATTCAGGCGAGTATAGAGGAAAGAAAAAGCACAGAGCTCTGCTTCTCCTGAAACGGCCCGAGTCTGCAGTGGCCTCAGGCTGTGCTATTGGCTTAATGGCCGGAACGTCTGCTGCCATCCGGGGCTTGACCCCATAATCGACCTTTTCCCAGGGTCCCTCTGTTGCTAGCTCTTCTGCCAATAGGACTACCTACAGGAGGATGCCAGCTCTTCTGCTCCAGGACTCGTCTAGAGAGCCCTGTTGCGTCTATCTTTTGTCTTTAGCTGGGGCTCTAATACATGTCCTTTTGTTTCTGCTTTTTCAAACAGGGAGTCCCATGGAGAGGACAAGGGGGGAGGGACACAAGTTGCTCTTGGGGAGATTCCGATTGGACACGAGGGGGACATTTTTCACAGTGAGGACAGTCACCACTGGAATAATCTCCCCAGGGAAGGGGTTGGCTCGGCCACGTTGGGCACCTTCAAGAGTCGGCTGGACAGGGTGCTGGGCCATCTTGTCTAGGCTGGGCTCTTCCCAGAAAGGTTGGACTAGATGGTCCCTGAGGTCCCTTCCCACCTGGGATTCTGGGATTTGGTGATTCTGTGATTCTGTGTGAAACTGTTTTCCTCTCAATACAGAGGAAAGCAACGCTGCGTCTTTCCAAGAAAATTACTTCACATGCATGGTAGCAATAACTCATGATTTCAGGACCTACTTTGCTTGCCAGTGCAGTCTGTCACTTTGGGGACAGACTTGTCTAGCGGCTTGGAATGAAGCTCCCACACAAACGTTATAAATCTGCTCCGGACTACAGGAATATTGTATGACTCTGTGGGTTTACTTGGCACATAATTAATAAGGGACAGGAACCTGCAAATATGTAGTGAAGTGGACTGGCATTCTAATGATGAAGGTAATCAGATCCCTTTCGATCCCACAAGACCCATTTTTTCCCCCTTTGGCAGGAGGAATTCTGCGAACTGTATGAAGATGCACTTAGCATCAGCCTCTGCTCGGTACTTTTGTGGAAGAGTATTTAATTTTTTCATATGCTGACACCCTTAACTTCTTTGAGCAGTTGACATGTTCTCCTTCTAGAAACCATATCACAGAAAGGGATGTCACCTTGCTGTGAACCTTTATGTCTGTAGCCTAGTATCTTCACCTTTTAATGAAAATGACCTTTTGGTAACAATTGTCTTCCCTGGAAAAATATATAGATTCTGACTTTTTTAAAAGAACTACTGCATATCATTTTTGTTTTCCTTATATCTATAAGGCGTTCACTGAGTTCCTCTCCAAAGCAGTGCCAGCTTTGTGTGTATCTGCTGTGAAGGTCTGGGAGGGAATTATCAGCAGTAAGATGTCAGCTGAAGCCAAAGGGACCCCCAAGAAAATTCCAGAAACCTTTCTAAGCTAGTGATGTGCGCACTTGCCGCCTGAAGATTGACCCATGCTTTTGTTAGGAATTATGCCACTGCTAAAGTGAATATGGCCTCCTAGTATCTTCTGAGTTTTAGAGTAACCAGTTAGGCTAGGAGCGATACTGCTTGGGGTCACCCAGAGCACGCGTGTGCAGGGGTAACCACCTGAAGGAAAAGATCGTTTCTTTAAAAGCAGGGGGGTTCTGAGGAAAGTGCTGTGCATATTCACAGCTGCATCCCTTCCCTTTGGTTTGAAGTCCTTTTTCAAAGGGAGAGGTTGGGTTTGTACCCAAAAGGGTGGGGCACTCTCTACAGCTTTTATGCCATGTTCGGACAGCGGGACAGGGGAGTGCAAACCTTATGGATATCCCTGGTGTGAGATGCTCGCCTGAACGTGTGTGCAGAGACTGTGATTGTCTGTGCAGACTGCTCCACTTTAGCATTATTGAGAAACGGCCTCCTTTATCGGGAAAGACTGAAGTCCTTATAGCAGCAAGGACATATTTATGTCGGTGAGCGTGAAGACTCCAGCCCTACTTTATTCACACCAAACTCATCAGTGGAGCACCGGCAAGCCAGTTTGTGGCCTGGGGCATCTGAGCTGTTTTATTAGCGCTGTAGATGAGCTAATAACTCTTGTCAGCCTCCCTCACTGGAAGGTGGGACCAAACTAACACGGCTACGCTGCCTGTGAGCTCACAGAAGTGAGACCGCGTAGTGCTGTGTTAAACCGTGTGAACATACCGCCTCGACCCTGTGCTGACTCAGGGGTAGCAGCACCACGGCCCATATCATAGTATAGGCATGCCCTAAATTTCATCCCTTGAAGTTCTTTGGTTTTGTTTCTACTATAATATAAGTAGCAGACTTCTTGTAAGACTTACAGTTGTTTTAAAACTTGGGTTTAAATTTAATATGTGTACTTCTAACCGCCCCCCCCGAGTTACTTAATGCAAATGTTTTTACCTGTATAGTTGGGGTACAGCACACGGAATGAGCTTGTTACCTGACATGCTACATTTAAACTCCTCATCTGGCTGTACGAATCGTGCACTTAATCTAATTTCTCTTCTGTTTTTCTTTTGTGAGCTAAGAAATTCCAGGAAGCTAACTCTGGTTAGCCTTCTGTTAGCGTTCTGAGTATTTTGTGTGTGTATATTATATTAAGTAATTTTTTTTTCTTGCAAATTGCAATGTGGCATTGCATTTTTTTTCCTGCAGAATAATTCTCCATATTTACAATTCTGAAAAGGTAACAGGACTTGGTAAATATTCAGTGCTCTGAAAATGAAAATGTTTTTCATATTGTGTGTTCACCAGGTCACTTGCTAGCTATAGAGAATGGTTACTGTGGTGCATATTTAGGGGCTTTCATATTTTATAGGATTATAGTCAAAAGCATATGTAGGAAACCGAGTATTTGCCAATGAAATTATAGAGAACATAAATCAAAATATTTTAAAAATTCTATTCTGCATTTTTACTCAAAGATATTTTACATGATGTTCACATCAATAATATTGTATTTCCCTCATTAGTACAGGATAAAAAAGTCATTGTTAATGGAAACTACATTAAAGTAGAAAAGAAAAATATAATCCAGTGAGTCTGTAACACCTTAGTTTGAAAAGAACAGGAAACTGTAGAAAATTACAGAGATTTAATAATGTGTGTAAAGAACCAAACAGATCATTTATATAACATTTTTTTTACTCCAGAGGGGTTATATATGCTAAGATTTTAGCTTCCTGTATCAAATAATGGATTTTCCCAACTATAGTATACCTGCAAAATTTTCCTTAAAAATGAAATATGCCCTACAAAAAGTATTGTATTTTCTCTTGCAGAATAACATATTTGATATATGAGTCTTTGCCTTAGTGATACTTCTGTAAATGCTTGTATTTGAAGTCCCTGGGCTTTGGCCATGGAAGTTGGTTCAGATATCCTTTATGACTGTTGATCTAGTGCCTGGCTAGTGAAAGCTATTTGTTCCTAATAGTCTGGCAAGTCATTCGGTTCTTCGTGTGCTGAGCGCTGGGATCTCCAGCACTGAGTGCACTGAAGTCACATCTGAGGAATGTGTCAACCGAATAGCAATCTTCTGTTCTGAGAATTTTATTTCTGGGCAGTTTATAAACTCAGAACATAGTATGCCTTCTCGTCATACCCCTCTTCCCTCTCCCCCACACATATGATCCCTTTTCAAAGTGCATGACTTCAGATACAATCATTGCAGTTTTCCAGTGTGATATATTTATGTTATATGTGCTGTCCAGAAGGTATCAGGTTAATGAGGAACTAAAACAGCAAAGTGTATCATTTGTAGGAACCCAAAATATAGTCCTTATTTGCCAAATGGCAGCAAAAAAACATTAAATAATTCGTGTATAAATAATCTTCATATTATGAAATAAGTAATTCCACATGTAGAGCTGACTGTTTCATAGGCAAATTACAATGGTGAGGAATCTGAAAATTGCACCTTTGATGGGTTCATTTCAGCTACTAGAAACATTAAACTTCCTAATTTAACAAAGTTAAAATGTAAAGCGAAAAGCAAAATCGGTTCATGCTCTCCTTCTATTCTTGCTTTCTTTTGTGGGGGAAGAAGTGAAGAGTATTCCAGATGTGATGACCCACTCTTAGTAACAGTGCAAGGTTACAAAGACAAAAGTATGTACACCCTCATCTTTATTTTGCACAGGAACAGGAGACTATTAAAGAGACGTTATATTTAAGTACCGCTGACACAGAATGGATTTAAAAGATTAAAAAGTGAATCTGCACAAGATTGCAATCATCTTAGAAAATTCTTTTTAAAATTAAATTCCATCAAAACACAGGACTAAAGTTTTTATTATATTAAGTAACTAGGAACATATTTGTAAGCTGAAGAAAACAATACTTTTAAAAATATCTTGACCTATATAACACAAATTCTCCCTCTTTCTTGCTTATAGTATCTTGAGTGGTATATTAGTTTTTTCACCCTACCTGCCTTCACAGCAGCCTTAAGTGGTAGGAAAGTTGTCTTATCCCTGTTTTCAAATTGGATAACAAAGGCACTAAGAGGCTGGTTTTTTCCACTTGGTCATGAAGATTTGTTTTTCCTGCTGAAAACGAAAAGCAGCTTGAGTCCAGACAGTGGTATTAAAATAGGGGTTTAGACCTATCTCCTGATCTAACTAGTTTAGTTCAGGCTTGAAGACAGTCATGAGCTGGTGGCGGGCAGGGTTCCATGAGGGTAGGTCTGGAGAATGGAACTGCTTTTTCGTAGAATCATAGAATCGTTAAGGTTAGAAAAGACCCTTCAGATCATCGAGTCCAACCGCTAACCCATCACTGCCAAGCCCGCCACTAAACCATATCCTCAAGCACCACGTCCGCTCTTCTTTTGAATACCTCCAGGGATGGAGACTCAACCTCCTCCCAGGGCAGCCTGTGCCAGGGCCTGACAGCCCTTTTGGTGAAGAAGTTTTTCCTAACATCCAACCTAAACCTCCCCTGATGCAGCTTGAGGCCATTTCCTCTCTTCTTGTTGCTGTTCAGGAAGAGAGCCATGTGTGGTCCCAGCAAATGCACTCGCTGGGACACCAGCGCAATACAAGAGAGAAGATGTGCCTACTCCACGGCAGACCGAGTCCATCGGCAGTTCATTGCACAGCCTTGCAAGCGATCTTGTCCTCTTCGCATACCAGTGATAGCCAGGGAGGCACCGTGACCTGAGCTTTTGCAGGATAACAGACATGTAGAAAATGCCTGTCGGCAAGATGAATCATTGCACCCTGGTGTGCACAATTTTCAGATTACTTGTGAATCATTAGTCTGAGCTTTCATCATATAGTCTAGTTTTACAGCTAAATGCGTACTTTGCACTCGATCAGCAAAGCCAGAGGCAGCCTTTGCTGACTTCAGATAAATGGCACTTGTACTCTTTGAGAAATTCCACTTAACAAGAATGATCTACATTCATGTGTCCGCAGGTTTTCTTTTCATTTGATATGTGATGCTCTATTTTGCCAGGAAAACTCTGCATCCCAAAACGCTTCGTATAATTACTAATTTCAACAACGAGCGTCTCAAAATATATTTGTAAAATTTTAGAGTAATCACCTGTAGAATGGCAAAAGTGCAATGAATGTTCCCTCTCCTCGAGACAGTTATACAAACTGTCGTGGTCGTGAATGGAAAGTTCCTGCCATGTGGCTGATCCTGCGATAGAGCCTTGCAGCTGCTTTGTAGCTGCCTGCACTGTAAAAAGTCATCTTCCATTCTTTGACAAGTGGGCTTGCCCATTTTTAAAGGCAGGAAATCGCTCAGATTTAGGGCTCGTCCGTGCTTTTTAGTGCGTTAGATTCCATGTGACAATAGCCCCTGACTCTGAGAACATAGTCAGGGGAGGCTGTAAAGGCACATTCACAGCCCTGTTAATGAGCTACCTGGACTTTTCGTGTACAAACTGTTGCCACGTGTCACCCAGTGGTGGGAAGACACTTTTTTCATGGGGTGAAGTCTTGTTATGGTTTATGGTTTTTGACTGCCAACAACTGTACTTCATTATATATGGAACACACATTTGGCTTCTCCTTTCCATCAAGGGCCACCTTAAGAATTGCGTTCAATAGTTGCTTCCAGAAGTATTTTTGACACAGTGGAATCTCCCTGGGCCTTCTGTTTCTTTTGGAAAGTGATAGCATAATTCTACTGCAATGATTTTTTTATGAAAATACGTTTCCATGACTTCGATCAGGAAGGTTACAATTCTGAAGTTCACGTATAAATTTACATTTTACTCTCAGGTTAAACTTTGTTGCATACTTATGCTTATGGAAGATGCAAATATACATTTCCTTCTTGTCTACCGTTCTAGGCCACCTAGAATTTTTTTATTTAATCATTGTACTTTCACTTGAATAAATTTTGGATTTCATGTCTATTACTTTGTCTGCCTAAAAGTCCGTAGTAAATATTAAGAGGCTTTAGTAAGTTTAACCTACATAAAAAGATCATACTATATTTTGCAGGGGCAGGGCAGGCCTGAGGTTAACATTTCCATTAATATAATGTTCTTTAAAAATTAAATTGGTGTTATTTTTAGTATAAATTATGTATTTAAATAGACTTACATCTCAGCAAATTTTTGGTATGAACATATAAGAAGATTACAAACTAATCACTGTTAATTTTCTTTATTTAAATTGTTAACCCAGAAGTAAACTAAAACCTGACAAAATGTAGGACGCCTCCTGTCATGGTGGTGACTGCTAAATGTCTTAGTGATGTGTTTGCTTTGATAGCCCTTTCTTTTAGACAACTAATCTGAGCGAATGTTGATTTTCTATCAATAAGAAGTCTTTGTGTCTTTTAAAACCTTTTGAACTATGGTGACAATTCGAACTGTATGTGTAGGCACCCTTAAGAAATACATCCACTTGCACTTATTCAGCTGGGCCTAGATCTGCCAGGCACAAATGACTTCATTATGTTGCTTCGTACCTATGCCATCAGTAGTTAACACCTACTTTTTTAAAAAAAAAAAAAAGTTGCTCTTTCTCATAGTTTTTGTAACAGATGAACTTTATGCCAGTTGGAGAAATATTGTAAATACCATATGGGGATAGAAACAACACTGCCCAAAATTAATCATATTGAAAACTTCCATTTACTTTTCTATTTTGTTTTAGATGTTGAATGCAAAAAGTTATAGACGTTTCTTCATACAGAAGGTTTATTCTCATGACAGTTGTCTTTCTCTTGTGATGCATTATTTCACGATGAAGTTACTCTTTTAAATGCAGAAGTTGTACAAGAATGTCAGGGTTTTGAGAAAAAAAAAGGAAAAAGCAATATACTCTAAGTAAACATGTTCAGGCACTTGAATGTGGAAAAAGTAAAAGAAGAAATGTGAGCCTGTTAAGTTCTAATATGTGCTTCAGTTTTAGGAAGAAAAATCCATTCCTCTGGTGCATGAAGGATAAGCAGGGGTATAAAACAACTGCTTTAAGGGGAGTGCCTGGCTACGCTTGCGTGGCTAGGTTTGCATGGAAGAATTTGGGGGTTTTAGTGTATTCTGCTGTGAGCTGATGTCCAGATTTTGAAGTGGAATTCGAAATTATACACCTGAGCAGGACGCTGGTAAAAACTCTTTTTCATGTTTCCCTCAGTTTTTCTCGTTACTGAGCAAAGAGAGAGGATTGGGATGACAATGATGTCATGCAAACATTAGCAGCCTCAGAGATTAAGGCAGTCTTTTGAAGAATGTCTGAGATTACATTTAAGTTGTTTCAAACCCATCATTAAAGCAAATGATCTGGAAACCATTCCTGATCATTTGTCCAGCCATGTGAGCTCTAAGTGTGTTTTGCAGACTTTCAGAAATTGCTATTGTAAGACTATAGTAAGTTTTCTACATTAAAAAATGGTTTATTAGATATTTTCTTACCACTAATTACATATTTTCATTCTTTTGAATTTAATTAAATTTTGCTTTAATGTACCCAAGAGTTTGGCTAACCTTGGCACCCTTCTTTGTCATATAATGATGATCGAGGCCAATAATGTACTCGACTTCATTGCACTCTGTGTTGCTGTTCATCATGTAGTATCTTCAGATCCCTGCTTTACCATTCTGGTGTCACAGCGTCACAGAATTGTTGAATCACAGAATCGCAGAAGGGTTGAGGTTGGAAGAGACATCTGGAGGTCATCTAGTCCAACCCTCCTGCTCAAGCAGGGTGCTCAGGACAATGTCCAGTCAGTTTTTTAATATCTCCAAGGATGGAGACCCCACAGACTGAGGGGAACCTAACCGCTTCAAGATTGCCTCAAACACACTGTAATGATGACAAACCCTTTATTAAAGTGCTCCACATTTAAAGTGGGAGAGGTAAGAGATACATGTGGATACGTGGCTGAAAAAATTAGCAGCCGGATGAGCAGCTGTCCTCTGCTTTGTGCAGATTTGTGTCTGCTGCGGAGAACTTGAGCTGGGGGACTACGATGAAAGGAGAATTGCATGGAACTGTGGCATACTGTGGAATGTGGAACATGTGGAATCCTTAGTAGAATTCTTAGTCCAGCCATGAAACTTTCAAAAAGGATTCCTTAGAAACAGCAATCGTGGAAAAACTTAAAAACTCTTAGTTTCCTGCCTCAAAATCAAATGAGTGGAGACCTGGAACAGACTTCTAATCTGAGGTGTAGGGACAGACACGGATCTTGATAATATATGAAACAGATCAACAGTTCTTGATCTCAGATATTCTTCGCATTCCATGTTCTATACCCACTTTGTGGGGAAATGTCAGTGCAGGTTATTATTTGGTTCATCTGGAAATGAGTGACAACTGCTGTGCCCGCAGCTGCAGCCGCAGGCTGTAACATATACCGGAGGTTCTCTTCCTAACATCGGTTTCTCTTATGCAGTATCAGCGCTTTGATAGTACCCCAAACCATGGTAGTCCTTGTCTAGAAGAGCTGGCTGTTTGAATCATTTATATATATGAAATGAATACTGAATAAAATATTCCGAAGCTAAAAAAAAACCCTTCATGGATCACGGTGGCCAGCCAAGAGTTACAGCAACGCCGCCCGTGAATCCTGAGTGATCTTCCCACTGCGTAGTCCATGGCAAGGCACTGAACCCTGGAAAGGGCAGAAGTTAAGACATCCAGCTCCCTACTCATCCTGTTGCTCTCATGGAGTCCATTCTGAGGTGCATACATTTTCTGAGGTCACCATCTTGAGAATTAATTGCACGGCCAAATTTTGTGGTAGAAAGATCATTTGCAACTGAGGTGTAACCAACTATGATATCAGTCAAAACAAAGGAAATTTGGAGTTACAACATGGAAACCAGTCTCTCATTGTTCTTCCGATTGAAGATATTTTTGTGGCGTTCCTACTCCACATTTCAATATCCTCAAGATTTTTAAGCAAAGGTAATGCTTTGTAAGTCTCTTTTTGTGACTGCAGAACAGATGTAGCAATTGATGCAGATACCTGAAGGAGAAGTGGTAATCTTTGGTGGTGGTGCAAACCACGAACCCTGAGAGATTAATCCCAGCTTTTTGTAGTTGCTGGTGACTTTCCTTTTGATTCCAGTGGGATCAGGGTGTCCTCCAGGGACAGGGACATTCTTCAGCTTTTTATCGGAAAGCAAAGAAGCGCTGACTCCGAGTATGACCTCTCAAAGGAAAACTCAGATATGGCTGCTCGCGGGCTGTTTACGTACTGTAAATTCCAAACAAATAGTATAGATTTAGGTGATATTATTCTAACAATGAAAAGATGTAATCATTCTGTTTTTATGTACATGAACCAGTAAAGTAATACACCTTTAATTCCCTCAGCATAATATCCTGAGGAAAACCAGCTGCATTTTACATTGTGTTGTGTGGTTTTATGTTAATTGATGTGTACTTATAAAGACATGGTACTACTAACATCGCACCCTTGTTCAAATGCAGGTTTCTGAACCTTTGTGGGGTCAGTAAGAAAGGCTCTGAGGTGTTCTTTATCTGAAGCACAACCAGCACGTAACCAGCTTCTGAAGTTTGAAGTAAAACTAAACTTTATATATGTGCATGGACATGGACTCGTGCATCTATGCCCATATAAACATGTGTTGTTAATGTATGGCATGATTTTACCAATGGGGGATTAAAGCAAGGTCCTAGTAGAAGAGGAAATGTTCACAGTACGTTGCCTTTTGTGCACTGGGAGCACGTAGGGGTGTTCACAAAGTGGGTGGGTGTTCTGATGGCACTTGAAGGCAGCGGCTTTGTAACCTAGGTCATAGCCAGAAAGGGCACAAATATCCCCCTCCTTCTTGGGACAAGGGCATGGTTTATATCTCTGCTGTATATTGGTTTTTATACTTAGACTTGTTGTCGGTTCATTTGTGTGCTTACAGAGAAACAAATATTTTGGTTTACTTCTTTTTGTTTTTCTTTTCTCCCGGTGCACTGTGACCCCTACATTTTCACCTTGTTTCGTAGTACAAAATTGTTCTGAACTATGGCTTCTAGTACCATGCTTTCCTGCGGTTCTTGGATCTCTTTTTCTTTTAACTGTGTGCACAGTGCTTACTGTGTTGATTGACTCTTCACTCCTTTTTGCTTTCTTCTCAAAGTCTGTTCTCTTGGGAACATTATATATATTAATTTGACAGGAAACTTGGTAATTAGTCTAAGTAGTCTAGCGGAAGTATATTTATATAATTACGTCCTCTGAAGTTACTGTTGGCTTTCTGTACATCTGTAGTCTTGCAAAGGAAGTCAGAACAACTGATGAAGTGTCTTACATATATGGACAGTAAGTTCTTAATTACAGTCCTGGCCCCAGGAGGTCAACTGGAGTTTTGCCTGTATTATACTAAGGGATAAAATCACTGCCTTAGATATGAGGGCCTGTTTAGAAGTTTAAATAAGGCTGAATGCATTGGAAAGCAATAACAGTTTGCCAGAACCTCAGATGTCTGCATGGATTACACGTAAACGCCTCGCTCTTGTTTTGAAATGCCTTCTCTTTTTTTTTTTTAGCTTGATTGCTTTCGTCAACATTTATTGTGTTTCATTCCTCTTCTCTATCCCTTAACCCAGGAAAAGATTAAATAAGTTCTTCCACTTTCCTGTTTGGTTGGTTTTTTTTTCCTTCTAGTTCTTCCTTATTGAACCTTTATGTCTGTAGTTTCTTCACTTGAAACCTGAGACATGCAGTAAGACCCTTACCATGATGGCCTTTTGAGCAAATGTGCAGCAGGCAGCTGAATCTATTCTTCTTGTCTTTGATCCCTCATTACGTTTATGCAAGATCAATTTCAAATTGTATTCACAAAACTGGAAATACCGAGGGGTTTTTTTTGTCCTCCATCAATCCCTATCAACTCTAGATTTCCCCCCCTATTATTTTCCTCTGGATCTAAATAAACTGAAGGAAATTGAGCAGACAAGTATTTTTTCTTTCTGATAGTTAAACTGACTGATACATCAACGTTTGATTTTAATTAAAATAGAAAAAGCTGAGATGTGCGTTTGGAAGGACTGGATAATTCTGATGGAAGGCTACTTCAGGAATTGATTTATAGTGTATTTACCTACTTCCATTGCTGTTGCCTTGTAACTACACCAATGACAAATCAAAAATGTGTATTTTTGTACTGAAAATTGTTTAACAATGGTGTCTGCAATTCCAACTCAAGGGACTAAGCTGCATGTCTAAAATGATAATACGTAAAACTTAAATACCTCTGTAGCATAGGAGGTAGAGTGCGGTGTTCTCTTCTTACAAGAGATGTGGACTGTAAAGAACTTTCCCTTTTAACCACAAAGCATACAGAGTAATGAACTGCACTTCCCTTTATCGCTGTGCTTCGACACCTTGACTCTGGCCTGGGTGTATCATTTCTGGGAGAGAAAAGTTCATCCTCTAATCTCACACCTATTTCCTCAGTATTCCCATTTGTGATTTTGCTCTACACAGTACCGGCACATTGCCGTTGGCCGAGTGAGTCCCCAAGCCGTTTCGATACGGGTGGTACACTGTGTTTGATACATCCTAACCTGAAACGGAATTAGCTCCTTCAAAGTGCCAGGCTCCATGCATTCTTCGAGCGGTCCCCCGAGGTGTTAGACCACTGGGATGGGGTGTCAGTTGGGAGAGAACTTTATGCTGGAACCAAATTTAATAACTAAAAGATTGTACGAAAAAGCAATTGTACTTAACGAGCCCTTTCCTAAGTTTGCTTTTTTATTGCTAAGATGTTTGGGGTTTTGAAGTAATAATTCTTTTACACTTTAGCTTTCTGCTTGCTGTGGAATCAGTTACAAAAATAATAATAGTTTTTGATATAAAAACAGGTATGATGTCATAAAGCCCAAGCCAATATAATGATTTCATTAAAAAATAGAAGTCTGGAGAAAGAGAACATCTGTAGTGAGCAGAGTTTACACTAAGGAAAGCAAAAAAATAACTTCTTTAGGTTCGTGATCCAAATTTTGCATGAGACACTCTCCCCGTAGTTCTCCCGTCAAACAACACTTCGTACAGGAGAGTGCTTAAAACATGAATGTTGTGTTTATTGAACCATCGTTCAGTGTCGCCACTGCTCACGCCATCCTTTTATTAAGGCTGACTAATTTTTATGTTCAGTTATTTTTTAAGTTGTCTCCTTTCATTTGTATTTTCGCAGATGGGATTCGATGTACTGATATGTAATTAGTTGTGTAAGGGACATTTACCACTATTTTGTCCTAGTGCTCTGCACACATGAGGGTCTACTGCCAAAATGGCATGCTTTCTGGAATGGAAATACTGAATATGGTCTGTTGAAAGAAAAACGGGATTTCAGTTGTCATTAATCATACGATAGCAAGCAGTGAAACTAGATCTTTGATGGCTGTGAGTGGCAAAGAGTAACTCTAAATTGTTGTTCCAGTTATTGGCTTTTTTACATTAAGATCTGATTCAGTGCCCCTTGAAGTGAGAAGTAACTCTCTTGCTGGACTTAACAAGCATTGGTTTATATCTTAAAGGTGGAGAATGGGCAGAGCTTTCCATAAAATCCTGTTCTGCATCATCTGTCCTCAGAGCCTTTGCATTGCTGTGGTGTTGACCTATCTTCCAGTAGTGGTATAAGCATGATAACTACTTTCTGTCGTGTATTTGTTTCTTCATTAGCTCTAGAGGCAGAAAAATATGAAGCGGATTATATTCTTTGAGATGAGGGTGTTTAATTTGTTTTTTACTGTCTTGCTGAATGAGGGTTTTTATATACTTGTGCAGATTTTTATCTATATTTGAGAAGGCAATGTCAAATTAGATCCATTACAGGAGTCTGTAGTTATTTGGGGTAGCTTATTCCTTCAGGTTTCCTTCATCAACATCAGATTTAAACAAAAAAGATTTCTGAATGTTATATAGGAGCAATAATATAGATTTAAGATTGCTTCACATATTATATTTTGGTCAAGTCAATGTCACACATAAAAAGACTGACTGAGAATTCCTGGTTTTACTTGCCTATAAAAATGTCACATTAAATATAGATGAGAATTTTGCTTTTTTTTGAGCACATAAATAATACTAAAAGCTGACAGCAAGGACAGGTGCTGAAATGGGTAATACCTTTAAAAGAATGATGCCGTAGGGAAACTGCCCGGGAGGTTCCAGGAACATCTGTCCAGAAGAGATGAACTTAATCTGAGTTATAAGGAAACTAAGATTTTAATATTTAAGGTTTGGTTTAGGATGACACTTCTATGAAAGACCAAGATGCAGAAATGCTGTATTCTCATAGATATGGCAGAGCATAGATGTAGTCAGCTAGAAAGTAGAAGTTAGGCTGCCAAGAACAGAACTACTGATACATTTGCATGAATGCTAAGAAATAAGATGGGAAAATGGAACGATCAGTGCTGGGTGAAGGCAGCTCTGCGTGATCTGTCAGGCTTTTCACAAATTTGGCGGAAGAAGGCCGATCAGTGAGACGCTCCAGTACAAGGTTATAAAATGTATGGGGAGCATAGACTAAACTTTGCTGGGAGCAGAGGTGTGCTTTATATTAAAGACAGCATGGAAGAGAGACAAATTAATAAACCTCAACAATAAGGAGCCCTGTACAGGCTGAAACTCTAGGCCTGTATAAGAAGCATGCAGTATCGGACTTGTATCCAAATAACAAGACCAGGATGGCAACGCTGCCTGTGGTAGGATAGATCGGTGAGGGCAGGAGGTCCATTACCCTGCTGTTATCACGATGTATGCAGAGATCACGCTGTGGATGCTAAGAATGACTTCATGGTGAGGGAGACCACCAGAGTCAACCCTTGACTATGCTACCAAACATGTAGAAATTTTATCCGGCTCAGGAAGTCACAGAGTCATAGAATCATAGAATCACTTTGCTTAGAAAAGACCCTTAGGATCATTAAGTCCAACCATTAACCTAACACTAGGTTAGGACCTACGTTAGGTTCCCTAACATTGGATGTAGGTGCACTTACATTCAAGCTGCAGGAGTATCTCACTCTTTCCTAGGTATTTGTTTATAGCACGCTCTGAGAAGACTCCAAGATTGAGTCTAGCTAGGTGGATCTTTGCTCCAGTGTATCTATTCTTCTGCTCCAAATAAAAGCACTTGAATAAACACACTGAGAAGTCCGGACAGAGATTTCATATAAATACGTTCATACGGTATCTATTTGTTCTAACAATTTTAAGAACTTTAGATGACAAGAAGCCCAGGTGAGGCCATAAAATTAAGATCTGGTGCTATCAGACCTGTGTTTCTTGAATATTTTATTTGGAGAGAAAATGACACATAAGAATAGAAGGTTTTAAAAGTAAGGTTTTGCTATGAAGGTTCAGTAGGAAGCTAAGTTAGATGACCTCTCTAGGTTGCATTCAGTTATCTTTTTCTTCAAATGTATCTCGTTGATTTTCTTGAGTGACTAGTGAAAATATTGTACATGGTAGATCTGTTACATTATTCATAAGTTTTCTGATGGGGTTCCTCACTTATAGGTGGTCTGGAAAAATGTCTTTATTCTTTGGCCTCTTTAACAGCTCCAGCTTGCCAACTCTGAGGCATTGTTTGCCTGTTATAAATTAAATCTGTTGAATAATTTGGCTTTCTTTACAATTATCCTTCTTACCAATTCTAGAAAAGACTCCTTTTCAAGGCTCAAGACTTACCTCGAACATCTCTGTATATACATCACCAGTGACAACTTTAAACACTGATTTAATGTCCTATTCATGGTGGCCTCTGGACTTGATGCACAAGCCATCTCTGATATGCAAGACATATCAAATATAGATATTACAGACACTAAAAGGTAGGTGAGATGAATTCCACCAAAAGCGTCAACCCTTCTGATGTAAGCCACATGGATTTATTTTTCATACATGCTTGGATTCACTTTCTGGCAGTTTTCTGTTCTTCGGTGATTTCTGTCTGGAAATCAGAGATGTGGATTCTGTGTTTGAGAGAAACAGCAATGTACTTGATCTGCCCTATCCATGCACTGAGCACAATGAGAAGAAAAATGCGAGCATATCATCTGTGGATACTCTGAAGACAGAAAAGTCCTCAGCTCTTGAAAACATGACACTCCATGTACTTACCCCCATGATTATGTGTGCGTGTGCTACACCTCAAGGAATTATGGTTAAAAGCTGCTAACCTGTATTTTATATTTCCTCCTCAGTTCTCGTTTCTGCAATAGCAGAGCTATCTTAATGATAAAAACTTCTACTCTGTCTTCTGTCTTGATCGAAGCGATTGAACACTTAGAGTGTAGCTGTCAAATTAAGCAATCACCTTTCCAGAAAACAAATGTTTCCAAAGTGCTACTTACACATCTTCTGTTCTTGAATTAAACCACAAAAACACAGTTGGTAAAGCCTTGATGTGCTGTAGGTCTTCAGGGGTAAAGGTGGCAAATTCTACATTGCTTTAGACACCACTTTCTGAGCAGGAAAAATGTAGTAAAAGTCAGATCCATAACGTCTCCTTTTCCCTCTTGATTGTTACTATCTGTCAAACCATGCAAATTCAAGAGCACCAGTAAGTACTAGTGTAATGGTGGGTTTGTTGTCGTTGATAAACACTAGTGTTTAGTGGTATTCCTATCAATTTCATTTGCTTCCTGACAGTTTTATATGGCAGCTGTGAGCGTGCCACTAGTAATTCAGAGATTACATCTATCCATTCAAAGGTGGTAAAACCAA